>NC_134802.1:54387542-54412542 GCF_046742065.1 Oratosquilla oratoria | reverse complement strand
ATTATAAAGATTTTTTTTTCGCATCCGACCTAGATATGGACCAAAAGGTCTCGTGTCGGCATGCTCCGCCTTTGTAATCCTTTGTAAAGTGTACGAGAACCGAAGCAGTAGACCACTATAAATACCCAACGTTCCTTAGTGGTAAGGTCTGCCTTGACTGAGTGCCGTTCTTAGTGAAGCAAGACGTTGGGATGTGGGCGGGGGGCGGGGGTTTGGCGTCGAGAGAGAGAAGGGTGGAGGGGAAGAAAGGTCAGGTATCGAATGAAGGAATTGCTCAATGATTTGGCCCCTTGATACTTAGGCCCGGACCCGCTGCACGAAGCATTGTGTTGATGTAGTGTTTCTTAGCCTTTCAACCTTTCGTGGGAACCAGTGATACAGGATTAGATGATGTATATTTTACATTTGTACATACCATAAGAACATAGTTTCAACGCTTACTACATGGTTATTAAGTTTATTCCATTCATCGACCACCCTATTAGGAAACCAATTCTTGCCTATTTCCTTTTTAAATCTAAATTTGTCCAGTTTAAAACCATTACTGCGAGTCCTGTCCTGTTGTTTTGATATGATGACCTTGTTTACATCACCCTTGTTAAAGCCTTTGATCCACTTCAACACCTCCATTAGATCACCCCGCACTCTGCGTCTTTCCAGAGAGTGTAAGTTAAGGTGCCTAAGCCTCTCTTCGTAAGGCAAATTTCTGAGTCCATGTATCATTTTGGTCATTCTTCTCTGTACTGATTCTAGTGAATTGATGTCCATTCTGTAGGACGGAGACCAAAACTGTACCGCATAGTCAAGGATGGGTCTAACTATCGCTAGATAGAGTTTAATAATTACCTCTGCACTTCTATTCGTTACCGTCCTAGCAATGAAACCTAATGCTCTGTTAGCTTTATTCCTGGCGCTAATGTACTGTTTCCTGGTTTTAAGGTCAGGTGTAATGTATGTAAGAATTGTTGTTAAAAGGTTTTCTTTTCATATGAATTGGTGTTCATTAATTATCAGATTGATTTCACTGAACAAGCATGTCACAAAAATAAAAGAAATCCGTGTGTATTTACGAAGTGGAAGACAAAGTTAACTTCACTTCTAAGAAAACAGAATAATTAGACTTTAAAAATGTTAACGTGCCCGCCCTTGGTAAAGTGTCTGCGGGAGAGGGATGGGCGCGGGACGGAACTGAACCTCAGTTGAATACATAAGAACATAAGAAATAAGGAGACTGCAAGAGACCATAAGGCCTACACTTGGCAGTTCAATGTCCATTACCACCTGTCATCCCCATCCATAAAGTTGTCTAACCGTTTCTTAAAACGACCGACAGTTTCAGCGCTCACTACATGATTACTAAGTCTATTCCATTCGTCGACCACCCTATTAGAAAATCAATTCTTACCTATTTCCTTCGTAAATATAAATTTGTGCTGGAGGTTAAAAGAGCATTTCTATTGCCTGCCTACGTTAGCTGAGCTGCATTTTATTATTATTATTATTATTATTATTATTATTATTATTATTATTATTATTCTCGTGTTAGTCAATACGGGACTGTGTTAGTCAGTTGAGGGTTGGACTTGAGGTGGGATCTGGACTGAGTGAGACCCCGTTCTCCTTCCCCTAATCCGCCCTTTTGGCTGAATAAAATCCTTTGGAACTATCCAGAACAAAAATCATAAAGACACGTCCCCGTGTTGAAGATGCTAACACGTTGGCCGAACCGGAGGTTTTTATGAACCTCAAGACGCTGGCATTGTTGCAACCCCTCGAGGACCCTCAAGAATGTCGAGGACCGTGACGTTGAAGAAGCTGTCGAGGGCGTCTCCAGGAGCTGGAGGCGGAGGCTTCCTGAAAGAGTTCGACTTTCCAAGGGCGAATATGGTTTGGCGCCGGCGGGAAAGTGAAGTAACGCGCTTCCTGGCGTATGACTCCAGTTGATGATGAAAGGGGAGGGATGGAGGGATTTAGTAGTTCGTCGGAGGTCCTAACGCTTCTGTCCTTAGGTCGGTGTCACACTATACGGCGGCACCGGATGCGGCCAAATTATGGGCAAGTTCAGTTAGCTTAATAAAATCATCTGGCGATAGCCAGAACTTCGTATAGTGACCACCATCTCCCCCTGGTTCAAATACTGTCATGGCCTTTAGAGACTAATGACTCATAAGGAAGACTTTGCTAGAACCAACAAAAATCCGCAACGGCAGCTCCGGACAGTGTGACACCGGCCTTAGGGGTAATACCGCGGCGAATAAATGCTACTTGCAGTGATGGTTAAAGAGAGATTTAAGGTCATTAGGAAGGAGAGTCGGTAGAAGTTAAAAGTGATTAGGGATGATAAGGGAAGGGAATGCAATACAGGTTATGTAATGAAATGTTGGGATTGGTCTTTACTGGTGTGTTGAGGCTTGGCAGGATGTGTCGCTATTATTTGCTTGTTATTGCTTTGTAATTGTTATTTTTCTTTTTAATTGTTATTGTTATTGGTGTCTTGCAATGGTGTTCACCGGGCGGTGAATTTAGTCGTTTGACGCAACCCAGAATAAAATATGTAAAGTATTATCGCACTCAAACGGTGTTGGTGTACATACAAACGGTGTTGGTGTACATACGCTATCATAGCAATAACTAAGGCGTTATCACACTGGGCTATTTTTCCTCCGACTCTTGGAGTATGTTTGTATCCCGCAACTTTCGGAAAGGAATCTGATATGCTGGAGGAAAGTCATTTTCCCCCAACATATCAAATTGCTTTCTGTGTATTTTTGTTGAGAAAACAAAATAGTTTGCCATAGTGATTTTACGTCGGAAAAAGTACTGGAGGTAGCCGATACCGTCGGTGAATCGGAGGTTGAAGGAAAAATAGCCCAGTGTGATAACCCCTTAAGCCAAATAAAGTCACTCGGTGCTCCTCAGAACAAAATGGATATTTAATTTGCCTCATCGCCATGATCGGGTTCATTGCGACATCGTCGTCGCAGAGCCGTTCCTGTGAAGGGTGTACGGGACTTCTATTCTTGTAATGGTAGCATGACACACCTCATGTTGCGCCAACTCTCCTATTCCATTACCTCCGAGGTTGCGCCACAACGTGAGAGGCACTTACCGTTTATAGATGGCTACCCGGGCCATTACCTCGCAGGTCACGAGGACCTGGTTACACGTCGTGATCGGGCATTTACACGCGAGGTGTGTCACGAGTGTCCGCTCACACGCGGGGATGTGTAGTAGTATTTTTGTTCATTTATTAATTTATTTATCATTATTATATATTTTTTCGCATCTGACCTAGTTATGGACCAAGAGGTCTCCTGTCAGCATGCTTTTCCTTTGTAATCCTTTGTAATCCTTACACGCGGTAGGAGCCGCGGATTGATGTTCACACGTGGGATGCGTTGCGAATAGCTATGGAGTCCCAGGTTGTGGTCATGTTGATATAGTTTGTATACTAAAGATAGGTTCTGCTCGGTACGATTATAATACCGCCAATGGCGGATGACGCTCATCATACCTGGCATCATACTAACGTGTTGGTAGACTGTGGTAAAATCATCAGCCTCATATTGTGCAGCTCAAAGCAAAACAGCCCCACAAAAAAAAAAAAAAAAAATTATATATATATATATACACATATATATATATAAACATATATATATATATATATATATATATATATTCCTTTAGACTCGTTTGACGATCATCCTTGAGCCATGAACGATCATCGTTGAGTGATAATTGCGATAACTGCGGGAGGTTTCCATCAGCTGAATTAAATTGCCTAATGGTTCCCGGATTTCAACTTGCAAGTCGCTGACATGATCTTACGAGGTTTCGTTCTGGCTGGCGATTTTATTCGGTTGGTTGGAAGCCTTCGTTGGACTCGTGATTCACAACAATAATGGAGTCGCGCCGTGAAACATTATTTCTTCTTCTTCTTCAGCTTCCTCTTCTTCTTCCTCTTCTTCTTCAGCTTCCTCTTCTTCTTCTTCTTCAGCTTCTTCTTCTTCTTCTTCTTCTTCAACTTCCTCTTCTTCTTCTTCAGCTTCCTCTTCTTCCTCTTCTTCTTTTTCTTCTTCTTCTTCTTCAGCTTCTTCCTCTTCTTCTTCTTCTTCTTCTTCAGCTTCTTCCTCTTCTTTTTGTTGTTGTTGTTGTTGTTGTTGTTCTTCTTCTTCTTCTTCTTCAGGTTCATCTTCAACTTCTTCCTCTTGTTCTTCTTCCTCTTCCTCTTCTTCTTCTTCATCTACTATTTATCCTGCATACATTATACCGAAAGTTCTGTCGACGTACTTTGGCTTTGCAACTCGTTGTAAGTGTACATACGAGTGTGTGTATATGTTTACCTAATTGTAGTGAACAGGGAAAGAGCAGTACTCGTTTGATACTGTCACATACTCTCCAGTATATCATAGGAACATAATGAAGGAGACTGCAAGAGACCATAAGGCCTACACTAGGCAGCTCCGTATCCATCACCACCTGTCATCCCCATCCATAAAGTTGTCTAATCGTTTCTTAAAACAACTGATAGTTTCAGCGCTTACTACGTGGTTACTAAGTTTATTCCATTCGTCGACCACCCTATTAGTAAACCAATTCTTGCTTATTTCCTTCTTAAGTCTAAATTTGTCCAGTTTATACCCATTACTGCGAGTCCTGTCCTGTTGTTTTAATATGATGACCTTGTTTGCATCACCCTTGTTAAAGCCTTTGATCCACTTGAACAAATTCATGTACGGATCCAACATGGTTTATATCCTTAAGTTCCTATTATCTTACTTAAATTTGAATACATGCATTGTTCCACCTTAGTCTATATTGCCTTCTAAACTATTCCAAATATGTATGCTTCTATATGAAAAACTGTATTTCTTGACATCCTTAGAGCGCGCATGTGTGTGTGTGTGTCATTCACCATGGTCTTGGATCACGTGCTGGACTCGTGATCGACAGATATCTCCCTTCCGAAAGAGAGCCCAGCGCTCATATATGACCTATCTATGGGTAATGCCGTGACCTTACACACACACACACACACACACACACACACACACACACACACACACACACACACGCACATACACACACACACACGCGCGCGCGCGCACGTACACGCGCACACACACACACACATACTCAACTCTACCACCGCGCCACAGATTCGTGTGTGTGTGTGTGTGTGTGTGTGTGTGTGTGTGTGTGTGTGTGCACTTGCATGTGCGTGTGCGCGTATGCGTGGTTGTTTCTCAACCAACCTGTTGAGTGTGAACAAGAGTGATTAAAGTCCGGGTAGCATCCTCAAGTGGCTGCTGTGACGTCACCTCCGTCGAACTCGAACACCGAGTGCCACTTGAGGGCCGCGCGCTATCCGGGATCTTAAACTCGAGGCATCCCGGGACAGGAAAGCGGTCGAGGGGGGGAGCGTTTATACTCGGGGGTGTTTCGTCCTCAGGAAGGTCGCAATCGCATTAACGAGTTCGGTCAGTCTCGTTCTGGACGTCGAACTGTAGTTTCGCAGAAGAGCTTTTCGTCCGGAGACGGTTTCTGGGAGTGTCTGCGGCCACGGTCGAGTACCGGGAGTGTTTATACTAGAATCAGGGACACCCTTGTTTTGAGGAGTTTATAATTTGCTTAGATGAAGTACCTTGTTAAGTCTACTAACTGGTGAAACGGTGTGTTTTGTGTAATGCGTTATTCCTGTGCCGGGTAGAGGTCTCCTCTGTGGACTCGCCATCTCCGGACTTTCCGTCTCCGGACTTTCCGTCTTCGGACTTTACGTCTTCGGACTTGCCGTCTTCGGACTTGGCGTCTTCGGACTTTACGTCTCTTGACTTGGCGTCTCCGGAATTTACGTCTCCGGACTTTACGTCTTCGGACTTGCTTTCTCCGGACTTTACGTTTCCGGACTTGCCGTCTCCGGACTTAGCCTCTCCGTCCGGAGATCGAAGGTTACGACTTGCACGAACGCCGGCGAACACAAGAAATTGATTTCCCAATGTTTGTGGTTGTGTTCTTGGCAGACGAAGGCTCTCCAACCCCAAGAGCAATGGTTCGTCGTCAGGTAGTGTGCCGTGTTATACATTCCATTATTACATAGTAAGGGATGTGTATACATGAGGTGGTGTGTGTGTGTGTGTGTGTGTGTGTATACGCATGGGTGTGTAAATCTTGGTGCCCCCCCGCCCTCTCTCTCTCCCTCCCTCCCTCCCTCCCTCCCTCCCTCCCTCCCTCCCTCCCCAATTGGTCCCGATGTCGCTCTTGAAACCACCAAAGGAATTTAATTTTAGCCTATAATTAGAGCAGGGTACCTTTGTGTATAATCACACCCTGTAGGGACCATGAAGCTCGCCGCATTTCCACTACGGCCACACGAGCCCTGCGGTCTTTATGATACTGAAGGTTTTGGTGCTGTCATCGATCCAGGCAGGGGCGACTCTTCATCCACGGGGTGCTGCGATGGAAGGGAAGGGGTCGTTAAATGAGATTTAATGTGTATGTAGTGGGTGTGGTAGTTAAATAAGTAGGTGTGGGGATTGACTTAGCCAACCCTCTTACAAGGAAGAAAGGTCCTTTAGTATGAGTGCATGTATATATGTATGTGTGCATGTATGTATGTGTGTATGTGTGCATGTATGTATGTAGTATATGGTCCTACAATGAGTGTTGATTCTCATGCCATTCGTAGATACTTTTCCTATTTGCATTTTAACTATTTCTACCATTACTACCACTACTGCCATCAACACTATTATCACTACCACCGAAATATTTAATTATACCCATTGTCTCTTTATTTGCGAGCGGTATTTATTATTTTCACCACAAAGAGCGACGTTATTATTTTCACCATCAACCTTGTTGATGTTGACGTTTTTTATGGTGTAGTGGCAAGACAAATGTCGTCATTGTTGAGTTGGGAGTGGCCATTGTTGGAGACGTAATGCATTCCAACGGGACTGCAATTTGCAGTAAATGGTGTCAATTCATTCACTGGTAGAGTCAACTTATGAGCTTTATTCTCTGTGTGTGTTTTCATATATTCATACATACATACATACATACATATATGGGAACGTACATATATACATAAATACATACGTACATATATATAAATGCGAACTTACATAGATACATAAATACGTATACATACATGCACACATAAGTACATGCTTGCAAAAATGCATATACATGCATACTGTATATATATATATATATATATATATATATATATATATATATATATATATATATATATATGTTGCCGCCCGCCCCTGCAGCACTAGGTCGCGAACTCAGTGTGGGGTGGAGGGGGGTGGGCACAGGGGAGGGCGTGGGTCGGGGGTCGTGTCTTTACATTGTTTGCAGACTTTCCCTTCCGGCCGTCGCCTTCGGATCGTCTTGCCCCAATAAAGCTCCTGCCGGGGGCGCAGGCACCTCCACGCCCTTCCCATTCACGCAACTCCCGCCGGCTACGCGGACGCCGACCTCGCCGAAGTGGGGGAGAACGTATGCCAGGAACTCGGTCATCTTTGTTATAACGTTCCCTTTAGTCCCATTTCCCCCCCATTTCTCCCTCCCCCCATCCTCCTTTCCCGTTCAACTTCCCCCCTCCCCCTCCCCCCCCATTGCCTCATAGTCATCATCATCATCATCATCATTAATCATCACCATCTCCTCTTCCTCCGCCCCCGTCCATGTTCTTGTAACTTCATTTCTTACTCGACGTCCCCGCCCTTCCGTCCTGAATATGTCGTCGTCAGTTGGCTTTTTGCTGCTCTTGCCTTTCCAGTTCTCTCTCTTGGAACGACCTTCAAGTCCTGATTTTCTAACGACGTAGTGATAGTTTCATTGGCGTTTACCTCACTCATGTTTTTAGTGATGCTATTGTTGGTATTATTATTGGTGTCGCCGTCAGGAATGTAGTAAAGAAGGGGGTCCAAGGCTCGTTTCACACGTATCGACTTTTCGCCGTGCGCCGTCCACGACGCGACGTCGTGTTCTCTAGTAACCATGGGTGTCTATGGACGTGTTCACAGGCGGACGTGGTCGTGATGTGTGAAAACGTCCACGACATAGTGTCGTGGACGGCGCACGGCGAAAAATCGATACGTGTGAAACGAGCCTAATATGTCGTACCGAGGTATATTCTGCTATTTGCTATTTTCGATCCTCATCTCTTCGTTGAAAGAGGGTTCGCATTACAAAAAAGAAAAAAAAAATCAAATCAAATAATAAACCGTCTCATCATTTTAGGCCAGACACCTCGGTTTTATTTACTTTTTTTTTCGAAAATATGAAAGACGGCATCGCCATTTTTGATGTGATGTCGATACACCAGTTCTCAAGTGGAAAGTGAACAATGGTATACCGATTGTATCAGTCTCTGCCATGTTATTGCCACGACTTGCAGGTTTTCATTGTACTTATGCCACAGCTTTTAATATGATTAATTTAAAACCCCACGTATACCGTTACATGGGATGCCTACCGTTTCGGTCCACAAAACATCCTATTTGTGTGTGCGTGTATGTGTGTGTTTTCTATTTTGTTATTGTATATATATATATATATATATATATATATATGTATATGTATATATATGTATATATATGTATTTATATATGTATATATATATATGTATATATATTATATATATATATATACATATATATATATATATATATATATATGTATATATATATATATATATATATATATATATATATATATATATATATATTTTTTTTTGGGGGGGGGGGTCTAACTTTTTTCATGCAATTTTGTACAAGTGTGGCTTACTTGAATACTTATTTTATTTATTTATTTATTTATTTATTTTGGAGGGAGGGAGTGGTGGTGAATAGATGATAAAATGGGTGGGAATGGATTTATGCCTTGTGACTTTGGCTACCTCCCTTGTAAGGGGAGAAACTATTGGTATATGTATGCATATATTTTGGTTGGGTTAACTTTTTGAAGAATCTCATTATCCTGCTGAATGCGACCGAAACTTGCATCACGCAGTTTTGTACACGTGTGCATAACACGGGTGGACTACGATTCTTTAAAAAAAAAAAGCCATGTTCGATACATCTGCAGTGAATTAATGATGTCGTCTGGTCTTCGTTTCCTCGGCGTCTCCCCAGATGGCTCTCGTTTGCTGTCAGACAGTGGGCGCCCCTCTTAATTGATTTCTTAGGGTCTCTATCTATGTTTTGATTGGAAATGTGACTCACCGTGGTCTTGGGCCGCGTGCTGGACTTGTGATCGATACCTGTGACCTTCCCGAAGAGAGCTCGAAAGTCGTTTAGACTGATCAGTGTGTTTCTGTGTGTGTGTGATTCACCATGATCTTGGATCACGTGTTGGACTCGTGATCGACAGCTATTTTCCTCCCGGAAGAGACTTCAGAGCTGATATGACCGTGTGTATGTGCGTGCGTGCGTGTGTGTGTGTGTGTGTGTGTGTGTATTTTTACACCTAGTCAATCACACTAAGTATGTGCAGTATTACTGACTACTTTATAGTTCATTATATCACCTGTAATTTAATATGTATATGTGTGTGTGTGTGTGTGTGTGTGTTTTATGTTTATATTATTTGATTATTTATTTTATTTTTTCCATAATATGCCATAGTTTCATTTATCACAGGGTCCTGGTTAAAAGCATATGGCGATAGCCAGAACAAAATTAACAAGTGCGCCATAGTAACGAAAGAGGTAAAAAGATACAACCTCGAGTGTATAATTTTCTGCGTAGCATATGTATACAACACAGTACAAAGTAGGAGACGCTCAAAAGGCAGGTTGGGGGGAGGGGGAGGAGGGGAGGGAGGGGAGGGGGTATGTGGAGGTGAGGGAGGGGGAGTATATTACCATAGCCACACCCACCCTTCTCTAGAAATGGGCTTAGGGGACGGGGTGGGGGATTACTTGCTTTGTTCCGACTTGGGGGGGAGAGGGGAGTTTTTGGTCGGGGATAACCAGCGATTCTATCTATGAAAATTAAACTGGACGAATTTAGATTTAAGAAGGAAGTAGACAAGAATTGGTTTACTAATAGGGTGGTCAACGAATGGAACAGATTATTAACCATGTAGTGAAAACTGAAACTATCCGTTGTTTTAAGAAACGGTTAGACAACTTTATGGATGGGAATGATAGGTGGTAATGGACATAGAACTGCTCAGTGTAGGCCTCATGGTCTCTCACAGTCTCCTTCATTCTTATGTTCTTATAGGGACAATGTCGCGCCAACTAGTGGCGTCGTAGAGGTGACAAAGGAGAGGACTAAAGCGAGTATAGCACAAAGAACGTAGATGTGACCTGGTTTCTTATTTGGATTGAGACGAGTCCTCGGACACGTGAATGGGATCCGTAGAGGTGTCCCAGAACATGTTGACTGCATAAGACGTACAGTCATGACCCCATGCAGGAGAGAGAGAGAGAGAGAGGGACGGAGGAACAGAGAGAGCGAGAGAGAAAGAGAGACGGAGGAACAAAGAGAGAGAGGACAGAGGAACACAGAGAGAGAAAAGCATAGAGAAACAAAGAGAGAGAGAGAGAGAGAGAAGGACAGAGGAACACAGAAAGAGAGAAGGACAGAGAAACGCAGAGAGAGAGAGAGAGAGAGAAGGGGAGAGAGGGGAAGGGGGTACTGGACCAAGTGTTTTTGTCAGGCTCTCACGGCGTTAGTGCGACTGCGTCGATATGATGTGGGGCAACTGCTGTGTCAGCACATGACCTTTGATGACCCCGACGTGCTGAGTCGTCATTTCAGCACAAAAAACACAATTTTCCACAAGTCCATCTTGAAGAGAACTTTAGATGAAGACGTTAGAACGCATTTTGTCTGCGGAAGGCACATATGAAACTGATGAGATACGTGATCAGCATTCAGTAAGCGTCTTTATTTTCTCTTTATTTTTTCTTATTTTGTTTATTTATTAAGATAAAATAAGAGGTACAATGATTGTGGATTGGAGTGGGTGCGTATCTTTAACTTTGCTACCTTTCTTTCTGTGGGTGGAGGGGAGTGGAATATATAGGAAATGGAATGGGTGGGAGTGGTTTCTATGCCTTTTTCTTTTTGGCTACCCCCCATGTAGGGAGAAAAAGCCTTTGGTATATGTATCTATGTACCTTTCTTATAAGGGGGAAGAAGCCATTGTAAGAATTTGTTTATATATTAATTTATTCAGTAATCCTTGAACAAATATAAAAGGACAAGAGGCGTCTAGTATTGAAAGGGAATGCCACACCTTCTCGGTACGGAAATATGGTTCTTACAGCGTTTGATTTTAAGAGGCAAAATGACTTACGCATGATGCCAGCATTTTCCACTTTCTATCCTACGTACATATACTAAAGGCTTTTTTCCCCCTACGCGCCTCAAATACACAAGACGTAAAACTTCTTTGGCTCTTCGAGATGAACACTTAACAAAACCCCCAAAGGACAAAACCCCAATCTACATAGCGAACAAAACCCCAATAGGAAAATTGGGGTGTAGGACTTAACCTAACCTAACCTACCGATTGGGGTTTTGTCTGTTGGGATATTGTCCGTTCACCCCTCGAGATGCAACTCCACATTGGAATGATATCCTCTAATGCCACCCACAAGTGGTAATGAAGATTTTTGAGGAGGAAAGTAGGAATTGGGGCGATAGAAGTGGATAATGATAATTCATTTTCGAGTTGAGACGAGTCTTCCATCATGTAAGAATGTTGCGTGACTCTGTTCCGTAGGGGTGCCATTCAAGTCCATATTGACCAGAATTTGTGCGGTCAACGGTGTGTTCATTACGCATTTGCGTGAAGAAAATGTATATGTTTTTCACAGACACATGAAAGCAGTTTCCTACGCTACATCGCTACCGTTTTATTTTTTCTTTGTTATTTATTAAATTTTCGTTTTATTTTTAAATATATATTTATTTATATGTATTATTATTATTGTTATTATCATTATTATTATTATTTTATTATTATTATTATTTTATTATTATTATTATTATTATTTTATGATTATTATTAGTATTATTATCATTATTATTATTCTATTATAATTAATATTGTTATTTTATGATGATGATTATTATTATTATTCTATTATAATTAATATTGTTATTTTATTATTGTTATTATCATTATTATTATTATTTTATTATTATTATTATTTTATTATTATTATTATTATTATGTGGATGTGCTGTGTCTTGCTGCATTGTTTCTGAGCCAGGGGAGTGGGAGTGATGCAGGGATGACCCGTCATCCAGTAGGAGCCAAGAAAAAATGGAGGGATGGGTGGTAAATAGGAGTGGAGTATGTGGGGATGAAATGGGTGGGACTGGATTTATGCCCTTGTTTTATATATATATGCATGTGTTTGTTATTATTATGTTATTTATTTATTTATTTTTAGAGAGAGAGAGAGAGAGAATACCTTCAACACATTTTGTAAGTTTTGTAAAGAAATTGAGATGTAGATGGCGCGCGCGACGTTTTCTATGTGTAAGATCATGCTCGGATAACGTGGCTTGCAACCGTATATGCACGCTCCTGTATATGTGTGTATGATTCATCATAGTCTTGGACCACGTGTTGGACTCGTGATCGACAGCTGTCCCCACGATGAGAGCTCGAGTTGCATATAGACCGGTGCGTGCGTGCGTATGTGTGTGTGAGGCTAGAGAGAGAGAGAGAGATGTAGCACAGACACATTTCCATTCGGTCGTGTAAGCTGAGTAGCAGGAAGGAGGCGTTGTCTGCACCTGGATCGTGTCATTCCCTTCCCCCTCCACTACCGACTTCTCCTCCTCCTCCTCCTCCTCCTCCTCCTCTTCCTCCTCCTCCTCCTCCTCTTCCTCCTCCTCCTCCTCATCTTCCTCAGTTTTCTCCTCCTATCCCATTTCCCCCTTCACCTTCATTTCTTCTCCACCTTACGTGTCTCTTTATCTCTACTCCCTCTACTCTTGTTTACTCCTTGTACCCCACTACCCACCCTCCTTCCCCTCCTCCCCCTCCTCCCTATCCTCCCTATCCTCCATCCTGGCTCTCCTGTCTCCTCCCTCCTATCCTCTGCTCCCTCCACTCTCCCTTCCCTTCTCTTCCTCCTCCCTATCCTCCATCCTCGTTCTCCCATCTCCTCCCTCCTCACCCTCTACTCTCTCTCTTTCCTTCTCTCTTTTCTCCCTCCTCCCTCTCCTCCATCCTCCTTCTCCTCCCTCCTCCCTCTCCTCCCTCCTCCCTCTCCTCCCTCTCCTCCTCCTCCTCCTGCACCTCTTCAGCTGAATGGAATCTTTCAGAATGCAATTTCCAGAACCTCCTACATGATACGTCATGGAGTCAAAGAGCTGTGACGGGACGTAGGGTCGCAGTTGTTGGACCCACAGAACCAGTGAAGGAATTATTGTTTTTGGAGAAGAACCTTGTGTCAATTCCTACCTGGAGTTCCTTCCCACAGCTGATTAAAGTCCCCTGGTGTGGTGTGCGAGTACCGTGTTAAATGGATAAACAGGAACAACCGTAGACCCTTCTTGTCTGAATTAGATCATATGGCGTTATTTGGTTCTTAAACTTCGCCTCGGCCATGAAGCGGGTTAGGTCAAATCCCTTGCCGTCACTTGAATTAAGTATATGAAGACTGCCACTGGGTGAGGTCGGGGGCTGCATCTATGCAGGACACTTGTGAAAGGATTGCTTACACTAAGTAGCACTTTAGGTTCTGCCTGTAGTATGTAACGGTGGGCGGTGGGGGTGGGGTGGTATGTGGCACTTTGCGATCTGTAATACGCGGCCCTTGAATGGTTGCAATGATAATTGGCACTTGGAAGTGGAGGTCGCTGCAGTATGTGGCACTCGTTGTCTCGTTCTTCGATGAGTCACGCAGGTTACTGGTCTGCATCTCGTGCTGCTCGGGTTTCACGGAACCTGTTCCGTTACACAGAGTTGCTGGACTATTTAAAGCTCTTAGAGTGAGGGAGTTGTGTGGTCGAAGGGCTAGAGTGGTTGAGTCGTATGATGTTGAGGTTAATTAAACCATTGGGGGGTACTGTATATCGAGAAGTTTGCAGGAGTGACGTGGCAGAGGATGGTGCGGTCGTGTGATTCGTGGAATGCTTTGAAGGAGGCCTTTGTTCAGTAGTGGACTCAGGATGGCCGATTTGATTGATTGATTGATTGATTTATTGATATTATGGTCAACGTCTAGCTTTTGCGTTCAGGTAAATTCAATTTCTTTGATGAGACGACCACCCTGTCCTTGATTTGAGCAGTATGGCCGTGTTTTGAGTTTTGCTTTTGAAAGATTAAAAAAAGAAAAACACATTGTATTTTAGTTCCACAACACCTTATCGTAGTAAATTAAGATATTTCCACCCTGCCCTCGATTCAGGTAGTCTGCTCAGGTCGTGGGATTCACTCGAATAAGATGTGCGAGTTTTTTAAGGTTTAGCCATTACTCACAAAAAGAGAGAGAAAAAGAGAAAGAGAGGCTAGGAGAGAAGTATGAAGAGGGAAATAATGGGGGACAGAAATTAAGAAAAGCAGGAAGAGGGGAGATTAACAGAATGGGGAGACCATTGGAAATGAGAGAGAGAGAGAGAGAGAGAGAGAGAGAGAGAGAGAGAGAGAGAGAGAGAGAAAGGGGGGGGCTAGGAGAGCAGTAGGAAGAGGGGAATAATGGAACACAGAGAAGTGAAGAAGAGCAGGAAGAGGGGAAATTAACAGAATGGGGAAACCACTGGAAATAAGAGAGAAAAGGGCTAAGAGAGCATTAGGAAGAGATAAATAATTGGGAAAAGAGAAGTGAAGAAGAGCAGGGAGAGGGTAAATTGACGGATTGGAGAAATCAATGGAAATAAGAGAGAGGAGGGAGAGAGAGAGCATTCTAGGAGTCCTGCACTCAACTGAATAAAGTCTGCCGTTAACCAGAACAAAATATCTGAAGATCGCCCATTGTGTCGAAGGGGTAGATATAACCCTTTCAACATAAGGTCCTTTTCCCAGCTGAATAGAATTGTCTGCCAATAACGAGAATAAAGATCTGTGGCCTCTGTTCAGGTAACACGTAATGGATCGTTTCTCGCGTATCGACTTTTCGCCGTGCGTCGTCCACGACACGACGTCGTGTTCTCAAATAAGCATGGGTGTCTTTGGATGCTTTCACACGTGGCGACCACGTGTGAAAGCGTCCATAGACACCCTTGATTATTTGAGAGCACGACGTCGTGTCGTGGACGGCGAAAAGATTTGGAGAGAGGTGGTTTTACGGATCATAAACAATATGTACTTGTGGTTCTGCATGAGGTCATACTGACCTTGGTTCGGATCTCTAGGGAACCAGACCCTAGTTTATAATATATATATATATATATATATATATATATATATATATATATATATATATATATATATATATATATATAATGTGTGTGTGTTTCTGTGGCCCAAAACTATCCCGATGGGTCTGTGTGGCCTAGAAAATACCTCTGTTTTGTTGAGCCATAGTGAAAATCATTCTTGTCTATCAATATCCTGAGGAGATATGATTGTAACAAAAGTAGCCTGACAACATGATATTAGTCAGAGAAATGCTTATATAAACTTTTAACAAGGGATGGAGAGTTATATGAAGGAATATAAAACCACATGTCCATTAACATTTGACCGGGATAAACATGTGTTTTACAAAGGCAGAGCATGCCGACAGGAGACCTTTTGGTCCATATTTAAGATACAGTGAGGGCTGCTACAGTGAGTATGCAGGATGTTCGGCCTTGAGAACCCACCGCATACTAAATACAATTAGGAGTTGTTGATCATAGCATCGCTCCGTTACACCCGACCAGAAAGTTGAAGCGTGGGATCGCTGCTGTCGGGCTGGCTGGCGCCCTGTGGCCCCCTGGGGAAGAAGCAAGACGACCCCCTCAACCACCTTCACCTCCTCCTCCTCCTCCTCCTCCTCCTCTTTCTCTTCTTCTTCCTCCTCCTCCTTTTTCGTTCTCCTTCACCTTCTCCTCTTCCTCCTCCCACGCCTGCGAGAGAACGGCCAACGCCGTCGTCGAACTCTCATGTTCGTTTCACACGTATCGACTTTTCGCCGTGCGCCAACCAAGACACGACGTCGTGTTCTTAAATAAACACGAGTGTCTATGGACACTTTCTTACGTGGTCATGGTCGAGACGTGTGAAAGCGTCCATAGACACCTATGATTGTTTGAGAGCACGACGTCGTGCCGTGGACGGCGCATGGCGACAAGTCAATACGTATGAAACGAACCTTAGTACAGTAAACGCCCGACGAAGGTTTGGAGAAGTTTCGTCGTCAGTTGGGTTGTCTGGCCAGCTGCGACTTCTTCCTTCTCGTCCTCCACCACCTCCTCCTTCTTCTTCTTCTTCTCCTCCTCCTCCTTCTTCTTCTTCTCCTCCTCCTTCTTCTCCTCCTCCTCCTCCTTCTTCTTCTTCTTCTCCTCCTCCTCCTCCTCCTCCTCCTCCCTTTCCTTTCCCCTCCCTTCCTCCTCTTCTTTTCCCCTCCCCTCCTCTTCCCTCTAGTCCTTCTCCCTCCCCTCTTCGTCCTCCTCCACCACCAACTCCACTTCCTCTTCCCCTCCCCCTCCCCCTCCCCCTCTTCTTCCCCTCCCCCTCCCCCTCTTCTTCCTCCTCCCTTTCCTCCTCGTCCTCCACCAACTCCTCCTCCACCACCACCAACTTCACCTCCACTTCCTCCTCCCCTCCCCCTCCTCCTCCCCTCCCCCTCTTCCTCCTCCTCCTCCCCTCCCCCTCTCCTCCTCCCCCTCTTCCTCCTCTTCCTCCTCCTTGTCCTTCACCAACTCCTCAACCTCCTACTCCTAATCCTCCCCCTCCTAATCCTTCTCTTAATCCTGAAGCTCTTCCTGGTCCTCTCACCCGGAGGCGCCACAGGAAGTTGTTGTTCCACAATGGCGGGGATTATTTGTCCGTGTTTATAGAACCGGTCATTCGTCCCTCCCCTCCTGCTCCATTGGTTGGACCCCTGTGTTCTTGCTTGCCGTGGACTCCCTCACTATGGTAACAAACTTGAGGTGATCGCATATATACATGTATATGTTCTCGAAGAATCGTGTGGTATCCATAATGTATATGCACATGTATATGTGTGACTTGTTAACTCACTGTCGGAGATTGAGATAAGATGGACAGAAGTTCTGCATATTTCGACCACTATCTGTAGTCCTCTTCATTCTGCTGAAGAGGACCATAGTGATCGAAATATACAGATTTTCTGTCCATCTTATCTCATTCTCCGACAGTGAGTCAATAAGTCTCGGTTTACAAATGTGCTACTACATTATACCTTCCTAATGTATATGTGTATTATACATATATAGATGCGAATGAATCACAAAAACACGTGATTCACAAAATGTGTAATAAAACCACTTGGAAAATAAAATGAAAGGTGACCGAACGTTTTCGTCTATTTAAGACGTCCGGCAATGCTGAGAGAGTGAGATCACTATTGGACCTGTCCTAATTCCCCCCTAATGTGCTTCTTTTGTATATATAATGTCACTGCTACCTTACTCTGTACCTTAGAAAATGTGTTAAATAGACGAAAACGTTCGGTCACCTTTCATTTTTTTCCAAGTGGTTTTATTACATATATAGATATGTTGCTAATAAGAACACGGGTACGTGTGTTCACTTATGCAAAGTAGACCACTTGGAAAAAGAAACTAACGAAGCAGAGCGCTTTCGTATATTACATATTTAGTGCAACAAGTACTTGTTGCACTGAATATGTAATATACGAAAGCGCTCTGCTTCGTTAGTTTCTTTTTCCAAGTGGTCTACTTTGCATGTAGATATGTATGTATGTATTTACCGTTGGGAAGTGGGCCACCCTCAGCTTCCTAGATTAAGTTGTGATATTGTCGACTGCCCTAAGCCACAACAGAACCTTCAGATTTCGTCGCCTTGTCGAGAAGAAACTTCTCCCCTGTCGTTGTTGAATGCACGAGTTGCTGCTTTGTATTCTTTTCATTATTTTTCGAAGTGCGGTAAAAGACTACTGAACATAACACCAGAAAGAATGAAAGGAAGAACGCGCCAGGTCGAGGTCAGGTAACGGTGTTGTAGCAGTATTATTTTGTTTGTTTAGTTGTTATTTACTATTGTTATTATTATTATTTATTATTATTATTATTTTAATTGTGTTATTATTATTATTACTATTATTTTTTTTTTACGAGTAACTGTGTCGTAGCAGTATTATTTTGTTTGCTTATATGTTATTTACTATTGTTATTATTGTTTATTATTATTATTATTATTATCTTAATTTTTTATTATTATTATTACTATTATTATTATTTGTTTACGAGTAACGGTGTTGTAGCAGTATTTTGTTTATTTATTATTATAAATATATGTATATATATATATACTGTGTGTATATATATATATATATATTATATATATATTTTTTTTTTTTTTTTTTTTTTTTTTTTTTTTGTGTTCTTGAGGAAGAGACGAGTGGGCTGTGACCAATTAGATTACGTAAATATTTGAAAGTATGAATTATAGATTAGCCGCGATGGAGAAAACAAACTATTAAATCAATAAATAGGTAACACATCCCTAGCACAGGCTATTACAGTTATCTCTGCTCTGTCTCTTGTCAAATAATACGCAATCTGTGTTGGTATTTAAGTTTCCTTTACATTGGGCAAGTTGAGAGACAAATCAATCATACAAGTTACTTGCTACAAGTTACTTGCCGTGTGTAAATATCTGCTTGACAAAGAAAACTTGGTAACCTGCCAATTTTTTGTCAAGATGTTTGGACACGGCAGGTAACTTGAAGCAAGTAACTTGCACGCTTGACTTGCCTCTCAGCTTGCCCCGAGTAAATGAGTCTTTGGGTCAGTACTTTACTATTGTTGTTATTATCATTTATTATTATTATTATTATTATTAATATTATTATTACTACTATTATTATTTGTTGTCGTCGTCGTCGTCGGTGTCGTCGTAGCAGTATTATTTTGTATCATCATCATCATCATCATCATCATCAATTATTATTATTATCATCATTGTTCATTATTATTACTATTATTATTATTATCATCATTATCATCATTATTTATTATTATAAATATATATATATATATATACTGTGTATATATATATATATATTATATATATATATTTTTTTTTTTTTTTTTTTTTTTTTTTCGTGTTCTTGAGGAAGAGACGAGTGGGCTGTGACCAATTAAATTACGTAAATATTTGAAAGTATGAATTATAGATTAACCGCGATGGAGAAAACAAATTATTAAATCAATGAATAGGTAACGCATCCCTAGCACAGGCTATTACAGTTATCTCTGCTCTGTCTCTTGTCAAATGGTACGTAATCTGTGCTGGTACTTAAGTCTCCTTTATATTGGGCAAGTTGAGAGACAAATCAATCGTGCAAGTTACTTGCTACAAGTTACTTGCCGTGTGCAAACATCTGCTTGACAAAAAATTGGGCAACCTGCCCGGGTTTCTTTGTCAACACATGCACACGGCAAGTAACTTGTAACATGTAACTTGCACGCTTGACTTGACTCTCAGCTTGCCCCGAGTAAACGATTCTTTGGGTCAGTACATGTCATCGCTTTGTGGTTACCCCCATCACTTGAATGAAATCCCCCTGCGACAGAATGAATTAACGAAATCGAGTTGGGTACTCTCAGGTATTAAACTAGATATTCTTGCTGAGGCATTGAAGACTTGACGTCGGGGAACGTGGGGATTACTGGTCGCGGGAGGCGCCCCGGCTCGTGCGGACGAATAAAGAATTGATGGTTAAGTGACTCCAGTGTGTCGGCAAATGACTGAGGCTCGGCACGATATATTGGCTCTCGGCTGGGCTCGCGCTTGCCCCAGGGTTGACAGACGCCAATATATCGTGTGCGTGATTACACAGACAGACAGACAAAGACAGACTTCTCCCACCCCTCCCAACGATCGTCATCCTTCCGTCCCCCAGTTTACTTCTTTTCACCTCTTCTCCTCTTCTCTTCTCTTCTCTTCTCTTCTCTTCTCTTCCTTCTTCCCGTGCCTTCCTTCTTCCCTTATACCAATGTGTCTCGACCTTTCTGCCCCGTGACCCAAGTCACGTACGACCTGACTGGTTTCATACGTTGTTTGTAATGTTTTACTCTATGTTGATGGTTGTTTGGCTGTGTAACAGTAAAGGATAGGTAGAGTTATCCCAGTATATATATATATATATATATATATATATATATATATATATATATATATATATATATATATATATTTTTTTTTTTTTTTTTTTTTTTTTTTTTTTTTTTTTTTTTTTTTTTTTTTTTTTAAGAATCAACGGCGACCCCAGAGTTGGAGAAATGCGTCTTACACAGTAAAATAAGATATAGAAACTGATGATTACGTATTAAGTGGGGCTCGAAGAACCGTATGGAGAAGTTCAAGAAGGTGCCATAAGCGACAGAGGCTCGAGAGAGATTGATGGTTTAAAGATGAAGTGACTGTGCTTAAGGGGTTATCACACCGGGATATTTTTCCTCCGACCTCCGACCTCTGATTAATTGTATGTACCGCCCATTTCCAAAATCTTTTCCGCCGTAAAGTCACCGTGGAAAACTATTTTATTTTCTCAACAATTTATATGGAATGTCATTTTATAGGCTGGAGAAAAATTATAATTCCTCCGGCATATCAGATTCCTTCCCGAAAGCTACGGGCTGCAAATTTGCTCCAAGAGTCGGAGGAAAAATAACCCAGTGTGATAACGCCTTTAGATGACCAAGGATTCCAGGCAGGTGGTTGTTTCGTATTGGGAATTGACTGGAATGGTCAAACTGTAGCACTTATTCCCTTTCCCAATCCAGTCAACACATGATCATTATCTAAACCCCTATTGGGAGATTTCCCTTCACGAGTATCATTCTCCTTTCAACACCTCCCTCCCATCCTCCCTCTCTCCTTCTCTTCCTCCTTCCCTCCCTCTCTCCTTCTCTTCCTCCTTCCCTCCCTCTTTCCTTCTCTTCCTCCTTCCCTCCCTCCCTTCCTCCCTTCCTCGTTATTGGCGACGAAACAAAGTTTCCCCGTTGCAGCTACCCTTTCCTCCTCTCCAGCCCCCTGTTCCTCTTCCTTCATTCCGAAACCTCTCCTTTGCTGTTGGCTCCTCTTCCTCCTCCTCCTCTCCCTCCTCCTCCTCCTCCGCCTCCTCTCCCTCCTCCTCTCCCATCTCCTCCTCCCACTTCTCCTCCTCCTCACACTTCTCCTCCTCCTCCTCCCACTTCTCCTCCTCCTCTTCCCACTTCTTCTCTTCCTCTTCCCCCTCCCCCTCCCCTCCCCTCTTCTCCCTCTCCTTCTCTCACTCCTCTTCTCCCACCCCTCCTCCTCCTCCCCCTCCCCAACTTCTCCCTCTCCTCCTCCACCTCCTCCTCCTCCTCTCCCTTCTCATCCTGTCCCTTCTCTGTGTCTCCCGCCTCCTCTTCCTCCTCCCCCTCTTCTCCTCCTTTTCCTCCTCCTCCGCCTCATCCTCTTCTCCATCTCCGCCTCGCCCTCTTCTCCATCTCCTCCGCCTCGCCCTCTTCTCCATCTCCTCCGCCTCGCCCTCTTCTCCATCTCCTCCGCCTCGCCCTCTTCCCCATCTCCTCCTCCTCCTCCTCTTCTCCATCTCCTCCTCCTCCTCCCTCTCCTCCTCCTCCTCCTCCTCCATCTCCTCTTTCTGTCCCTCCTCCTCCTCGCTGCGGCCACCTGGCGCGTCGTGCTTTCACCACCTTTCAACCATCTCAGGCGGTGAGGTGTCGCTCAGGTAATGGTGTTGTGACACGATGATGATGAATGGTGCCCCGACGTGGTGATAGTGACATAACGAAGTAGCAACGCCCGGTGTGATGGTGATAGGATAAGCACCTTGGCGGTGGGATTTGTATTTGAAATTGTGATAGTGACGGGGTTGGTGCTCTGGCTTGTATGGTGACGTTCGGTCAGGGTGATGGTGAAAATGTTGGGATTGTGATGGTGAGGACTGGTAGGGTGATTTTATGACTGTCATGGGATTATATGGTGTGTTCAATGTGATGGTGAAGAGGTGATGGCGTGATGGGTATGGTGATAGTTACGAGATTCTGTAGTGGTATTAGGGTGTATGTTTACTGTGATAATGATAGGGTTGATAGTTACTACCTCTCTCTCGTCCATCTACATCTTTCCTCCTCATCTTCTTCCTCCTCCTCCTCCTCTTCCTCCTCCTCCTCCTCCTCCTTTGCTGTTACCGCATGACCTCGGGGTTGATATTTTGACCCCCAAAATATTGACAGGAAATTAAATGAAGAAAAAAATCGCAAACAGTCACGTGATGAGTGCACTTGTTGCCGCAAAGATAAAAATCATAAAATAAAAGAAAAAAATAAGACGAAATGTGGGTCATCAGATTCCATGGAAGAACTTTTTTTTTTAATGTTGGAAACTTCGCAAGCAAGTACAGTGGGTTGATTGTGGAACACGGGCGTTCTAGTAAGGTTGTAATGACCGTCATGCATGTTTTTATATGTTTGTTATATATTTTATAAATAATTTATTTGTTTATCTGTCTCGCTACTTCCCTGGTAAGGATGAAGAAGCCTTTAGTGTATTGATAAATTTATTTCTTACGTGTTTTATCATGTATTATTATTTATTTGTGTGTTGTGTTTATTTTGTTTATTTTATTAATTTAATAGTTTGTTTATATATTTTATATTTATTGATCATTGATGTATTTATTTGTTTATTTTTTGTTTATTACCATTGTATAGACACGGTAAAGGAAACATGGACTGGAGGTGAAGCTTTTATTCAAGACGTATCGTCAGAAATAAGCTTCACCTCCAGTCCATGTTTCCTTTACCGTGTCTATACAACTTGTTCATATGGATTTTCATCTGTCTTCATTTATTATTAACATCATTGCAACCACTGTTGTAAATGGTGCATTGCATGTTGTGCTAACATTACTTATTGTCACAATTGGTTTTCCCACGTTTAAGGTCGTCTTCTCAATGCTGATGCCTGAAGGTAATCACGTGGAAAGTACAGTTGGGAAGAAAAGTTCCTCGAAGGTTGTCTAGCACGTAGGAGTTTCGACCAAATGACATCTGGGAGTGGTAATCCAAGTAACCAATCAATCAATCAATCAATCAAATCAGCCATCCTGAGTCCACTGCTGAACAAAGGCCTCCTTCATAACATTCCATGAATCACACGACCGTGCCGTCCTCTGCCACGTCACCCCTGCAAACTTCTCGATCATGTCTCTCCACCTTCTGTCTGGTCTCCCTCTTCCACGCTTCCTATCTCGCGGCGTCCACTCAGTAACACACTTGCTCCATCGCTCATCAGTCGTTCGCACCAACTTACCTGCCCAATTCCACTTCCTCTCTTTTACCACCTCCACAATATCTTTCACTCTAGTCTGCTCTCTCACCCAACTTGCTCTCTTTCGGTCTCTCAGCGTTATTCCCATCATTGATCTGTCCATTCAACAGAAGTAACAGTGTCCATTTATTCAATGCTGGCGAAGTGTTTCAACAGTTCTGTGTATCTGTTAAGGGGTTATCACACTGGGCTATTTTTCCTCCAACCTCCGATTAATCGTCGGTACTGCCCACCTCCAGAACTTTTCCAGCCATAAAATCACCATGGCAAAATTATTTCGTTTTCACAAAAGAAATACATAGAATGTCAATAGATATGACGAAGGAAAATTATTTTCCTCCAGCATATCAGAATCCTTCCCGAAAGCTGTGGGCAACAAATCTGCTCCCACAATCGGAGGAAAATAACCCATTGTGGAACGAACGCCTTTACCCGAACGCCAAGACCTATTTTCCTCCAGTATATCAGATTCCTTCCCGAAATCTGCGAGCTTCAAATCTGCTCCTAGAGTCGGAGGAAAATAACCCATTGTGGAACGCCAGAACCCGAATGCGAGGAAATGTCGATGAAATCGTTTTCTCAGGTGACAAGAGCGGAACAGATTTGCAGAAATGGAAACCGCAATGGAGCTCGTTCCAGGTGTCTCGGAACGTCGTCGACTGAGGTCGTTAAGCCGACGGACTCTTAAACGACAACCTAAACGACGCTGCGAAGGTCCTCCAGCATGAAGCTGGCGGCACATTTCTCGTTATCGTGCTACTTGCTTTTGTTATTTCGTTTTGAGTAGGAACGACTTTAGTTACAATATTCAAGATTTCCGTAAAAAAATCTTAACATTCGTAGTAATTTGACATTTGGAAATGTTAAAAACAAAAGATCGTAACCGAAGTCGTTTCTGCTCAAACGAAGTAACAAAAGCAAGTAGCATGCTAGCGAGAAGTGCCAAGTGTGCCGCCAGCTTTAGCAGATCGACGACCTCCTCAGGAGAGGATGGAGGAGGAAGTTGACCAGATCTTCGAGATAAAGGTTGATGATATCAATTGTGGTGAGTCACTCTTTGACCTATGGGATACATTGAAGCCGAGTAATTGAGATTTATTATTGTTATTTTAGTTATTTATTTACCATGTATTTTATATATTTATCAAATCATGTGATTAATTTTAGTTAATGATAGAATTTCGTAATTGAATAATTCTTTTCGTCTTATGCTTCGCGGAAACAGGGGATTCTGGGTGGAATATGAAAGTGGACCCAAGGAGGACCTGACTTCCACATAATAGCGAGTAACTGTTGCGGTTTTATGTGCGCCGGTGCTCTTCTTAACTGCCGTAACGGTTTTTTTGTCGGCCGCCGCGGCTTCTCGCCTCATCTTCCCGCCGAACCGCCATAACGGTCGCAGGAAGGAGAGCCTGTTGGCGGTGCCTCGGGAGGGACTTTTTTCTTCCTCTTCTTCTTCTTCTTCGTCTTCTTTTCCATCTGGCCAAATGCCGTGACCTGTGATGGTTTGGGGGCGTGGTCTTTGCCGTCTGTCGCGCCTCTTTATCGGCGCAAA
>NC_134802.1:54315042-54385042 GCF_046742065.1 Oratosquilla oratoria | reverse complement strand
AAAAGATAAGATAACTTTATAGATATATGACGGGTGACAGACGTGGAATTTGCTAATGTAGGTCTTCTGGGATCTTGAAGTCTCCCATTTTTATCTTCTTGTTTGCCCCAACTGTATTCACTGCCACTCATGCCCCTCGGGTATGCCGCAGGGATAGGCACGTGGCCAGAGTGCCTACATGTTTGTGTGTTAGGAGGACCTCTTCACTGAAGGGGGCCCGATGACCTCTCAGGGCACGTCCCTTCGTTCCTTCGTTCTTGAGCTCCTTCACATCGCTCTCTTTCGTTTTATCTTCTTCCTTGTGTCATGGTTCACTACTTTATGTCCTGCTCGCTCACTTCGTTCGCCTCACTCTATACACTTCCCTCACTCCCCAGCTTACATTTCCACCTTTTTTGTACATTCGCCTTCCTCCCCCACAGCATCTCCGTCCATCTCTCTCGCTTTTTCTTCTTCTCCTCTCCTCTCCTCTCCTCTCCTCTCCCCTCTCTCCTCTCTTTTCTCTTTCCTCTCCTCTCTCTCTCCTCTCCTTTCTCTCTCCCCTCTCTTCTCTCCTCTCCTTTCTCTCTCTTCTCTCTCTCTCTCTCTCTCTCTCTCTCTCTCTCTCTCTCTCTGTGTCAGTCTCTCCTCTCTTCTCTCCTCTCCTTTCTCTCCTCTCTTATCTCCTCTCCTTTCTCTCTTCCGTCTTCCCCTCTCTCTCTCTCTCTCTCTCTCTCTCTCTCTCTCTCTCTCTCTCTCTCTCTCATTCCTCTTCTATCACTTCCTGTCTCACTTCAACCCCCATCCTTTATGTCTACCTTGTCCTCTTGCATCTTCTCAAAGTCAATGCCAGCTTTCCTGTATGTCTGTTTACAATCGGTGCTCAATCCCAGCTGTGATCCACAGATGCGGAACTTGGAAATTGGCGAAAGCGATGGAAAATTGGCCCAGGGGTGTGCAGGGAGGTTATTTGCTTGGAATAACACTAGAAAACAGGAAGATGGCAGTTGAAACAAGTGTATTATTGGCTAGACACCGCGATACGACAAACATGAAGGAGGGAGATGAGACGGATAATGAGGAAATAGATCATATTTAGGAGTGACATGATAGAGGTACATGTGGAGAGGGTTAGGAGAGGCCTTTATTCAACAGTAGACTTAGATGATTGATGAAAAATATTTATGAGCATTGTAACGTATGTGAATCACCATGTAGATCACGTGTTGGACTCGTGATCGACAGTTATTTCCCTCCCGGAATAGAGCTCAGAGCTCATATATGACCGATCTGTGGGTAATGCTGTGACCATACACGTACACACACACACACACACACACACACACACACACACACACACACACACACACACACACACAACTCCCCGCCCAGGAGAGTTGGAGTAATGACACGCAGCGCAGCGATACTATAATTATATCAGCCCTGGGCGGTATTCGAGCCCGAACCGCCGTAGTGGCTGCTGCGAACGCTACCACTGTGTGTGTGTGTAATATTACATAATTCGCAAGTCAAATATTACTTCAACCAGGAACTGAAAACTGTTCTGTTCACAAGTTCTCGTTGTCAGAGAGCGTTTGACACAGTGGCACGCGTCACGCACCCGTGGCGGCGCGCCCCGGCCCGGCGCGCACCCTACTTGTTGCGTCACGTTCACGGCGACCTCGTCTACAACGACGATGTTCCTCCTCCTCCTCCCCCCCTTCTCCTTCTCCTCCTTCCCCTTCTCCTTCTCCTCTTCCTCCTCCTCTTCCTCCTCCTCTTCCTCCAGGCGAAGTGGGACTAGGTGATAATTCCTTAATTCTTACATTATGATTGTATACGGTGTAGAATGTTTTTTGGGAATGCCATTCTCTCTCTCTTTTTCTCTCTTTCACGCGCGCACACACACACACACACACACACACACACACACACACACACACACACACACACAGTCACACACACACACAGACACACACACACACACACACACACACACACACACACACACACACACACGTTACACACACACACACACACAGTCACACACACAGATACGCGCGCGCGCACACACACACACACACACACACACACACATACACACAGGCTGCTTAAGTCGTTGTGAGTATTTTCAATCCCTGAGTTGGGCCTATCACTGGACCACAGTGTTTGCAGTTAAGTTCGCTACCACAACACCAGCAAGCAGTGTGTGTGTGTTTGTGTTTGTATGTGTGTGTGTGTGTGTGTGTGTGTGTGTAAGCATGTGTGGGTGTTAAACCTAAGAGGTAGAGCCACTTTTCGCACGGAATGTAGGTCAGTCACTACAAAATTTCCTGCCTGGCTATTGCAGTACGTGGCACGGTGCCCAGGCGGCGGGTTTGGCGTTTGTATGGCTTCTCGATCTCTGTACAAAGCGGCACTTGTTTCCTGTCAGTCCTATTGGAACCCCCATCCCTTGGATGACGCTGTTTTTATTTATGTATTTATATATTTATTTATTTATTTTGTATTCAGTCAAGGGGTGTAATGTCAGGAGGTCTTATTCAGTCAAGGGGTGTAATGGATTTTCGTAGCCTAGTCCCTGTCTCCTTGGCTGAATAAAATCGTTTAGTATTGAGGTGTTATCACACTGGGCTTCCACAAGTTTCACCAGCGTCGAGAGTTGATGATTCGTTTGAGTAAAAACGACTTCGGTTACAATATTTTATTTTTCAAATCTCCAAATATCAAATCATCTTTCCGTCATACATAGCAAAGCTGAATGATGAACTAAGAGATTGTAAGCCTATACAAATGTTAGACATACTGTTGAAATGTTCTTAGAGAAGTCTAGATTTCCGTAAGCGAAGTCCTATTCTAGTTAATCAAATGGAGGTTGGAGGTAGGATGTCGGAGGAAAAACAGCCCAGTGTGATAATCTCTTTAGCCTGAACAAAATTGTAGAAATTAAGTTATTAAAACAGAGGGTATTGGTTGATGGGACTTTCTTGATGTTTTACGACTGTACGGGTAATTTCTTCTTCCTCTCTTGAAGCAACATAGTGGGACCTCGCGAGCAGGTCGCTCTAAACACTTTTGAATGAGGAACACAAGAAATGAAATGTGGTAGATTTTGTTTTTATTTTTATTTTTATTGATTTATTTTGTAGATCTTCCGGTAATTTCGAGTTGTAACAAACCGTTCGTCAGGGCTTTCGGAATATTTTCGAAGAACGGTCCTAAATTTTGTTCAGAAGGTAATCCAGCAGAGATCACCTTAACCACTTCTTTAAAGTTTCCAGATCATTTTTTTTTTTTTTTTTTTTTACTGTACAGTACCTCACTATAATGAAAGCGCTAAAGTGTTGTATTGTGTGTATGCCCAGGCGTGCGTGTAGCCAAGAATATCCACTGCCCGACCGCCGGCCTACCAATTGCGGTATGGTGGAGCTTTTGTACAAGAAGAAGGATGGTTAATCTAGGTAGGAATGGTTAATAGACTGAATGTGGGATGACTGTTATTAGGCCCTGTTCACACAAGCGGTTTGAACCGCGCGGAAACCGCGATGGTACCGCAAAATCAAGGAAAAACTGCATCGTTGTGCGTGAACGCCATACATTGTAATTACACCACGGCGGTTGAAACCGCTAGTGTGAACAGGACCTAAGTTATCAGCCTTCTTCGGTCAGAGTAAGGGACGGGCGGTTCCATTCGGGTGATGGGAGGGCCCTGGACGGTTCTTGGTACACCAAGATTGCGTGAAGGAAAGAGTTGACACCCTATCCGAGAGTTGACACCTTGATGTGGTGGATAGGCTTGAGAATCTCAATGATTACAAAAGCTATGTCGATAGAGAGGAAATCTATGCAGGGTCACTCATATCGAACAGGTTTTGTAAGAAAGATGAGACAAAGAGCAGCTCAAAAACACAGTCGCAGGACCCACTGCTAAGTGGCACGTCTCTGATGGCGAACAGGGAAATGCCTGATTAGAATCCCCTGGCGTCAAACATATTGTGTATTTTTGTTGAGGTAATGGATCTCGTTGGGTCATTTGGACACCAGACGAGTAAGGGCTCAAGGGGATGGGGAGATCAAACACCGTCTGGGACTCTGGGAGGAGTGCAAGTTTGAACATGCGCTCCTCCTCCTCCTCCCTCCTTCTCCTCTTCCTCCTCCTCCTCTTCCTCCTCCTCCTCCTCCTCCTCCTCCTCCTCGTCCTCCTCCTCCTCTTCCTTCTCCTCCCCTTTTCCTCCTTTCCCCTTCCTCTTCGTCCTCCTCATTCTCTCCTCCTCATTTTCCCCTCCTCTTCCTCCTCCTCTTCCTCCTCCTCTTCAACCTCCTCTTCCTCCTCCTCTTCCTCCTCCTCTTCAACCTCCTCCCCCTCTTCCTACCACCCTTCCCCTACCCCCTCCTCCTCCTACCCTCTCCTCCTCCTACCCTCTCCTCTTCCTACCCTTCTTCCTCCTACCCTCCTCTTAGTACCCCCACTCCCAATCCTTTGCCTAATGTCTACCTTTCCCTCTTCCCCTTATCCACCTTCTCTTCCTCATATCCATAGCCATACCTTCTTACTCCTTTTCATACACATACCATTCTTACATCCCCTTCGTTACTTGTCTCCACCACCACCATCACACTACCATCACCACCACCACCATCACCACCATCATCACCACCACCACCATCATCATTACAATCATCGCCACCATCATCACCACCACCATCATCACCACCACCACCACCACCACCACCATCATCACCACCACCATCATCACCACCACCATCACCACCATCACTACCACCACCATCATCACCACCACCACCATCATCATCACTACCATCACCACCACCATCACCACCACCACCACCACTCGTCATTTGCTCCTCCTTGTGTAGGTCTGGTCGTGGATGGGTTGGTGCGAATCAGTCCGTCAGACGCTCAGGGGTAAAACGATATATATATGGACGGTATGCAATTGGCTTCATAGCTCCAGTTCATAAGGGTCAGATTTCACACAATTGACGGTTTATTATCGACTTAAGTGTCGGGTTACCATCGCCCTAAGAGTACCTATGGTTTACATTGACAGGTTTGGTTGATTGATTGATTGATTGATCGGCTTGCAAGGCTAAAACAGGTAGAACAAGAGTACCAAACTAGAAACGGTAAAGGGGTTATCACACTGGGCTATTTTTCCTCCAACCTGCGATTTATCGGCGCTACCGGTCACCTCCAGAACTTTTTCCGTCGTAAAAATCGTAAAATCGCTGTTGCGAACTTACCTCACTATAATGAAAGCGCTAAAGTGTTGTATTGTGTGTATGCCCAGGCGTGCGTGTAGCCAAGAATATCCACTGCCCGACCGCCGGCCTACCAATTGCGGTATGGTGGAGCTTTTGTACAAGAAGAAGGATGGTTAATCTAGGTAGGAATGGTTAATAGACTGAATGTGGGATGGACGAAAATTATTTTCCTCCAGTTTATCAGATGCCTTCCCGAAAGCTGCGGACTGCAAATTTGCTCCAACAGTCGGAGGAAAAATAGCCCAGTGGGATAACGCCTTAATCAGGGGAAAGGGAGGTCAGAATGATCCATTCCGATAACCAGCGTTTCTATCCTTTGAGGACAATAGTGCACCGAAGAGGTGAAACTATAAGATGCGGTAAAGTGGGTATTAGAAGTATAGTAGAAGTTAGAATATAGAAATTCTTGTATTAGTGGATATTTTTCCATGGAGTAATTATTGCATGAACCTTGTGTAGTTCATTACAGGGGAGGCCAGTTGTCGAGGAATGTAGTAGAGAAGTTTGCAGGAGTGGTTTGGCACACGTTGGCACCTTTGCTTTCTCCCCCACCCTCCCCCTCCCTCCTTCCCTCCCCTCCTTCCCTCCCCTCCTTCCCTTCCTCCCCTCCTTCTCTCCTTTTCTATCTTTTCTCTATTTTCTCTTTTCTTTTCTTCCCCTCTCTCTCTCTCTCTCTCTCTCTCTCTCTCTCTCTCTCTCTCTCATGATTTGCATGAACGATGCTACCTTAACCCAGTGGTGCTTACTGGGCTTCGTTATGACTGTTGGCTTTGATGTACAGCGAAATGGCGACAGGATCCCCTCGGGACCACGCGCCTGAATGACCCAGAACGTTTCGGGGTCACGGTCACAACGCCTGAGGGCCGCTGCAGCGTTGTGGTGGAGGGTGATGGAGGAGGAGTGGTGGAGAGACTACTGCTGTGACAATTGGACCCGTATTCGAGGTGGTCTAAGGTCGGTATAAGGCACCTTCGGGTTCTCCTGGGAGTGACAATTCACCACCACCAAAAAAAAAAAAAAAAAAAATTGCTATCTTGTTCGGCGTGAGAATGACGTCATCTAACGCCGCAGTATATGACGCAATAGTGACGTTACCTAAGCTCCCAAGGAAGTTCTTGTTCTTACACTGTTGGGTTATGAATGCATTTCAGGGGGCCCATTGGGCATCCAGTGAGCGTTGTTGAACAGCGTACTTTGTTGTTAGCGTCCTGGTGTGATGGCCTACACTACAATAGGTGCTTAGTGAGCTATGACGTCACGGGGTCACCGTTGGGGAGGAGGAGGAGGTGGGAATAATAATTTCTTAGTTCTCCTGGATGAGCCCTCATCCACGAGGAGCTAAGATGAGAGAGGGTGGGAAAGGGTGGTGGTCCTTTGACTCGGCTACCTTCCTTATGAGATGGAAAAGGCTCTTGGAGAGACAAGATTGAGAAGTTTGCTGGAGTGACGTGGCAGAGGTTGGCGCGGTCGTGTGAATCATGGAATGCTATGAAGGAGGCCTTTGTTCAGCAGTGGACTCGGGATGGCTGAGTTGATTGATTGATTGATATAGATGGAATATTTCTCCTATTGCAAAGGCAGTTGGAAGCGTTCACGTGAAGAGCGGTGTGGATCTTCTCTTGGTTTGTGGCCTATTTTATGTAGAAATTATATGTAGAAATTATCCCAAAGTCAAAGATGAAGTGTTACATGGAGGAGTTAGTTTATTGTAGAAGCTCAAGTCCATTCGAACAATTGGACCAAACGTTTGGTTTCTGTTTGAAGAAGAAATTGTTTAAGAGATAGTTTATTGTTGGTAGAGAAGTAGAAGACAATAATAATAACAATAATGATAATAATAATAATAATAATAATAATAATAGTAATAATAGTACTGATAATAATAATGACAATAATAATAAAAAGAAGACTGATAATAATAGTAAGAAGAACAACAACAAAAACAAGGACAAGAAAAAAGTGGAAAAAAGAAGAAAAAGAAATAGAAAAAGAAGATGAGGAGGGGGAAGAGGAGACGAAAAGGAGGAGGAGAGGAGGAGGAAGGAGACTTGCTACCAAACAAGCTGACCATGTGATCATCTCGTCATGGGCGAGACGTCGCCGCTTGCTGCCTTGTGCTGCCGCTTATGCCCCCAACCTATGCCCCCACTTACCGCCACTTACCACTTGCTTGCTCACCTCCTCGAAGCCCACACTTACCGCACCGCTCGGCAGGCCCTCCTCCTCAGGCCACCCACTCGATTTTTTTTTCTTGTAGTTGTTGTTCTTTTTCATATTGTTTTATTCGTTTATGTAATTATCTATTTTATTTGTTTGTTTATTTGTTTTATTCTTTATTTTCTTTATTTTTTCTTTGTTTTTTATTTATTAATTATTTATCTATTTTTTGTGGTACAGGCGCACCCGGTCCTCAACCTGGGGCGATCCGATTTTTTTTTTTTAGGGAGTGAGAGAGAGAGAGAGAGAGAGAGAGAGAGGGTGGGGTGGGGAGGGGAGAGTGACTGGTTTACAGGACCGCGGTCCGGAAGAACTCGTAGTTCGTGGTCCACCCACTCCTGCTTACCACCACCTCCTCTTCTTCCTTCTCTTCCTCCACCTCCCCTTCCCCCTCTCCTCCTTCCTGGGTCCTCTTGCCTCGATGAAAACACCCTCCATGGTGTAATACTCTGATTTTTTTTTTTTTTTTTTACACCGCCCCTATTCACTCACACCTCATTACACCTATTTACCGCCGCCATTTACCGCCAAGTGTGGTTTTTGTGCCTTTTCCGTTTCGTTGCCTTCCGACAGAGTTAGCGCAGTACTCCGTCACTAATTCTCACCATTTTGTTTTTAATTTGGCGGAGCCTTTTGTCAGTGTCACTGAAGAGTTTTGTTATTATTATTATTATTATTTTGTTAGCATTATTAGTGAGGAGTTTTACCAATCTCAAATTGATTTTAGATTACAATTTGTCATCATGTCGCACCTTTCTCCTTCCCCTCCCCTCCTCTTCCCCCTCTCCTCCTCTTCTTCCTCCTCTTCTTCCACCTCCTCCATCCCCTCTTCTTCCTCCTCTTCTTCCACCTCCTCCATCCCCTCTTCTTCCTCTTCTTCCTCCTCCTCTTCTTCCTCCTCATTCTCTCCTCCTCCTCTTCTGCCTCCTCTTCCACCTCTTCCTCCTCTTTTTCCTTCTCTTCCTCCACCTCCTCTTCCCCCTCTCCTCGTCCTCCCCCTCTCCTCCTCCACCCCTCTCCTCCTCCACCCCTCTCCTCCTACTCCAACACCTCATCTCCCTCCACCTCCACCTGTTTCTGTACCTGTCATCACAACCACGTTCGCGAAATGTATGGTTGTGGGGCACCCTCACCTTATGTCCCACTACCAGCGACCTCAGTACATCCACCATCAAGACAAAATCAATCCTCAACTAATCTCTCGATGTCATTCCTTTTTACCCTCCTTAGATATCTCATCTACTAAATCTAAAAATCACTCCCGCGCAATATTGCCCTCAAGGAAAGAAGCGAAGGTTATTGGCAAAAGAAAAACAAAAATCTTACACCATATTCACCAACACCGGCGACAACTCCGTCCCCATTAACGCCAACACCATCACCGTCTCTGCCACTACGTCCACCACTGTTACCATTACCATCATTACCATCATTACCAGTTGTACTACCATCATGTCTATCGTTACCGCCGCTACCGTAATGAACATCGGTATCACGATACTTGCCACCATCACCACTACCACCACCATAATCACTACCATCACCACTACCATCGCCACAATCATCACTACCGTTATTAACAACGCCACCATCACCTCCACTATCATCACCTTCTACCATGAACACAAGCTTTCCGCCGCTGTTCTCTCTCTCTCTCTCTCTCTCACACACACACACACACACACTCTCACACACACACACACACACACACACACACACACACACACACACACACACACACACACACACACACACACACACACACACACACACATATCCCTAGGCGACACATGTCACAACGTCTGCCCCCCGTGCCATACGCGAATGCCACGTGCTGGCACCCTTCACGGTGCAACCTGTCGTCACCGCTGCCTGTTAACACCATCACAACCTCTTATCACCTTGGAAACATACCAGCGACCGTAACATGACATGTCGACGCTAGCACCAACGACGCAGATACCTCGTTTGGGATTGAGCTTTTACTGACGTCGTCACTTTTTCACAACCATTACATGTCATCACTGTAATTCTTATGATTATTGTTATTAATGTTATTATTATTATTGTTATTATTATTATTGTTATGATTATTGTTATCAACTTGATGGCAGTGGAATTTCCTCTGGTGAATAGAATCATCTGGCGAATGTCAGAAGTAGATGAAAAGGTAGCCGTTCACGGGCTAATTATATTTGTACCCTGTTCTACTCATCTCGCAGTGTCGCAACTTAGACAGGAAACACGCCTTTGCTCTACGAAGGAGAGAGAGAGAGAGAGAGAGAGAGAGAGAGAGAGAGAGAGAGAGAGAGAGAGAGAAGGGGTGGGGAAGGGTACGACAACCGGAACGAGGAGCTGTCACTAAATCATGCGGTATCCATTACTCATTCGCGATTGCCGGCACTTTGTCACGGGTGGAATGCAAGGGCAAGATATTGCTGCATCATTTTCTTCCTTCTTCTTCTTCTTCTTCTTCTTCTTCTTCTTCTTCTTCTTCTTCTTCTTCTTCTTCTTCTTCTTCTTCTTCTTCTTCTTCTTCTTCTTCTTCATCATCATCATCATCTTCTTCATCATCATCATCATCTTCTTCTTCTTCATCATCATCATCATCTTCATCATCATCATCATCATCATCATCATCATCATCATCATCATCATCATCATCATCATCATGATTCGAAGTTGTGGTGGTGATGATTGGAATGGGATGGTGGGGATTAGAAAGATATGGTGGTGATTGGAAGGGGTGGTGGTGGTGATCGGGAGTGGTGATGTGATTCGAAGGGAGTGTTGATGGTGGTGATGATTGAAAGGTGGTGATGGATGAGTGCGCAGGCAGCGCCGACGCACCCAAGATGACCTTGGACCAAGTCCCTTTCCCGGGGGATTCTCCATACGTAAGGAAGCTATGGAGGCCAACCCATAGGGCGCACCCATACGAAGGGGGCGAGGGGGTAGGGGAGAGTAGGGTGGAGCAGACCTTTGGCATGAGAACTTGGCTTACCGGGATGGCGATTGCCCCGTTTTCTATTGGGTGCCGCCAGGTATTTGATATGATTTATTATTATAATTATCATCATCATCATCATCATCATCATCATCATCATCATCATCATCATCATCATCATCATCATCATCATCATCATCATCATCATCATCATCATCATCATCATCATCATCATCATCATTATTATTATTATGTATTATAAGTGTTTTTATTCACTTACGTGGCACTTTAAGTAAAGAAGTCGTGGTAGCAGGTCGGATTTGTCTCAGGATTTCCAGTCGGTGATGTTCTTCATAGATTTCCGTTCTCGTCGGTCTCAGACGATTTTCATTCATCATGTGTAAAGATATGAATATGTATAAATATGTAGATATTTTGAGTGAATGGGTTATCACACTGGGGGTATTTTTCCTCCAACCTTCGGTTGATCAGTGGTACCACCCACCTCCGGAACTTTTTCCACCGTAAAATCACAATGGCAAAATATTTTCTTTTCGCAATAAAAATACATACAATATAATGTATTTATTTTCCTCCAGCATTTCTGCTTGCTCCAACAATCGGAGGAAGAATAATCCAGTGTGATAACATATTCCTCTCCTCCGTCTTCTCTTCCTATCCTCTCCTCGTCCTCTCCTCTCCCGTCTTCACTTCCTCTCCTCTTCCTCTCCTCTTCTCTTCCTTCCCTCAACCTCTCCTCTCCCGTCTCCTCATCCTCACTTCTTCCTCTCCTCTCCCCCACCCTTCCCCCACCCCTCACTTCTTCCTCTCCTCTTCCCCTCCTCTTCCCCACCTCTTCCATTCCTCTCCTCTCCTCCTCCGTCTCTTTACCTTTGCTCTTCATCTCCTCTTCCTCTTCGCTTCCTCTCCTATTCCGTTTCCTCTTCCTTTCCTTTTCCTCTTCCCCTTCCTTCCCATATTCTCCCTTTTCCGCCTCAGCATGATCATTATCAATATCATCATCCTTACAGTCATCTCTTGTACGTCTTTCTCATCTTCGTCTGTTCCTCTTCCCCTCTTCATCTCTTCCTTTCCTCTTCCCCTCTTCTTCCCCTCTTCTTCCCCTCTTCATCTCTTCCTTTCCTCTTCCCCTTCCTCCTTATCCTCTCCTTTCTCTTTCTCATCTTTGTTCCTCTTCCCTCTTCCTTTCCTCTTCCCTCTTCCTTTCCTCTTCCTCTTCCCCTCCTTTCTCATCGTCTCCCTTTCCTCTTCCTCTTCCTTCTCATCCTCTCCCTTGTCCGCCTCAGCATGATAATTATCAATATCATCACGCTTACCATCATCCCTTGTACGTCTTTTCCATCTTCGTCTTGCATTGTACGTCAATTAAAAGAAAATTTCTTTCTTTTGCAGGTGAGTGTTTACCCAGTTATCGGCAAACTGCGCACATCCACATGAAAGATTCCAGCAGGTTTGTATAAATGCTTTAATTTAATTTTGTTCGTCGTCTTAACTCGGGGGTATTCCGAGAACACGATAGTTTGGGTTCAAGGTAGTGATGCGGGCGATTCCGATGTTGCTCTAAACTTCCGATTCCGATACGAGTTTCGATACTGCTCGAAAGTTGCGATTCCGATACGTGTGCCGATAGTGCTCGAAAGTTGCGATTCCGATGCGTGTCCCGATACTGCCGTAAACTTCCGATTCCGATACATGTCTCGATACTGCTGTAAAGTTCCGATTCCGATACGTGCCCCGATAATGCTCTGAACTTCCGATTCCGATCTGAATCCGATTCCTATGCCTGCATTGATTTTAATTCACGGTTATTTTCATGCCCTGGTTTGGGAAAAAAATGAACATTTATGAAACATCGGAAACGGAAGTCGAGAGCAGTATCGGGACTTTTATCGGAATCGTTAATATTTTTTTTATCGTCCGATCACTAGTGCAAGGTATACATCTTTAAGTATGTTTACATAATTGCAATATACAAGAAACCGAGCTATGCTCGTAGGGTCCCTCGGTGATCGACGACAGTGCTCCGGTGAAGTGTGAGGTTTTGAATGAAGCTGGGTAGTGATGCCAGCGGAGGTGACTGTAGTTCTCAATACTTGACCCGCATGTTCTTCCACACTCCGGAGAAGTCAGCTCTGGATCAGGTGGATAAAGGATATTGTTGAGCTGATGTGACATCACTTTGCTTTAACCCAATGATGAAGAGGTTTCACCTTAGGTAATTAACATTGTCTAGCCAGAAGCAAAGTATGTAGATGGTTAAGCAGTGTTTTTATAGTGTATGTGAGCACTGGTGCTTTTGTCACGTGACCATACCCTATGTCCAACTCGCTGGCGCCAGGGAGCTAGTCAGAAGGTTGAGAGCTTGGATCTGTCTATTCTTTACCGAAGAGTCAATTATGTCAAAGTTGATTCTATGCTGATTTGATTGATTGGTCAATTGCTTAATTATGTGCGAGTTGTAAAGGGAAATCAGCGGTTTGAACCGCGCGGAAGCTGAGGCGGTACAGCATAGTCAAGGAAAAACTGCGCGGTTGTGTGTGAACGCTTCCATTGACTAACATTATAATTGAACCTCCGAGGGTCAGACCGCGGCGGTTGAAACCGCTAATGTGAACAGGGTCTAATCCTATGCGCTCGAAACAATTACCTGCGTTGGCGCTTAACAGTTCTCAGTATGCTAAGCCTCGTCCTTGCGGGAAACCACTGAGCTTTCTTCCTACAATGTTTGAGTAACCAAGGTTGTGCTTCCTCGTGTTTGTAGCATAGAATGTCCGGGTTGAACAGAGAAATGGTTTCATAGGTTGCACGCGCGCGCATACGCTGACAATATAAAATTTGTTTGAATATTAGAACTTGTGTGATTTAAGTGCATCATGTGCAAGGCGTTGTTGTTGCTCGCTTATGATGGTGGCAAATACCGACGTCAGCGGTTATTTATTTGCTCGTTTCTTGCTTCCTTGTCTGCACGCGCGCCCGCACACACATACACACACACACACACACACACACACACACACACACACACACACACAGACAGACAGGCAAACAGACAGAATTTGAAGCGATAAATAATAATTGGAGAGTTGAGAGGTGTCCCCACGAGCGTTATTTGGGTAAACACACACACACACACACACACACACACACACACACACACACACACACACACACACACACACACACACACACACAAACAAACAAACACGCACACACATGCACACACAAAATATGAGCACTGAACTCTCATCCGGGAGGGTAATAGTTGTCGATCACAAGTCCAACATGTGATCCAAGACCATGGTGAAACACACACACACACACACACACACACACACACACACACACACACACACACACACACACACACACACACACACACACACACACACACACACACACACACACAAAATTCTCTTGAATGTAGCACGGACGTGTACGTAGATACGTATAGTATATATAATGCAATGCTAGAGATACGATTACAAATTAAACTACACGAATGCTCGTATTTAAGTATACAATCCTTGTCAATGTCCACTTAAACATGCTTTATGTATACGCACACGGGTATATCACGTATATGTACTTGTACATGCTATAGTAACACGCGAGCACGCACAAACGCACGCACGCACGCATTCCAGAGAGGCGTTTGTATAGCTTCCGCGCTTGTTAGGCTTGCCGTCCTCCAGGTTTAGCGTCGAGGCCTTGCCCAGGGCGACGAGGGACGTGGGCCACCTCGACCCTTACGTGCCCGGTCCCTGACCCGGCTGGTATGTGCCAAGGAGTACATAAGAATGTAGGAGACTGCAAGGGACCATAAGGCCTACGCCAGGTAGTCCATGCTCCTTACCATATGTCATCCTTATCCATAAAGTTATTTGATATTTTCAAAACGGCTTTGATTTCTCAATTTCTTTCTGTGCTCTCCGTCCATCCGATTCCCAGCAGCTAGGTGCCTCCTGGCGTAGGCTTATCACAAACCGTCATAGCGTTGACACAGACGGAAATGATGGAGACAAAGGTCCTGAATTACAGATTATTGACCTGTTATGGAGATAAACTTCTAAAGAGTGGCATGGCAAAAGTTGGTACAGTCACCCACATCATGCAGAACTTTGGAAGAAGCCATCATGGTTGCATATTGCATATTCACTTGCATAAACACATGCATGCGCACGCACACATACTCTGAGTGATGCCCTCTGTGTCCGCATTACTCGGGGGCTTAACTGCTTTGCGCGCTGCCTCCTCTCCCCCTCTCCTCCTCCTCCTCTCCTCTTCACCCTCATCACCCTCCCTCCCCCCCTGTTGCCGTCCATAGTGAATAGATTAATGGGTAATAATGAGTACATCATTGAAGAGGACTCCCATACGGGGTGATTGGGTAGTGGGTGGGTGTTTGGTGGGTGGGAGGACGAGAGAATGATTACTGAGGTCGGTGGTGGGTGGGTCGGCTTTGTGGGAGAAGGGGAGTTGGGGGGGTTAAGAGCAGGGGGGGAGTAGGTTAGGGGCGGGAGTAGGGGGGGACTTCAAGTTCGGTTTGAGGAATGGGTAAGCGTTGAGGCGGGTCTTCATGTCCCATAGGGACATTGGTGAAAGAAGGATCTACGGTCTAAACCGTCCCCTGTACCTGGTGTGTACGGAGAGCCATGGGGAGGTGCAGTAGTTCGTAGGTATTGGGGGGTGGGCGAATCGAGTAGCCAGCAAGAGACCATAAGGCCTACACTAGGCAGTTACGTGCCCCTTACCACCTACCAATTCCATCTGTAAAAGGATCCAACCTTCAGCGCCTATGACACGGTTACTAAGTCTATTCCATTCGTTAATCATTCTATTGGTAAACCAGTTCTTGTCTATTTCCATCTTAAATATAAATTGATGGGCCTCGTTGCCTAAATTTGCCGAAAGCTACGGAGTAGTTCAAATGGAGGGAATAATTCTCACAGACCGAAGACGTCGGGCGACCATAGGGCATTCGTCCGAAGAACTTTGATATCGTTGTAGGTTGACATTGTACCAGAAGTCGGGTAATTTTAGAATAATGTTACTAGTATTATCATAAAAGCTTAACCCTCTCGATTTATTTTTAACTCAATTTTGCTACCGTTGACTTCCACTTCTCGTAAGCCATGAGTACATAGGGCTAAGGTCATGAATTGGATTGCAGCTAGGGGCTTCCTGGTGTAAGCTGCCCATTTTTTTTTTTTCTCCATATTAGGATGTAGTAGTGTATTTTATTTATCATAATTATTATTATTATCATTATTATTATTATTATTATTATTATTATTATTATTACTACTACTATTTATTATTATTATTATTACTATTATTTGGTCTGCACGTACGCGTGACGGTGTGTTATATAAAGAATATAAGTAAAGAATTATAAATATATTTTTAAAAATACCACAAATTTATAGATGGACAGGTGCTGAGCAGACCACAAGTTGTGAATTTCCTCATTAAGGTAACTCACGAAATGGTGATTTGGGAATGTTGTGTAGATAAAAGTATTTTAGCCAATCATGTACTCGAGTCCACACAGGCTCAAGTTGTCACGACATGGTACCCGGAGTCCCAAATGCTCGTTTGGCAAACGGCGGCCCAAAGAACAGGTTGGGGGCGGGAGGCCTTTCCTTAGGCAGACCCGAAGGTTAATAGGCGAGAGAATAGACGTGGGTGGAGGGAGGGTGGAAGGAGGAGGATTGAGGGATGGATGGAGTAGGCTTTAGAGAACAGAAGGGCGACGGATGGAGGGCGAGAGAGGAGGGAACATATTGAAGATTTTTTGCGTGTGTGTATGATTCAGTTATCGTCTCTGCATCTTTCTCATCATTTTCAGGATTAAAGGTGCATCGTGGTTTTGTTGAAATGCTATGTAGATCTGTCAACTTGTTTACTGAGGTGTCTGATTCATACGGAGTTTGGGGACCGTTCGTAGAACCTTCTCAATCTTTTTCTTGACTCATCTCACCTGCCCCTGTGCCCCCCCCCCTCTCTCTCTCTCTCTCTCTCTCTCTCTCTCTCTCTCTCTCTCTCTCTCTCTCTCTCTCTCTCTCTCTCTCTCTCTCTCTCTCTCTCTCTCTCTCTCTCTCTCTCTCTCTCTCTCTCTCTCTCTCTCTCTCTCTCTCTCTCTCTCTCTCTCTCTCTCTCTGATTTGTACCCACGCGTTCTCACGTACACATGGTATATAACATTATATGACAAACGCGCGCGCGACACACACGCACACACACACACACACACGAACACACACACACACACACACACACACACACATGGTATATAACATTATATGACAAACGCGCGCGCGACACACACACACACACACACACACACACACACACACACACACACACACACACACACACACACACACACACACACACACACGAACACACACACACACACACACACACACGAACACACACACACGAACACACGAACACACACCGAATGTGTTGTAAGGCAATGACTTGCTCGAGTCATCAAGGAAGAGGAAGAGGAGGAGGATGTCAAAGCGGGAGAGGACCACGCGCCAGCAGCGCTGTGATTTGCGCTTGCATCAGCTGTCGTGGAGTGATTTCCTCTGCCCACGCGGGCTCTTGTGCTTCTACGCTTATTTTTCTTATTTCAATTTGTGACATCAGCCGGCCGACGGCTGTTCGTGTGGTGGATGAACTTGCCATGCGTTTTCCTGATTGTGTGTGTGTGTGTGTGTGTGTGTGTGTGTGTATATATATATATATATATATATATATATATATATATATATATATATATATATACACAGTATATATTCTAACAACCACAATGCACTTTAATTCTAAGCCATCAAAGTCCAGCATGCTGTAATTGAAATGTGGTACTGCCCAGGACTCAAACCCGGCAACCTCATGACAAGTGCGGCAGTGACTTACCAAGCAGGCTATCAAGATATATATATATATATATATATATATATATATATATATATATATATATATATATTCTCTCTCTCTCTCTCTCTCTCTCTCTCTCTCTCTCTCTCTCTCTCTCTCTCTCCCTCTCCCTCTCTATTATTGATTCATACACGTTCTATGGACATGAAAGTGCGAGGAGAAAATAGGAAGGTTATCCACCGTTGCACGAACTGGCCGCCAATGCAGCAACTGTAGTTTGACCCATCTTAGTGATTTGTTAATTCAGTGATGCAACTTTTTTTCCCGGTGATTAGGCCTCGCTAACCAACGGTCATTTTCGTCCATAGCGGACCTCCCTCCCTCTCTCCCTCTCTCTGTCTCTCCCTATATTCCTGTATCCCTCTATCTCCCTCCTTCATTCCCCCCTCTCTATCTTTACATAAGAACATAAGAATAAAGGAGACTGCAAGAGACCATAAAGCCTACGCTAGGCAGCTCCGTATCCATCACCACCTGTCGTCCCCCATCCATAAAGTTGTCTAATCGTTTTTTAAAACAGCTGATAGTTTCAGCGCTTACTACATGGTTACTAAGTTTATTCCATTCATCGACCACCCTATTAGTAAACCAATTCTTGCCTATTTCCTTCTTAAATCTAAATTTGACCAGTTTATACCCATTACTGCGAGTCCTGCCCTGTTGTTTTATTATGATAACCTTGTTTGCATCACCCTTGTTATAGCCTTTGATCCACTTGAACACTTCTATTAGATCACCCCGCACTCTGCGTCTTTACAGAGAGTGTAAGTTTAGGTGCCTAAGCCTCTCTTCGTAAGGCAACTTTCCGAGTCCATGTATCATTTTGGTCATTCTTCTCTGTACTGATTCTAGTGATATCTTTCTTTCTCTTTCTCTATCTCTCTATCTCTGTCTCTCCCCTTCACTCTCTCTCCACCTCTCTCTCTCTCTCCCCCTCACTCCCCCCCCCCCCTCTCTCTCTCTCTCTCTCTCTCTCTCTCTCTCTCTCTCTCTCTCTCTTTGTTTATCTCTGTTCCCCCCCTCACTCTCTCCCCATCTCTCTCTCTCTCCCCCTTTCTCTCATTTTCTCTCTTACCTGTTTCCATTCTTATCTCTCTTATCATAATCCAATTTGCCCCTTCACTAGTCACGTGCCTCGCTTCTCTTTTTTATTCTTATCCTCACCATCCTTTTATTGAGAAGGTGATCACCTCACGCTGTGAAACAGTTTACGCTTGGCGCAACCTAGAGGGGAGGCTATTAATTGTCCAATTAATTTCATTGAGTTCATCAATCAATCAAATCAGCCATCCTGAGTCCACTGCTGAACAAAGGCCTCCTTCGTAGCATTCCATGATTCACACGACCGCGCCAACCTCTGCCACGTCACTCCTGCAAACTTCTCGATCTCGTCTCTCCACCTTGCTTTGGGTCAATGGGAATCACACATTGTCCTCACCCCCACCCTCTCTCTCTCTCTCTCTCTCTCTCTCTCTCTCTCTCTCGCTCTCTCTCTCTCTCTCTCTCTCTCTCTCTCTCTCTCTCTCTCTCTCTCTCTCTCTCTCTCTCTCTCTCCTCTCTCTCTCTCTCTCTCTCTCTCTCTCTCTCTCTCTCTCTGAGACGTTCCAATCAACCCCATGACTTGTTCACTGTTCTCCTTGGCGCTGGACGATTTTATTCGAGTGAGTGAAGATTCGTGGATTGAGTTGATGGAAAATATAAGGATGGAGGAGACTGCAAGAGACCATAAGTCCTACACTTGGCAGTTCCATGTCCCTAATCACCTGTCGTTCCCATCCACTACTCTTACTTTCATAAGAACATAAGAACGGACTAGTGTAGGCCTTATGGTCTCTTGCAGTCCCTACATTCATGATGGAAGGTTAGCACGGTGCCTACAGAGGACTTGTAGAGTGGAATATAACGAACTATGCCCTTGGTTCAACTTCGCCGGTGGCGGGGTTCGAACCACCATCACCTAGACCTTCGCCGCATGTAACGACGCCCCAACCCTTATGAAAGTAAGAGTAGGGAAACGGCAGACATAGGATTTATAGTCGATGTCTGTTTTCTCTTGAAGGTAATTAGTCGTGTCATTGTAGCAGACAGAGCGTCGCCTGTAGCCATCAAGGGCACAAGATTCTAGTTCCTTCTAATTGAGACGCTCAGTAGACTCCTGGTGCGGGTGGCACTAATGGGGAATTATGACGGGACACTTGCTCGTTAGTCAGATTGGATTCAGTCCGTTAATCGGATACGATTTGGATGTTGGATCAAGAATAGACCGACGGTCAGGTTTCATTTGGGTCCTTCGTCAGATTTATATTTGGTGATTTTTCCTTCTCCTCCTCCATCTCTTCCTCCTCCTCCTTCTCTTCCTCCTCCTCTTCCTCCTCCTCTTCCTCCTCCTCCTCCTCCTCCTCCTCCTCCTCCTCCTCCTCCTCCCCCCCCCCCTCTTCCGATTTGTTGTTATAGAAGCTCCTTGGGGATCCTGAAATGTGTGTTTAAGATACCATTGCGATAACAAATGCCGAGTACATGGGCAATATATTCTTCACTTTCGCAAGAGAGGCAATTGGTTTGATATGAGATCAGAGGAACGAGTGTCGTTTGTAGAAAGGATTATATTCGAAATTTGACAAATTTGACGTTTTTATGGCTCACGGATTATTATTATTATTATTATTATTATTATTTTTTTTTTTTTTTTTTTTTTGTCATACGTCCATCCATCACTCACCATTTGCCAACAGGGGACACATGAAGCTCTCCCTCTCTCAAGAAGAGAAAGACTGTTGGCCTCAAAGCCAGATGGCTTACGAAGTTCCGCAGGTCCTAAGGCGGGCAAGGCCACACAGGCGAGCCCGGGTTCCCTCTTCGGTATTCGGTGGTTGCCGACCCTAAGCTGCCCGATGGTGTGGGGCCCTGATGGACCCGGGGGTGGCGGGTGGGGGGTGGGGGGGGTCTTTGGTCACCGCCGTCTTTTACTTCCTCCACCACCACATCTCCTCCACCACCACCACCACATCTCCTCCACCAACACCACCACCTGCTCTTCTTCCTCTTCTTCCTCTTCTTCCACTTTCTCTCACCCCTCTTCCTCCTTCCTTTTCTCATTCCCCCTCCTCCCGTCCCCTTCCCCACCCCCATCCCCTCCTCCTTTACTCCAACTTTACCCCCACCTTCCCTCTCCTCTTTCCTGTCCTCCATCTGTCCTCTTCCTCTCCTCTCCTCCCTCCACTTCTTCCCTACCTCCTTCCCCTCCTATTTGTCTTCTTTTCCTCTTCCTCCTCTCCTCCTCATCAGCGTTCTCCTATTTCTCCTGCTTGCTCCTGTCTCTTCCTTTTCTCTGTGGTGATCAAGATCCAATGACACAATTTCTTCAAGTAGAGAGAGAGAGAGAGAGAGAGAGAGAGAAAGAGAAAGCCATACACACAGGTCTTGTCCTATACTTCGTCAACATAGTGACAAACTTAAGCATTTAGTTCCGATTAAGAACAGACAATTTCGCACGGCGTTTTTTTTTCTTTCTTTTTTTTGGGGGGGGGGGCTGAATGGACCGACACCCCATCGAGGGGGATTGAAGATCACTCAAAGCGTTATCACACTGGGCAATTTTTCCTCCGACTGTTGGAGCAGATTTGCAGCCCACAGCTTTCGGGAAGGAATTTGATATGCTGGAGAAAAAAGAAGATCATGGTGACTTCACGGTGGAAAAAGTTCTGGGGGTGGCCGGTACCGCCGATTAATCGGAGGTTGGAGAAAAAATAGCCCATTGTGGTAACCCCTTCAGTCATCTGCCTCTTTCATAAGTTGCACGGTCATTTCTACAAACTTCTCTCTCTCTCGTCACTCCACCTTCTGTCCGCTCTTCCTCCAACGCTCTTGCCATCTCGTGGCGTCCTGTGAGGTAGCAGTCGTCCCAATCCGGGTATCGTTACTGCAGTGGCATACTGTGGAGACGCTTTCTCTTCTTTGTTCACGTATGCACAGTTACAGACCACCGGCAAGGTTGAGGTCCTAGCATGCCCCGCAAAAAATATATAAATAAATAAATACATAAATAATAAATAAAACAACAACAATAATAATGATAATAATAATAATAATCATAATAAAAGAAATGCATTATTCTTTCTGACCACCTTCTCTACCCAGTTCAGTTCCTGCATCTTTATCGTCTCTACAATACTTTTCATTCCTGCCTGTTATCCAAACCCAATTTTGCCCTCCTTCCCACTTTAGAGTATTACGAGTATTCTCGGCATTAATCTCTCCATTACTCTCTGAGCACCCGTCATCATATCAACATTGTCGTCGTCAGTTTCGAAATCTGTAGATCGTAGCTGGGACTGTACACAAAGTATAAACCTTGTTGCAGAGTTACAGAACTTTTCATTAAGTTTCAGTTAATAAAAATCACTTGCCAACCAAATGTAGTACATTTAATTCAGTTTTAATGACAGATCCTAATCCATGGAATGCGTCAGTGCAGAGAGAGAGAGAGAGAGAGAGAGAGAGAGAGAGAGAGTGGGGAGGGAGAAAGAAGGCTCTGATCCACCATAAGGTTCTCGGCATAGGATCTAGACTACGACTCCAGGATTTTCGGCATTTCCGATTCTTTTAGTGGGCACAGTCCTTGACATTCCAGTGGGGTTTTAGCTGTATCCTCCCCCTCCCCCTCCTCTTCCCCCTCTCCCCATTATGTGTGTGTGTGTGTGTGTGAAAATTAATTTAATGGAATTGAATTTCACTTATGTTATACCAACCGCTTTAATGTTCATTTCGTAATTTACAGTGAGTATAGTTGCCTCCATACATATATTGTAATGTAGCAGGACTAGTCTTTTTTTTGGGGGGGTGGGGGGTGGTCATGCAACGTCCCATAGAGTACGCCTCCTACCCTCCCTCCCCCCCCCTACACAAACACACTTAGCACTCAGACTCATGGGAGAATATGTGGTGTCATTTTAATTAATTTATTTCTTTATTTATATTTTGTCGCCATACTGGTTTATTCAACTGAACGTGACATTACGGTAGCGCGTGGTTTAAGAGCCATAGTGCTCGCCTTCTTAGTAAATTGATTATATCATTAGGTTACCTTAAATTAGATAATAAGATGGAGGATTATAAACATTAAGTAACTCACGAAGATTAAGTAGTTGCAGGAGAATCGTAAAGGGCCATTTACACGGTCAAACAGTTTGACAAACCCGGTTTGTCAGACAAGTGTTTGAAGTGATGTTTGACCGTGTGAATGGGGTATTTGGTCGTTAAACACGTTTGTCGAACGTGTTTGACCACCAAATACCCTATTCACACGGTCAAACATCACTTCAAACACTTGACAAACCGGGTTTGTCAAACCATTTGACCGTCTAAATGCCCCTTAAGCCAGCGGCGGAGGAATACACAACTAAAGCCTTAAACCAATACAGATTGATCATGTTATGACAGAACCACGAACTCGTGGACCATAAACTTGTTGTATTGCACGTTTTCTCTGCCCGCCCACGTGTTGGGGTGCCTGATGCAGGTGTGGGAACAGATGTGCCAATTCTCGGGGCTTTTTGCAGGTGTGCCAAGTTGTGTCGTCACATGTGTGTTTTTTTTTTTTTTTTTTTTTTTTTTTCTCCTCCTCCTCCTCCTTGGGACCTGTTTTGACGTTTAGGAAAAATATCTGGATTTCAGTTGGCGAAAGAAAGACCCTCGTTTCAAAGGAAGAGCGTGTTCTTGCAAGAACATATGAATGAGGGAGATTGGGAGAGAACATAAGGCCTACACTAGGCAGTTCCATGTCCATTATGGACACCTACAATGATTCTTTTAGTGGTTTGGAATCTTCTTGACGTTGTGAAGAAGAGTTGTAAAGGTTGTGTATTTTCTGTGGCCTCCTTTATCGTATTTATATTCTTGCGCGCGTGTATGTGTGTGTGTGTGTTTGTGTGTACGGTATGTACGTGTGCGCGTGTACGTATCCGTATGTATGTGCGTGTACCCTCTACTAGTTAAATGTGCATTACGAAGACGCAAGCCACTTTTTCCCAACATAAAATAAGAAATTAAACAGTTTTACTACCGTGAACTTGATCTTCAATGCATAAAATAGAGGTCGGAGTTTCATAATTGTATTTACCTATTGCAGTGTACATGAAAGGAGCAATACTCGTGGGGTCCTGTCTTATTCACTGATTTATCATAACTAGCTTGAAATTCATGTATTGGTCCAGCTTGGGTCATATTACTTTCTAAGCTATTTTATAGTATCTGCATATATATATATATATATATATATATATATATATATATATATATATATATATATATATATATATAAATATATTTTTTCACATACTTTTAGATATGTGGTATCTCAATGTGTTCTCATGACCTCTTATAGACCTTCCAAACGTAGGAACATGTTTGGATGTGCTTGACCTTCGTTTTGAGTAAGTTCGAGACTTATCACGGGAATTGTAGTTGAGGGTGGTTACTGTTGCCGGTGAAGGTTTGTTTAAAAGGAAAGGAATTCGTGGTAACGCGCGCGTAGACCTTAAACCACACGATCGGACGTGCGCTTCCATGCATGGACCCTGCACTCCTGCGTGAACGCACGCATACGCGCGCGCGCAAACACACACACACACACACACACACACACACACACACACACACACACGGCTCAGTGGTAACGTTCGCAACTGCTACTACAGCGGCCCGGGTTCGAAATCCGCACATGACTAAAATAATTTCAGTATCGCTGCGTTGCGAGTCGTTACTCCAACTCTCGTAGGCGGGGAGTTGGGCTGTGCGTGTATAAGGTCACAATATTACCCATATAGAATGTCAAAGAAGAACCTTTTGCTTTATTACAAATTTGACAATCATAATTATCTTGTATTTCTTCTGCCAGGACAGTGATGGATTATTATTATTATTATTATTATTTATTTTATTATTATTTTATTTACTATTATTATTATTATTATTATTATTATTATTTTATGCATAATTTATAACAGTAGGCTATGGCCCTCAAGTTGAGAATCACTGGCATAAGCTAAACAATGCGCCACAGTTTTCAGGGTGATTAGCAGGGGAGCGCAGCTCGCAAAGCTGATTGGATGACGAGTGTTGCCTGCGTGTTTCGGCCAATCAGTGATGAGAACGTGAATGATGGGCGGGGCTTGTTTATTAAGCCCTTCCACCCGGTGGCTACTGCATTTCCGGATCTTGTTCTTCGCCATAGGCGGATTTTATTCATACGACTGAAGCGGTTATCACATTGGGCTATTTTTCCTCACACATTCTACCTCCACCCTCCGTTTAATTAACCACAATATGACTTCGCTTACAGAAGTCTAATATCTAAGAACATTTCGACAGTGTGTCTAACGTTTGTATAAATTTATAATTTCTGTTCGTCATTCAGCTTTGCTGTATATGACGGAAAGATAATTTGATATTTGGAGATTTGAAAAATAGATTATTGTAACCGAAGTTGTTTTTGCTGAAACGAATTCTTAACTGTCGGCGCTGGTGAAGCCCGTGGAAGCCCAGTGTGATAACCCTTTAGAAGGTAGACTCAGGAATAAATATAAGACGTCGGTAGCGGTTGGGGGCATCGTACCTTCCTCTCTCAAGGAAGGACCTGAAACTTTCTCGCCGCTTCCGTGCTTGGACAGGCCCTGCAATCACAGTAAGTTGTCACTATTTCCACAACACTTCGCTCGCTTCAGTTGAATAGTAGCCGCGCTCGGCGATGTTTTTTGAAACGTAGCGATATCTCTTCGTATCGCGACTCGACCTGACGAGGCTAGAGGGGGAGCCTGCGGGCAACAGCAACAGCACGCGGCCGCAGGAGGATGCGGCCGCTTGCGGTCGACCGCCCGCACTCGCGGGAGATAATGCTTCGCCAAAGGCTTAGCGGCGAGAAGCGCTCGTGCTAACACTTTCAGGAACGCGGCGCGATTTATTAATTTGTTGTTGTAGTATGCGCCAGGCGATTTTATCTGGTAGCTGAGACACGCCTCACCTCCATCCCTCCATCCGTCCCTCCTCCAAGTCTGAATGACGTCTCGAATGATTGAAGCTTCTGGCTGGGAACAAATCCTCGTTCACCTTCCCCCCCCCCTCCAAATTATAATAGTAATAATAATGATGATACTACTACTACTACTACTACTACTAATGGTAATAATGGTAATGGTAATCTATATGCCAAGGGCTTCATCTATAAGGGAAGTAGCCAGTAATGGTAATAATAATAATAATGGTGATAATAACGATAATAAAAATAATACTAATAATAATGGTAATCGTAATAATAGCAAGAACAATAATAATAATAGTAATAAATTTAAAAGTGATCGACGGTGAATTTCCTTACATAATTTGTTCAATTTAAGGACAGGTGGTTTTCAAACAACTGAGTGGCGGGGGAGTGTCCCTCATTGGCATAAGATCCCCCGCCTATAGTCGGAACAAAATATATTAAGAACGCCACTGTATTGAAGGGGCTCAGGCCTGAAGATCGGGGTGGAGTAGTTCGCTTGTCATAGAAGCTGGAGCGCGGGTTCCCCTCTGGGGCAAGGGTAATGACGCCAGAATAACGGAATCGTGACTTTGTTGCGAGAATACTGCTTCATTTGTTTACTTATATATTTATTTTCATTTGTATATTTGTATTTTTCCTTTATTTTTGTTATACTTTTTTATTTATTTTATTTTTATTATTATATATATATATATATTTTTTTTATTGTTATCTATTTATCTATTTTGTTTTATTCTATTTTATTTTACTTTTTTTTTTGTGTCTGGTCTATTTGTGTCTTGCTACATTGCTTCTGACCCAGGGCAGTGGGCGGGATACAGGGATGACCCGTCATCCATGAGGAGCTAATATGAGAGGGAGGAAAGGAGTAGTGGATGGGAATGGTATGGGTGGAAGTAGATACGTGTCTTTGACGTGCTACCTCTCTTGTATGGGAAGGGGAGGGGAAGTTCTTGGTATATACATGGATATATTTTAATCAAAACTTAGGAATATTTTCCTGGAGCTAACTGGTACACCATTACCCACACTCCAAACTAGTTACACGCTCTTACCTTTAGTCAGTCCGAGATGATCCTTACCGCAAATAGGATGGGAACACATTGGGGTAAGTTGCTCACGTATTTTGAAACCTGTTGCGGGTTTAGGAAATCCTGGATGGACATGGAACTGCCTAGTGTAGGCCTTATGGTCTCGTGCAGTCTCTCCCCATTCTTGTTCTGTTGCAAATAAGGAGGTAAAGGAAAAGAAAAGAGGAAATATATAATTGTAGTAGAATTATAATTATGGCAATTCTGTATTATAGAAAGAGTAATAATAGTAATGGTAGTTTGCAATATGATCAACATCAACAGGAATTAACATAAGTGCTTGAAGGAGACTGTCAGAGACCATAAGGCCTATACTAGGCAGTTCCGTGTCCTTTATCACCTATTATCCCCATCCATTAAGTTATCTAACCTTCTATTAAAACAACTGATAGTTTCAGTGCTCACTGCATGGTTACTAAGTCTATTTCATTCGTTGACTATTCTATTGGTTAACCAGTAAATGCCTATTTCCTTCTTAAATATAAATTTGTCAAATTTAAATCCATTACTGCGAGTCCTGACCTGTTTTCTTAATTTGATGACCTTGTCTTTATCACTCTTGTTAAAGTCCTTGATCCACTGAAGCAACTGGATGAGACATCCGACAAATATCTACGAAAGCATCCATGTCACAGGAACATTCCCACTTCCGGTTGGTCTTCTCGTTCTCGGAAGGAGTTCCCGGTTCCCGAAGACCTTTTCGATCTCGTTCTGGACTCAAGAGACCCCCTGATCCCCTTCGGAGGATCACGGCTTCTCCACAAGGAACTGGAGAGCCCCAATACTTTCTCCCAGGTCGCCCCGGGTGTCCTCTGCGTTTGGACCCAAGAACCCGCTTCCCTCCCCATTCCCCTTCGGAGGATCTTCTACGGATTCGTCAAAGGGAACTGAGGATCATCTGTACCTTCTCCCAGGTCGCCTTGGTGTCTTCTGCATTTGGACCCAAGAACCCACTCCTCTCCCCATTCCCCTTCGAAGGATCCTGTACGGTTTCGTCAAAGGGAACTGGGGTGGCCCTGTACCTCCACTCAGGTCGCCCGGGTGTCTGTGTACCGACAGTGTAGTCTTTGTGGAAGTACTCGAGTCGATAGGGGTCACTCAACTGCAGCGGTGTCAGGGACTCGGGAGTTCTTTACCAGTGTTTGTGGGAGCTGTGCGCGTGCGCTGGCGGTCCGATATCATGGTGTACACTGTGCTTCAGGATGAAGCATTCCTCGAGGACTTGAGGGTGAGTTTGCACGAACGTGCATGCGGAGCTGCCTAGTGTAGGCCTTATGGTCTCTTGCAGTCTCCTTCTTTCATATGTTCTTAAGTGACGCACGGTTTGGATGTCGTGGTGCCCAGCGTCAGGGGATTTTAATACGCCATGTGCTGAACGAGGTCTTGATCGACCCCCGGAGCGAATGAGGAGTCGATGGGTCGAGACCTTTTTTCTTTTTGCATCATGAGATTGTTGGCCGTTTGACATGATCTTTATCAGTAGTGGCTAATCAATATCGTATCCATGTTAAACAACTCTTTAGTGTACTATTAAACTTTCTTTCGTTAAAATGTACTTTCACCTGGTTCTCTGGTCAACTTTATCTGATTTACTGGCATATCTATAAAACGTACCGGTAATTTTCGTGAGTATAGCCATTGAAGTTGGTAAAATTCAACTTTCTAATTATAGCGTTTGTAATTGGCGAAAGGTTTTGAAACACGACACGTAGCTTTAAAGTACGTTTTGGTCAGTGCGATTATTACAGTGGTGTTCTTAAAAAAATCTTTCCTTATATAAATCATATATAAATTCTTGGAAGGGAAAAATTTATGTAATGAAAGATTTTTTAAGAATATCACAGTAAGATTCTTACGTTGGTCTTAAAATTATAAGGGAATAATCTTAAGACCATTGTAAGAATCTTACGGTGATATTCTTAAGAAAATCTTTCATTACATAAATATTTCCCTTCCAAAGATTTATATAAGATGTTAGTCAACCATAGTCAGTGGTGGATGACGCGCATCATACCTGATTTGGATAAACGCGATGGTATCTTCGGTGAAAATTATCAGCCTCGTACTCTTCAGTTGGAAGCAAAACAGACCCATTCAAAAACAAAGAATTGGTGCTCTTGACAATCATTTGACGATCATCAGTGAGCCATGTACGATCATCGTTGAGCGATAATCGCACCGAGAAAATCGTACCCTTTATTTCGGCTCAGGAATGACACGGATCACCTTTTCGTCCCCTTTTGTAAACAGAACTCCATAAGTCGTCTCTGAACAAAGCCTACCGAGCTCGCCACGCGGGATCGAAGTGCTCATAACATGCTTACATTTTTCTCACGATTCCCAGCCCATTTCCTAGAATACATTCGTATCTATTCATACCAGCATGCCTTTGTGCTTAATCCTGCTCCCGCCAAGTCAGCAACATCTATTCGAACGAGTCAGGTGCAAAGGTGTTGACAACTATGTTGTATTGTGTGTTCCCCGGAGGTGTAGGTAAGCGCCCATCGTTCTACCTCGCTTGTTCCATATCCCTCCTCCACCCCCTCCACCCTCCCCCCGCCCCCTTCACCCAGGCGGCGCCCCCATAGAGACGTGCCCTGCCCATTATAAATGTCCATTGTGAGACAGCCGTATCGCTTTGTATTGGCCAAGGATGAATAGGGCTGGAGGCCATTTATTGCCAACTAAGGTCGTTTTCTGTACTTGATGAAGTCGTTTGTACCGGTTGTCTGGGGTCCGGAGGTTTGTATTGTGGACGGTGAGTATTATTAGGACGAATCTCGACCTTCTCTCTTTGTATTTTTCCCAACAAGAGCCCGAGTGAATTCACCTAATGGTAGCCCGAATAAGCTTCGTGGCGTAGTCTTAATCCCTCCTCTGACACTTTTGTTTTCTTAAGCTGAATGAAATAGTCTGTCATTGGACACAAATCAAATCAGCCACCCTGAGTTCACTGCTGAACAAAGGCCTCCTTCATAGCATTCCACGATTCACACGACCGCGCCAACCTCTGCCATGTCACTCCTACAAACTTCTCCACCATCTGTCTGGTCTCCCTCTTCCACGCTTCCCATCACGCGGCGTCCACTCAGTAACACTCTTGCTCTATCGCTCATCAGTCGCCCGCACTAACTTACCTGCCCAATTCCACTTCCTCTCTTTTATTGCCTCCACAATATCTTTCAATTTAGTCGGCTCTCTCAGAGTTATTCCGATCATTGATCTCTCCATTCTCCTCTGTGCAGTCCTTAGCTTTGTTTTCATCGCCTTCGTCAGTTTCCAAGTCTCACACACGTCGTTGGTCATAATAAGATTTGTTCAATGCGGCATGGTGAAGGAATTACCCGTGTCACACGTCGTGACATTTCTTTTATTCTGGCTGACGCCAGCCGATTTTATTCGCTTCCACTGGCATTCCATAGATAGCGAAAGGTTTGTTTATAGTAGCCGTCTTACGTTTTCTTCTTCTCCTCATTTTCCTCCTCCTCCTTCTTTTCATCTTTCTTCTCATTCTTCTTCTTCTCCTCCTCCTCCTCTTCCTCCTCTTCCTTCTCTTCCTTCTTCTTCTTCTTCTTTTTCTTCTGCTCCTCCTCCTCCTCCTTCTTCTTTTTCTTCTGCTCCTCCTCCTCCTTCTTCTTTTTCTTCTGCTCCTCCTCCTCCTTCTTCTTCTTTTTCTTCTGCTCCTCCTCCTCCTTCTTTTTCTTCTGCTTCTCCTCCTCCTTCTTCTTCTTTTTCTTCTGCTCCTCCTCCTCCTCCTTCTTCTTTTTCTTCTGCTCCTCCTCCTCCTTCTTCTTTTTCTTCTGCTCCTCCTCATCCACTTCCTCCTTTTCTTCCTTTCAGGCCACTACCGAGCTCGGCAGTAGCTGGGATACATATGTAAAGGCAACTGCCCTCCCGTACTTTTTTCACCCGGCCTCGTTACGGACCGAAAGGTCTCCTGTCGACATGGTACATCTCGTTGAAACTCTACAACAACAACAACTGGTGCTGCGAGACTCCTTGGTCATGTAACTGTCGGACCCACTCCCTTACGTGGGAGGTCTGCTTGAGACAACCCCGGTCGTCGTCATCATCATCATCATCATCATCATCATCATCATCATCACAACCATCATCACCATCACCACCACAACCATCATCATCATCATCATCATCATCATCATCATCATCATCATCAATAATAACAACAATAATAATAATAATTATTATTATTATTATTATTATTATTATTATTATTATTATTATTATTATTATTATTATTATTATTATTATTATTTACTTTTGCGCCTGATGTGTTACTCGAGCTCATTATACCATGGGCTTGCCAAGCGTAACTCGAAATCATATATGAACATAAGAATAAAGGAGACTGCAAGAGACCATAAGGCCTACACTAGGCAGTTCCATGTCCATTACCATTTGTCATCCTCATCCATGAAGTTACTTGTATGTGTTCGTGCGTCCAACGGAGGACTCATAGAGTGAAGGAGACTGCAAGAGACCATAAGACCTACTCTAGGCAGTTCCATGTCTCATACCACCTACCATCCCCATCGATGAAGTTATCTAACTTTCTCTTTAAACAACCAATAGCTTCAGCGCTCAGTATATGGCAATTAAGTTTATTCCATTCGTTAACCGCTCTATTGGTAAACGAGTTCTTGCCTGTTTCCTTCTTAAATCTAAATTCGTCCAATTTAAATCCATTAGTACGAGTCCTCCCTCTTCCACGCCTCCCATCTCGCGGCGTCCATTCAGTAACACACTTAGACCAGACAGAAAATGGAGAAACGAGATTGAGAAGTTTGCAGGAGTGACGTGGCAGAGGTTGGAGCGGCCGTGTGAATCATGGAATGCTATGAAGGAGGCCTTTGTTCAGCAGTGGACTCAGGATGGATGATTTGATTGATGAGTGGCAAAATCCGTAGGAATAGTAAGTTTAGCAGTGTGAAGATAACAAAGAGATAGCAAAGCTAAAAGTGACTTGGCAAAGGTTGGAATTCTTGCGAGTCATGGAAGCGGGGAGTGGTATACATGGAGGTGGTGGTAGTGGTAGTGGTGGTAGCGAAAATTGTGTCTGTGAAAGTGGTGAAAATAGTGATGGTGGTAGTAGTAGCATCGTATGGTTGTTTTTCAAACCTCAAAGTTCGTATTATCGATCCGGCCAATAAAGGCGTCTCCAGCTGCATAGATAGTTGTGTGAGTGTGTGTGATTCACCATGGTCTTGGATCACGTGTTGGACTCGTGATCGACAGCTATTTCCCTCCCGGAAGAGAGCTCATAGCTCGTATATGACAGATCTATGGGTACTGGTGTGACTTTATACGCACACACACACACACACACACACACACACACACACACACACACACACACACACACACACACACCCAACTCCCTGCCCACGAGAGCTGGAGTAACGACTCGCAGCGAAGCGATACTAAAATTATTTCAGCCCTAGGCGGGATTCGAACTCAGACCGCTGTAGCAGCAGTTGCAAACGCCACCACTGCGCCGTTGAGTCGTGTGTGTGTCCGTCCCTGGACTGCTATGACTGGGCAGTGCAATACTAGATGGTCAGTAATGTTTTAGTGGTGGTAAAGCTATCAAGCAGTAGCTTGTACTGTTGCATATGCCTTTACCTGTGTGCTTGTATAGCCAGGGCATGTGACAAGCGCCGGTAGCCTTTTATTTATGTACTATATTTATTAATTCGGTGTCAAGACATCAAGTGGTTTTTGACTTCATAACTTTTATGCGATTAATGTTTCAGGGAATGTTTGCACCTCTTGGGACCAGAGTCTCTTAGCGAAGCTATTTTTGTGATCGAAAACTGGTCTTCACTCAAAGATAAATACGGACAATTTCAAGTCAAACTGTCCCTCCGTTCTACTGCCATCCTTAAATATCTCCCTTACCAACTTTATATTTTTTGGCGCCTTATTGTCTCCAAATATAGAAGCGCTGGTTATCCCGGACGCAGTACTAAATAAGATAATTAGATTTAGGTTTGAGAAGGAAATAGGCAAGAACTGGTTTACGAACAGAATGGTTAACGAATGGAAAAGACTTAGTGACCATATAGTGAACACTGAAACAATTGGTTGTTTTAAAAGAGGATTAGATAACTTTATGGATAGGGACGATAGGTGGTAAGGGACATGGAACTGCCTAATATAGACCTTATGATCTCGTACAGTCTTCTCCATGGTTATGTTTTTAATAAAATCGCCAGACGGTCGCTAGAAGAAAATGTCCTGTAGACGGCGCCACACCTTAAGTCGTATGGAACAGTATGGCGGATGCCAGAAGGGGTTTTGTGGGTCGACCTTGGCTTTCGAGCAAATGTGCAGCTCCCACCTCGGGAGCCTCGGGCGTAAACCGTCTTCGGAACGCCGAGGCAGCTGTAGCTGCTCGAGAGCGAGCGGGACCCAGGGCTGCTCGGTATATAACTTGTTTACACTCGGTTCGAACTGATCATGCAAGTAGACGGGGTTTTGTGTGATTCACCGTGGTCTTTGGACCACGTGTCGGACTCGTGATCGACAGCTGTTTCCCTCCCGGAAGAGACCCCAGAGCTCATGACCAATCTATGGGTAATGCTGTGACCTTACACGCACACCCCATGAGAGTTGGAGTAACGACTCGCAGCGCAGCGATACTAAAATTATTTCAGCCCTGGGCGGGATTCGAACCCGGATCGCCGTAGTGGCAGCCGGGAACTCTACCAACTGCGCCACGAGTTGTGTGTATTTTCCGTCAACAACAATAGCGACAACCCACCACTACCACTAAGATCACCACCACAACCACCACTACCACCTTTACCACGGTCTTTTGTATCTTATGTGTATTTTATGTATTTTTGTAATAAGAAATACACGTGCCACACGGGCTCAAACACAGCCGTGGAAGTGATACCTTTCACACACACACAAAAAAAAAAAAATATATATATATATATATATATATATATATATATATATATATATATGTATTACAAAGGATTACAAAGGCAAAGCATGCCGACAGGAGACCTTTTGATCCATATCTAGGTCGGATGCAAAAAAAAAAAAAAAAAAAAAAAAAAAAATATATATATATATTAATAATAAATTAAAACTATAACAATGTAAATAACAATTAAAATACATAAATAAATGCATTGGTATAGTTGAATAACAAACAAACAGGTAAATAGTAAATGATAATAAATTGACATATAACTAATAATAAATGAAAATCAGACAGACAAATTATAACAAAACAAAAACAAATAATATAACATAAATTATAATAATTACAGCATCTTACTTAGGTATTTATCTAAATGATTCTTAAAGCTTCGAACTGAACTACATTGCACTACCTGTGCAGGAAGTTTATTCCATTCATTAACTACACGGTTGGCAAAGTTGTTTCTACCTACTTCCAAATTGAATCTATTTCCGGACAGTTTGAGACCATTGTTTCTTGTCTGATTCTCATTCAATGTGAAAATTTGGTCACTTTTGATGTTGTCAATTCCCTTTAAAATCTTAAAGACCTGTATCAAGTCACCTCTGAGTCTACGCTTTTTTAGGGAAAACAGATTCATGTGCTTAAGTCGATTTTCGTATGATTTATTTTTGATATTTGGAATCAGTTTTGTGGCTCGCCGTTGTACTTTTTCCAGTCTGTCAATGTCTTTAATGAGATTCGGTGACCATACGGAAACAGCATATTCCAAATGTGGACGAACTAACGATTTATATAGCTTGTTAATGAGTGATGGACTTTTGAAATCAAAAGATCGCGCAATCAATCCCAGAATCTTATTTGCTTTCTCAGAGGCTGAAATACACTGCTTGGATGATTTGAGGTCGTTACTGATAATTACGCCGAGATCTTTTTCACTATCCACTTTTGTTAACGAATTTCCAAATAACTTGTAATCGTACTTACTGTTATTTTTACCTATGTGCATTACCTTGCATTTACTTGTGTTAAATTTCATTAGCCACTTTTCAGACCATTGCTGTAATTCATCTAAATCTTCTTGAATATCTAATTGGTTTGAGTGATCATTTGCCACTCCGCACAGTTTTGTATCATCAGCAAATTTGGAAACAGTAGATTTTAGTCCATGGTCTATATCATTTATATATACTATGAATAGAAGTGGCCCAAGAACGGAACCCTGAGGAACTCCACTTGCAACACTTTTCCATCCAGAAGTTTTTCCATTTAAAACAACTCTCTGTTTTCGACCTTTCAACCAATTACTAGTCCAACCTAATAGGCTACCACTTATTCCATGCAAAGCTAATTTAGTAAGTAGTCTTTCGTGTGGGACGGTATCAAAAGCTTTTGCAAAGTCTAGATATATTAAATCTATATTGTTTCTTTTGTCATAATTCGAGACAACTGTGTTGTAGAATTCGAGTAAGTTAGTCACGCAAGAACGTTTCCGTCTGAAACCATGTTGGCTATCATTTATCAAACGGTTACTTTCTAAATGATATTCGATAGCATCTCTGATGATAGTTTCCATTATTTTTCCTACGATCGAAGTCAAACTAATAGGCCTATAGTTATTTGGTTTCTTTTTGTCACCTTTTTTGAATATGGGAGTAACGTTAGCTAGCTTCCATTCTCTTGGGACATCTCCGGATATGATGGATTTCTTGAAAATAATTTCTAATGGAACAACAATCTCATTTTTCATTTCCTTTAAGATTCTTGGATGCCAACCGTCAGGCCCTGGTGTTTTATTAACTTTGAGTTTGTCTATACACCTTTTAATTGTTTCTTTTGTTATATTTACCGTAGTGAGTAAGTTTACCCCAGACTTTTCACAGGTTTCAGTTTGGAATTCACTTTGAGGTGTTTCGTTTACGAATACCGAGCTAAAATAATTGTTTAAGAGATTACACATTCCTCCCCACACACACACCCTTTACTCACCGTAGACAAGCTTCTTTATCACGTGTCAATTCTTCGTATACACCACCTTTGCCTCTGTCACTTCGGCGTTTGTGTGACGCAGTGTTTACAAAGCCCAACACACTTCCCCTCCCCACCTCACCTCACCTCACCTCACTGGTTGACTCGATTTTTTTTCTTGTCAACCTCACCATCCATCTTCACACTTGTCCTCTTGTGCTACAATCAGCTACATGCTCGCACTACCGTACTCTTCTCTCGCTCGTTTTTGCTTCCTCTCTCTCTCTCTCTCTCTCTCTCTCTCTCTCTCTCTCTCTCTCTCTCTCTCTCTCTCTCTCTCTCTCCCTCCCTCCCTCCCTCTCTCCCTCCCTCTCTCCTTCCCTCCCTCTCTCCTTCCCTCCCTCCCTCTCTCCTTCCCTCCCTCCCTCTCTCCCTCCCCCCTCTCCCACCTCCCTCCCCCTCTCCCACCTCCCTCCCCCTCTCCCACCTCCCTCCCCCTCTCCCACATCCCTCCCCCTCTCCCACCTCCCTCCCCCTCTCCCACCACCCTCCCCCTCTCCCACCTCCCTCACTCTCTCTCTCACTCCCTCTCTCCCTCCCTCTCTCCCTCCCTCTCTCTCTCTCTCTCTCTCTCTCTCTCTCTCTCTCTCTCTCTCTCTCTCTCTCTCCCTCTCCCCACCCCGTATCTCTGCTAAGTGTAATGTGTAGGATGAAAGATAGTTTTGTGCAATTAATTTGTTTTGTTCTGCCAGTATAGCTTTCTTCCGATGATCATTTTACTACAAATCTTGGTGGAAATCTCTCGGGCGGGTGCCTCACGAGTGGGAAGAAAAAGTCCCGAAGAACTTTTTCTTAAAGTTCCAAAGAACTTCTTCTTCTTCCAGTTTTTTTTCTTACCCTTCGTGGGCTGATTCCTATCGGGAGTAGGACACGAGGGAGTGACCCAGCCAGAAGTGTGGCAGAGGTATGTCGACTCCCGGGGTAGACGGGGTTGAGAAGTTTGCAGGAGTGACGTGGCAGAGGTTGGCTCATTCGTGGTACTCGTGGAAGTTGAGAGGCCTTTGTTGAGGAATCCACTCACTGTATGAGATTACATCTACTATTACTACTGTTCTACTACTACTACTACTACTATTGTTACTACTACTACTGTTACTACTACTACTATTACTGTTACTACTACCACTACTACTGTTACTACTACTACCACCACCACCACCGCCATCACTACTCTATTACTACTATAGTAAAGCATGAAAGGGGAGCTGTTTATTTTTATTAATTTATTCATTTACTTATACCGTAAGAATGTCTAACCTGGTAGAAGCGCAGAAAATTGTTTTAGAGGAGTGCCGAGGTCGACTAACATACTCGTAGTTTCAGAAGTGAAAGTCCACTGGGAAAGACTCGAACCCGAGGCCATCCCATGCGGCGATGTTAAGTGGATTATGTTGTTGTTGGTTAGTCCGCAGGATAAGTGAAGGGACAATATATATATCCCTCTCCTGAAGTGAATTACTCCAGTCAGGGCAAATGTAGACCTCTTGGCCTTGTGGGAAAGACAATGTCATAAAGAGGACGCTTTATAGTGAGTGCCTGTAGTCAAAATGTGCATGCGCGCACATACTACAGTATATGTATATATATAATGCTAATAAGAACACGGGTACGTGTGTTCACTTATGCAAAGTAGACCACTTGGAAAAAGAAACTAAGCAGAGCGCTATCGTATATTACATCTTCAGTGCAAAAAGATGTAATATACGAAAGCGCTCTGCTTCGTTAGTTTCTTTTTCCAAGTGGTCTACTTTGCATATGTATATATATATATATATATATATATATATATATATATGTATATGCATGTATATGTATATATATATATATGTATATATATATGTATATGTATATATATGTATATGTATACGTATATGTATATATATGTATATGTATATATATATGTGTATATATATGTATATGTATATATATATGTATGCATATGTGTATATATATGTATATATATATATGTGTGTGTGTGTGTGTATATATGTATATATATATATATATATATGAATATATATATATATATATATATATATATATATATAATACTTCCACAGTGGAAATAAGGTACTGAACTCGGACGGGCAAGGTCGGGATTCCCAGGCTGAGGGTGTGCCGGCGGTGTGGAGTAATATATTGGCTGACACCTCGTAAATGTATTTTTATATTAAGATGGTGGGATACACGTGCATCGCTGTTTATATCAACAAATTTGTTTAATGATTCGGTAATTTTGATATAAATCAATATTAAAATACGGACTGTACCAATCGTCTGTTTTTATATAGTTTATTTTTTCTTCCTATTTATTTATTTATTTTGTGAATGAAACAGTGGTAGCCTGAATATACATACAAGATTATTAGAGTTACGAATTAGTTACGTTGATGTGACGACAACGTCACAGCCATTCTTTCCGGGAAACTTGCGTTTTATGACGATTTTCCCCGCGAGCTCGGCGCGGGAGCTTTGCGGTCACTCTTGGAGGTGCCCGAGCCATCAGTAGAAACAATTTTGCCAACCGTGTAGTTAATGAATGGAATAAACTTCCTGCATAGGTAGTGCAATGTAGTTCAGTTCGAAGCTTTAAAAACCATTTAGATAAACACCTAAACAAGATGCTGTAATGATTATAATTTATTTTATATTTGTTTTCGTTTTGTTATCATTTGTCTGTCTGATTTTCATTTATTATTAGTTATACGTCAATTTATTATTATTTACTATTTACCTGTTTGCTTATTATTTAACTATACCTATGCATTTATGTATTTTATTTATTTACATTATTATAGTTTTTATTTATTATTTTATTATGATTTTTTTTCGCATCCGACCTAGATATGGACCAAAAGGTCTCCTGTCGGCATGCTCCGCCTTTGTAATCCTTTGTGTGTTACGTAGGGCTCTGTCAAAGTAATACAGATCCCGTTGAGCTCATGGATATATGAGAGCAGAGAATCTCGATTGTTTCGATAAATCATTGTTGACAACTAGTAGTACAGCGATGCTGATATTTTCAGTCGTGGGCGGGACTTGAACTCAGATCGCTGAATTAATTGTCTGAGCGGTACCACTGTGCCGTCAAACCTGTCACCATGGTTTTTGATCACGTGTTGGACTCGTGATCGACAGCTATTTTCCTCCTGGAAGAGAGCTCATATATGACCGATCTATGGAAAATGTTGTGACCTTACACGCACACACACACACTCAACTCCTCGCCCACGAGAGTTGGAGTAACAACTCACAACGCAGCGATACTGAAATTATTTCAGCCCTGGGCGGGATTCGAACCCGGACCGCCGTAGTGGCACCCGGGAACTCTAACCACTGCGCCACGAGGTGTGTGTTCACTAACATGTATCCATTTAGTTGGATGTGTGCGGCGGCATTACTAAACTTCCGAGGTAGTGACCAGCGGGAAACGTAGAGAAAAGGAGCGGATGTTGGGCATCTCCGGCAGTCACGTGCGGTGGTGGTGACGACTGTGTGGTTTTCGACGGTGATGAAGAAGCGTTAGGTCGTAAGGCTTCTGGGCAACTGATATTGTTTGAGAATAATGTCATTGAGGTCGCCATTTTTTCCGTGTTTGTCTTTCTTTTCCACCTCTTCCTCCTCCTCCACCTTCTTCTTCTTCTTCCTCCTCCTCCACCTTCTTCTTCTTCTTCCTCCTCCTCCACCTTCTTCTTCTTCTTCCTCCTCCTCCACCTTCTTCTTCTTCTTCCTCCTCCTCCACCTTCTTCTTCTTCTTCCTCCTCCTCCACCTTCTTCTTCCTCCCTCCTCCTCCCTCCTCCTTCTCCTCCTCCTCTTCCTCCCTCCTCTTCTTCCTCCCTCATCTTCTTCCTCCTCCTCCTCTTCTTCCTCCCTCCTCCTCCTCTTCTTCCTCCCTCCTCCTCCTCTTCTGCCTCTTCCTCCTCCTCCGCTTCTTCCTCCCTCTTCCTCCTCTTCTTCCTCCCTCCTCCTCCTCTTCTTCCTCCCTCCTCCTCCTCTTCTTCCTCCCTCCTCCTCTTCTTCCTCCCTCCTCCTCCTCTTCTTCCTCCCTCCTTCTCCTCCTCTTCTTCCTCCCTACTCCTCCTCTTCTTCTTCCTCCTCCCTCTCCTCTTCCCCCTCCTCTTCCTCCTCCTTCTCTTCCTCCTCCCTCTCCTCTTCCCCCTCCTCTTCCTCCTCCTTCTCTGCCTCCTCCTTCTCTTCCTCCTCCTCCTCTTCCTCCCTCCTCTTCCTCCCTCCTCCTCCTCCTCTTCCTCCCTCCTCCTCCTCCTCTTCCTCCTCATCTTCTCCCTCCTCATCTTCTCCCTTCTCATCTTGTCCCTCCTCTTCTTCTCTCGTCCTCCCCTCCCCTCGTCCTGATCCCCCCTCCCCCTCCCCCTCATTCCCCTTTTATATATTCTACTTCCTCGTACATTTTTTGCTCCTTAATTGTAAGCCTGTGCCGTCGTGACAGGTTCCGCTTCGAAACGGAATTATCTTGACCTCTGGTGGCGCCTAATGGCAACCACGGCCAGGGGTCGATGATATCAATACACATTGTTGGTTGGTAGTGACCGTGTATGGGCGTGGTAGAGGTGGTGGGGGGGGGGGGACACAGTGGTGGTGGTAGTGGTTGTGGTGGAAGTGATGGTGGCACAGTGGTGGTAGTGGAAGTGGTTATGATGGTGGTGTCAGTGGTAGTGGAGGTGGTGGTGGTGGTAGTAGTTGTGGTAGTGGAAGTGGATGTGGTGGTGGAAGTTAGTGGAAGTGGTGTTAGTGGTTGTGGTGGTGGTGGAAGTGGTTGTGATGGTGGTGGGAATGGTAGTGGAGATGAAGGTAGTAATGGAGATGGTTGTGGGAGTTGAGGTGGAAGGCACCGAATACGTGGATGAAAAAGTAAGAATGTGAGTTTAATGGTGGGATAATGATTTATGTGTACGTAGGTGGTTTGTGTGCGGTATGTGTGTACGCGTGTGCGTGCTTGTATGTGCACATGCAAGCGCGTGCACATGCACAAGTCTTGTAGCCCCCCCCTCACCCCTTTCGATGACGTATGGCCTATTGGTAATCTGATTGGTTCTCCTTATTCCCTGAGCCAATCACGGGTGGTCATTCGGTTTGTCGTCATCAATAGGGCGGAGTCATGACTGACTGAGTAATTTGATTTCGCTGTGCTGAAGAAGAACCCTGAGACCTTATGACGAGGATATCAAAGTCGCGTTGTACACACACGAGCAAAGTTCGATTGTGATCCTGACACCTGTGCATTCATAATCTTCTTCCTCGTCCCCATCCTCCCTCCTCCTCCTCCCTCCTCCTCTTACTCTTCCTCCTCTTCCTCCTCCTCCTCTTCGAACACGTCTAGCCACAGCTTAACCGCCTGTCTTGCCGCTCCTCTCTCGCCATACCACTTTTTGAACGTACCACCACCACCTCCCACCTCTACCACTACCACTACCAATACTACCATCACCTCCTCCTACCAATACCGCTACTACCACAGCCACCATCACAACCATCACTACTAACAGCACTACCACCAACACCACCACTACAACCACCACTACAACCACCTCCACTACTACTACTACTACTACTACTACTACTACTACTACTACCACCATCACTACTACTACTACCACCACTACTACTACCACCACCACCACCACTACTACTACCACCACCACCACCACCACTACTACTACCACCACCACCACCACTACTACTACCACCACCACCACTACTTCTACCACCACCACCACTACTTCTACCACCACCACCACTACTTCTACCACCACTACTACTACCACCACCACCACCACTACTACTACTACTACTACTACTACTACTACTACTACTACTACACCACTACTACTACTATTTTTTTTTTTTTTTTTTTTTTTTATTATTATATACGACCTCCATCCTCGTGGAACTACTACTACTACTATCACCACTACTACTACTACTACTACTACTACTGTTTTCATTGAGCTCCATCCTCGTGGAACTGTGTGGTGAGCTGATACAACTACTATTGTCACCACCACTACTAATACCACCACTACCATCACTACTACCACCATCCACCACCAGTATTACCACTGCTTCCGTCACTGCCACCATGACTGCATCTAGTTTAGAAGACGCTGAATTTGAAGGAAGAATCATCACTAACGATACGAGGAGCAAACACGGGGGATAACTCCTATCGAAACCGTCACTATTTAGTGTCCTATGTAATCGGACAGGTAGGCAAGGGGCAGTCACCAGTAGCCGTGTTGGGCCGAAGTGAAAATAATAATGATAAAGAAAACGGGAGACTGGAGATGGAGATGATATTGAGGAAGAGAATAAAGGAAGATCATATATGGGGAACGAGAAATAAGAGAGAATAAATTGGAGAGAGAGAGAGAGAGAGAGAGAGAGAGAGAGAGAGAGAGAGAGAGAAAGAGAGAGAGAAAATGTGTGAGTGATGTAGACGGGTGCGTCATAGATGAATCAGATAAAGAGAAAAGAGCGAATGGGAACGAGAGAGAGAAAGAGAGAGAGAGAGGGGAAAGCAAGACAAAAACACGGAAACGATAGATTATAGAAGTGGAGGGGTGGGAAGGGAGGGAGAGATGGTGGCAAGAGGGAGATGGAACAAGGGAAGGCGAGAAATGGGAGGAAGGAGGGAGGGGACGGTGAAGGGGGAAGGGGGGGGGTGAAAGCGAGCAGGTTGAAAGTGAAGAACAGTGAAGGATTGTAGCCTTAGTTGAGGTGGTGGAGGAGGAGGGAGGTTGAGATAGAGGAGGAGGAGGAGGAGGGAGAGAAGGGAGGTGGAGATAGAAGAGTTGTGTGGAGAATTGGTAGTGAATTTTACTGGTACTGAATATGTAGCAGTTAGGTGGGGATGGGTGGGAGGAGTGGGTGAGTGTGGGTGGGAGAGAAGGAGGGAGGGAGATGGAGTAGGGGGGGTTGAGGTGGTGATAGAGGAGTTGCATGGAAACGATTAATTGTTATTGAGATTTAGTGGTGTCAAAAGTGAGCAGTTAGATAGTGACGAGCTAGTGAGTAGGAGAGAGAGAGAGAGAGAGAGAGAGAGAAAGGAGGAGGACGAGGAAGACATGCTTGAAGAATGGGTGTTGAAATAGAATTACATCGAAAATGTGGTAGTGGATGGGGATGGATAGGTTAGTGGGTGATGAAGAAGGGGGCGGGAGAGGGAGAAGAAGGAATGTGAGGAGGAGGAAGAGGAGGAGCAGAAGGGAGCAGGAGAGGGAGAAGAAGGAAGGTGAGGAGGAGGAAGAGGAGGAGAAGAAAGGTGAGGAGGAGGAGAAGAAGAAGGAAGGTGAGGAGGAGGAGGAGAAGAAGGAAGGGGAGGAGGAGGAGGAGGTGATGGCGATGGTCTGGTGGAGGTGCTTGAAGAATTATTGATAAGATCTTCTCGAACTGAAAGTAGAGTAGTTCGGTGGGTTTGAGTGGGCGAGGGCCTCGGAGGTTGACTTGACAGCCCCCCTCCCCCTCCCCCTCCCCCCTCCCCCCACGCCCTTCAAGGACCACTTGGCCGCTTTAACCCTACTACATGACGGTTATCCTTCAATTTTCGTGTCGCCAGACGATTTTATTCACCATGTTAAAACCCCGGTAATCGTACGTTTTTCTCGGTGCGATTATCGTTCAACGATGATCGTTCACGACTCGGCGATGATCGTCAAACGATTGTCAAGAGCACTAATTCTTTATTTTTCGAATGGGGGCTGTTTTGCTACGAGCTGCCAAGTACGAGACTGATAATCATCTTAACCGAACCTACGCCTTACCCAAATATGATGTCAGGTATGACGCGCGACACCCGCCTTTGGCTGTGGTAGGAGGCTAATAATCATTAATCACATCGAGCAAAACGTACCTTAAAGCTCTGCCTTGATTAACTTGTTGCTGTTGTTTTTTTCATAACAGTTGCCTCGCCTTTGGGAGGCGGATGAGGGAGCGAGGGGGGAAGTCCTTCTCTTCTGAAGGCCGCTGGGAGCAGGACCGTGGGAGGAGGTGTGCTGTGGTTGGGTATGGGGAAATGGGACTGGGAGTGGGTATAGGGAAGTGGGACTCGGGATGCCTGTGAGGAAATGGGTATAGGGAAATGGGACTAGGAGCGGGTATGGGGAAATGGGACAGGGTGGGCATGGGGGAAATGGGAGTATGGTGGGTATGGGGAAATTGGACCGGGGATGGGTATGGGGGTGGGCATGAGGAAATGGGATTGGGGTGGGTATGGGGAAATGGGACTGAGGATGGGTATGGGGAAATGGGACTGAGGATGGGTATGGAGAAATAGGACTGGGTGTGTTTATGGGGAGTGGGACTGGGGGTGGGTATGGGGAAATGGAACTCGGGTTAGGTATGGGGAAATGGGACTGGGGTTGCCTATGAGGAAATGGGACTCTGGGTGCCAATGAGGAAATGGGGATGGGTATGGGGAAATGGGACTGGGGGTGGGTATGGGGAAATGGGACTGGGGGTGGGTATGGGGAAATGGGACTGGGGGTGCCTATGAGGAAATGGGACTCTGGGTGCCAATGAGGAAATGGGGATGGATATGGAGAAATGGGACTGGGGTGGGTATTGGGAAGTGGGGCGGGGGTGGGTATGAGGAAATGGGACTATGGGTGGGGATGAGGATATTGGGACTCTTTGGGCATTGGCAGGTGTTGTATGGGAGCGGTTGGGACAAGAGTGAGAGTGAGAACGGGCCCTCCCAGAAGGTAATGAGTAGATGTGGGGGGTGGTGGTGGTTTAGGAGTTAGTGGTAGTTTGGGAGTTAGTGGGACGTGGGGTTCTTAGGAGTAGATGTGGTGGTTGGTGGTAGGTTGGGAGTTAGTGGGACGTAGAGTTCTTGTGAGTAGATGTGTGGGGTGGTGGTAGGTTGGGAGTTAGTAGGATGTGGAGTAGTTGTGGGGGGTGGGAGTTAGTGGGATGTGGAGTTCTTACGAGTAGATGTGTGGAGTGATGGTAGGTGTGGTAGGTTGGGAGTTAGTGGGATGTGGAGTTCTTGGGTGAGTGTTGGGAGTTAGTGGGGCAAGGAAATCGTAGGGATTAAGTTTGTTGAAGGCGGGGAGTGAGGAGTGAGGGTGGAGGAGTATTGATAAGAAATAAAGGAATGTAAACTGATAAAGGTGTCGGAGTTTGGTAAGATAAGAGATTTTGGTTTCGAAAACATGAGACCATAAGAATAAAGGAGACTGCAAGAGACCATAAGACCTATACTACGAAGATGCGAATGTGTGTGTTTGTATTGTATGTACCTCCTCGTCTTTTACAGGAGTATCGTTTTTTTGTTCGGTGCGTGCGTGCGTTCGCGCGCGTGCATGTGTAGCCTCGCGTACTACTACGTCTTGTGCCCCGACCCCGGTAGCCATTCATGATGCCTCCGCGTACCTTTACGCGTTCTTTGGCGTCCACGCACGCCCACGTCCCCTGCACGCCCACCCCGGTAGATACACACACACACGGGGTGGGTGGGTGTGGGCGGCACGGGCGTGCGCTGGCGGGGGTCCAAGACGGTAGGTGGAGGGATAAAAATTGGAAGCTAAAAATCGGGAGTCGCCATCGTTGTTCGCGTGGGTACAATGGCGGGCAAGGTGGTGGTTGCGGCGGCGGTGGCCGGGTGGAGGAGGAGGAGGAGGGGGGTGGAAGAGTGGGGGGAGTACGAAGGTGGTGGTACTAGGCGGAGGAGGAGGAGGAGGGGGAGGGGGAAGAAGAGGAGTACAGAAGTGATATTCCTAGGAGGAGGAAGAGTGGATGATGGTGGTAGAAATGTTACTGGTGTGGAGCCAGCGCTTCTTTTTAGCATAGATGAAGGTATGGCGGGTGTCTTCCTGGGAGCTTGCCAGGCGATGGCGATGTCTAGGGACGAGGTGGTAATGCTCGCTGGGATGAAACCATAACCAGTGGAAGTTTTCCCCTCAAATAGATGAAATAGATAAGAGATAAATGAATAAGTCAATAAATAGATCAAATAATTTGGAGGTAGCCAGAATAAATATGCATAAGTGACGCTACTCGGCCTAGATTTTAACCGATTCAAGGAGAGAATTTATTAATTCATTTGTTTATTGTTACTGATGTGTTTAATTCTATTTGTTGTCATTAATGTATTTCTGTTTATGTATATAGTTATGTATTCATCTGTTATTTATTTTTACAAATTGTATAGTAGTTTTTAACCATCATAGGGAATAAATTTAGTCTTGCAAGTCTCCAGTATTCTTTCCCGCGCTCTCCCTAAGATAGAGATTGAGATTGATCCCTGATTACCCACCGGTAGAAGAAAGCTTGATGATCAACAAACATGAGTGAGCTTTGCTGCGTTCACATTAACGGTTGCGATGGTGCCAACGTGGCGTTAAGACTTTGGAGTTGTAGATAATCCTTTGATTGAAAGATTGATTGGTCGATTGAATTCGCCATCTTTCATAAGAACGGTTTGAGCGAGGGCCATTCTCTCTCTCTCTCTCTCTCTCTCTCTCTCTCACACACACACACACACACACACACACACACACACACACACACACACACACACTAAAAAATGACCACATTGTGTATGCACCCTTCCTATGAACGGTTGGTAGAGACAACGATCCTCGCCACTACAAGTGGTGTCTTAGCGTTGGGTGATGCCCATCAGTAGACGCACAGGGTGGCAAAAAAAAAAAAAAAAAAAAAACATACATACATACATACATACATATACCAAAGGCTTTTTCCCCCTTACACGGGGGGGGGGGGGTAGCAAAAGAAAAAAAAATCCTTCCTCTGTTGTATAGATACTTGTGCCATTCCTATCTGGGAGCTCTGAAATCAGGTACAGAAGTCTATTATAAGTTCGTATAATCATAAGGCGTGGCAGAGGTTGGCGCGGTCGTGTGAATCATGGAATGCTATGAAGGAGGCCTTTGTTCAGCAGTGGACTCAGGACGGCCGATTTGATCGATTGATAACCATAAGGTGTATTATAAGGTGGCTACAAGCAGCAAGGGGCAAGACTTTTGGACCACCCTGTAGCACACAGGGATTGACGGTGGAAGATAGCGTGGTGACGGTCTCTTTGGTCTGTGAGCAGGTCGGTCGGTCAGTCGGTCGGTCCGATCGCTATATAATTGATAATGGAATACAGTGGACGGTCATAGGGTCTATGGCCGTGCAGGCGGAATACGTTGAATCTGCGATGATGGTGGTAAAGATAGGTGATGATGAGTTCATTTCTCTCTCTCTCTCTCTCTCTCTCTCTCTCTCTCTCTCTCTCTCTCTCTCTCTCTCTCTCTCTCTCTCTCTCTCTCTCTTTTTTTAAGACTCTTCCTGTCTCCCTTTCCACCAAGTCCATCTCCATCTTTCTTACCTCTCTTCTCTTCGTCATTTTTCTTTTCGCCCACGCTCTTTCAACCCCCCACCCCCCCACCCTCCACCCCCTCAACCTCTTGACAAACCCACCCTGCTACCTGCACCGCCTGATCGGCCACCTTCTTGTCCTATACTCCCGCTTCCTTATCTTCAGTGAGGCTTATCCTCTTGCCCGACACCTCTCATGTCCACCTCCTCTTACCTCTGCCTCTTTTGCCCTCCGCCTCCTCGTCTCGCCTTCTTGCTCGTCCTCCTCCTCCTCTTCCTCGTCCACCTCCTCCTCTTCCTTCTCTTCCTCCTCCTCCTCACCTCCTCCTCCTCCTCCTCCTCACCTCCCATCCCACGCCTCCTCATCCATCTGTCTATTCTGTCCATTCTTGTTTTTCCGCCTGTCTTATAGTCTCTATGTCCTACTGTCCCGCCATCTCTACCACCTGTCTCCTGGTCTTCCTGTCTCCCCGCCCGTCCGTCCCCCTGTCTCGTCTTGTACCCGACCACATCTTTCTTCTGCCTCGTCCCTCTCCCGCCTCCTCTCCTGCCTCCTCTCCTCGCCTCCTCTCCTCGCCTCCCCGCCAGTTTTTCGCTCTCCCACTCACCTCCTATATCTCCTATATCCTGTATCCTCCTCCTCTTTGTCCTCCCCACTCACCTGCTCTCACTCCCGACTACTGCAATTGCCACCTGCTGTTTTTGGTGTTACTCTACGTGTTTGTCTTTTGATTGACCCCCCCCCCTCTCTCTCTCTCTCTCTCTCTCTCTCTCTCTCTCTCTCTCTCTCTCTCTCTCTCTCTCTCTCTCTCTCTCTCTCTCTCTCTCTCTCTCTCTCTCTCTCTCTCTCTCTCTCTCTCTCTCTCTCTCTCTCTCTCTCTCTCTCTCTCTCTCGTTCTTCCTCCCACCTCTCACTCGTCCGCCATAGTCTCATCTCATAACTAAACGGTGACCACCTTGTATAGACTCGCACATGGATCGCTGAATTAACGGTCAAGAACAGTGTCACTGTACTGTCGAGCTGGTAAGTGTGTGTGTGTGTGTGTGTGTGTGCTTGTGTGTGTGTGTGTGTGTGTGTGTGTGTGTAAAAATCACAGCGCCAGACAATTTGATTAAGAATGAGCGGTCCACGGACTGAACGGGATTTCGTCACTCGAGATCCCTTGGCTCAGTGGTCAGGCTTTATTACTGAATTAAATTGTCTGACGTTTGCCAGAATGAAATCAATGCAGTGAGCGAGATACCAGTGGCCTTTGGATAGCCAATATCACAATTCACGTAAACAGTTAAAAGGGTTATCACACTGGGCTTCCACGGGCTTCACCAGCGTCGACAATTGAGAGTTCGTTCGAGTAAAAACGACTTCTGTTACGATATTTTCTTTTTCAAAATCTCCAAAGAACATATTTTTCCGTCGTATATAGCAAAACTAGATGGTGAACTTGGAGATTGTAAACCTATGGGAAAGTTAGACATATTGTTGAAATGTCATTAGACAGGTCTAAATTTCTGTAAGCGAGGTCATATTCTAGTTATTTAGGTTGAGGTTGGAAGTAGACTTTGCTGTCGCAGTAATGGAAATTGAATGATGTTGACAGACAAGTTGAAGAGACGAGGTAAGTTTGCAGGAGTGACGTGGCAGAAGTTTGGTGCGGTCGGGCAACTCGTAGAAGAGTTTGGGAGAGGCCTGTGTTCAGCAGTGGACTCGGAATAGTTGATCGATTAATCGATAAATAAGAACAAATCAACCCAGTATAGGATCATGTAAGCATAGTACACTCCTCCCTCGTTTTAACTGACAAAATGTGGGAACATCGGTCCGATAATACCGATTGTCCGCAGTTACGAAAGAGGAATAATACAGTATTGTATTTTTAATCAAACACACCGCCCAATCTGACAGTATGGAATACATGTACACTGAAAATGTGATCTATAATTTATTTTTATTTTATTTATTTATTTATTTATTTATTATTTTATTTGTTATTTTTTTATATTATTTTTTAATCGGCTCGTGTTCAATGCTGCCACAACTCGGCCCGCAGCACGTGGGATTTACAGACTGAGTCGGTTGCAACAGATTTTCCCCGTTGCTTCCGGTATCCGTTAAATGGAGATCCGTTAAATTGAGATCCGTTAAATTAAAACGAGGGATGAGTATATTTAGTCTGGTGTCTCAATACTACAGATTTCAGCAGATTGACCCAGTTTTAGGTCAGCACGCATTGAGACGAAGAATGCACGTACAGAGGAACAATGGTTGCGGAAGTCTGCCAGGGGCTTTATGTACTATATAGTGATTCAGAAAGCCACATAAGAAGCCCCACGTGGACACATGATATCGTGCTTAAGGTTATTAACTATGTAAACGTCATCCTCTAGTGGAGACAACAAGAAGCAGCTTATACAAGCCTCTCTGGGCAGGATGGGTGGGGAAATGTCCATATGAACCTTGGTCACACTTTTCAATGAGACTATTAGACTCAAGGCTAACATTGAATTTGTACCCGTTGGTCTTGGCATATGCATCCTCTCCCCCCCCCTACACACACACACACACACACCCCGACTCGGTGGCACAGTTGGTAGAGCGCTGAACTGGGAAGTAGAAGTGCTCCCAGTACCCAGTTCGAATCCTGCCTAGGGCCGAAATTATTTCGGTATCGCTGCGCTTCGGGTCGTTACTCTGACTCTCGTGGGCGGGGGAGTTGGGTGTGTGTGTGTGTGCAAGGTCATAGCATTACCCATAGATCGGACCTACGAGCTCTGAGCTCTCTTCCAAGAGGGAAATAGCTGTCGATCACGAGTCCAACACGTGATCCAAAGACCAAGTGAATACACACACACACACACACACACACACACACACACACACGTACGTTTTGTGTGATTCAGCACTGTTTTGGACCACGTGTTGGGCTCGTGATTGAGACTTGTTACCAACACTAGATGAGAGCTCAGAGTTGATATATTGCCCGATCTATGAGCAACTTTTTCTGTCGTATCCTATCAACAAAGTACGTTATAATGTTGATGTGGTTAAAGGACAAAAACGATGCATGACGTTTTTGTGACGTCATTTCCTCCATGGGAGGAGCGAGGGAGAAGGAAGCGGGGGGGGGGAGATCCTGAGGTACGCATTCCGATTTGATGATTGGTTCTCGATACCCAGGGGAGGACAAATGATATGTATTTGTATGTATACTGTATATAATAAGCACACACACACACACACACACACACACACACACACACACACACACACACACACACACACATATACACATGATTTGAGGCTAGGCATGGTAAATTGGACAGTAGGTGACAGAACCTAACGAGCGTTGCACCTATCCTGTATAATACAATTAAGTAAATGCAGTTAGGTAGACACACACACACACACACACACACACACACACACACACACACACACACACACACACACACACACACACACACACACACACACACACACATTTTCCTGTCCACGTCTAAAACAGAGGAGAAACACAGGGAGAAATTCACGATATTGGTCCTTAAAAGAAGAAAAAATCATACGATATTGGTTCGTAAAAGAAGAAGGAAAAAAATCACACTTTACATAAGATTCTTACGAAAAACAAAAGTATGTGAGAGCAAACGCAGGTGCAACATCGTAGGTTAGGTTCAAAGTATCGGTGATGTAGTCTGGGCATAAGGATATTTGGTTACCCAGTTCTTGTGTATGAGGACATTTAAACCTACATAGCGTGCGTGTGTGTGTGTGTGTGTGTGTGTGTGTGTGTGTGTGTGTGTGTGTGTGTGTGTGTGCTCACTTGATTGCATGTATATACCCAATTGAGCGTTGCATGATTTTTCATTTTATTTTATTTTTATATATTTTTATAAACTGCTGTAACTTCTTCGATTTTTTTTATCTCATTTTTATTTTTATTTTATATATTTTTATATAAACTACTGTAACCTCTTTGATTCGAACTCTGCTTGCCCTGAGTGTAAATCTCTTTTAATGCTCACTCAGGTGCATACCGGAAACTGTGTATACAGGATGTACCAAATTGTGGTTTTGCTCCATTTCTGAGTAGGAAGAGTTGCACCACCACTTCTCAGTGGAATGACCGGATATTGAGTGCCTCTCAACGGCCAGGTGAGAGGATCACGTGTTGGACTCGTGATCGACAGCTATTACCCTCCCGGAAGAGAGCTCAGAGCTCATATATGACCGATCTATGGGTAACGATGTGACCTTACACGAACGCACACACTCGCCCAACTCCTTGCTCACGAGAATTGGAGTAATAACTCTCAGCGCATCGATACAGAATTTATTTCAGGCCAGGGCGGGACTCGAACTCGGACCGCTGTAGCGGCGGCCGCGAACGCTGCGCCGTCGAGTCGTGTGTGTATGAAAATATTTAAACATAATTGTGTGTGTGTGTGCGTGCGTGCGTGTCTTTAATTGCAATGCACAAGAAAAGATCTAATCGTGGGGTCCCGTCTCATTGTCTCCATCGATCACATTTGGTTATAGATTTGTTTGTCCGTTGTCTTGTGTGTGGGCGTGCGCCTGTGTATAGGATAGTACGTTTACTTTTTTTTTTTTTTTTTTTTTTTTTTTTTTTTGAGGCGCCGACGAACGGCATTGCAATTGATCGATTGTTGAAACCAGGCCGGACGAAGTGCCAGGGCTTCGAATCCGAGCCACCTTTCTCCTTCTTTTCTTTTCCTCCTCCTCCTGCTCCACCTCCTCCTCCTCCTCCTCCTCCTCCTTCTCCGCCTCCTCCTCCTCTTGGGTGTTCGATCTGGAGCGTGGTTTTCCGAAACATTCTCGAGATTGACCCAGCTTGACCCCGAGGCTACCTGAATCTGACCTCGGTGGCCCTGAGCTGACAGGAGAAGTGGAGGCTAATCAGCCACATGACTCTCATTGCCTGTTGTCTCGTCACTGGGCCAGGTAATCGAAACCACTTTTGTTGAAAATGAAAGGATTCGTGTGGACTCGTTATGGAATTTGCTGTTTTCCTTTAACTGAATAAAATCGCTCGCCCGGGATTGACTTGGATACATAAGGCGGCACTTGCGAAAGGGTCTGAGGTAGCCTTAGGCCCTCTTCACACTAGCGGTGTGAACCGCGGCGGATCAGTTACAGTGCAAGTCACTGGAGGCGTTCACACAACCGCGCAGTTTTTCCTTGAGTACGCGGTACCGCCGCGGTTTCCGCTTTGTCAAAGCGCGAGTGTGAACAGGGCCATAGGCGTCCGCAGAGCGGGGGGGGGGGGCAATCCACCCCCTGGAATTTATGGGGAAAAATAAAAGGAAAATACAAAAATTATAAAAGAAAAATACATGGAAAAAGCAAAATAGATAAAATAGCATGTAAATTTATCAACTGTTAATTACCTTAATTTGAAGTATCTTGTTATAACCTTATACCATGAACCATGTATGTATAATATATTTAATTTTGCCTCTGCCTACAAAAAATCCTGCGGTCGCTCCTGAACAGGGCCTCGGTATCACGGCGGTACGATTAAATGAGGATCAGCACAAAGGAGGACAGCAAAGGTGAAGTGGTCAGCATTCTTTTTGGGTGGATATTATACTCCAGTCGTAAAAGAGGGACGCGGGGGTCTGGTCCGTAGGGGTGACCCTAGAACACCACGGGGCCATCGCAGTAGAATGAAAAGCGTCAAATACAAGTGAAAGTAGTGCGTTCTCGGTTGCAGGTAGTCGATCTGGCGGGACAAGTGAGAATGTGCGGTGCGGGATGGTAGCTGGAAGTGGACCCGTGCTGTGGCATTGAAGACCCGGTGAAGAAGGAGGAGGAAGAGGAAGAGGAGGAGAAGGAGTTGGGCAGCAGGTGGAGCCCAAGACGTGACGTGGTTACAGATTTCAGCGGTTGTGCCTCTGTGTATGTGTGTGTGTGTGTGTGTGTGTGTGTGTGTGTGTGTGTGTCCGTGTCCGTGTCCGTGTCCGTGTCGGTGTGTGTCCGTGTCCGAATTCATTTGTTTGTATATGTATTTTCCTAGTGAGCGAGTCCATTTCGTTATATCAACTCTTCTTTTTCTGTGTGATTTTCCCATGGGCTTAAACGTAGCACGGGTTGTATTACACCTTTGTGGAAGTTTAACTCGTGCTTATTGTCTGCATGCATGCATGTGTGTCTGTGTGTGTGTATGTGTATGTGTATGTGGGTATACCTGTGAGCCCACATACAGTACACGTGAGAAACATGTTCTTTACAGCATATTTGTATATACGTGGGCCCAGTGATATAAGTATTTCCAATCAGAAAATTTTGTTTCGACATGATTTTCGGGATTGATTTGATTTATACACTTATACAAGACAGTTGAATGTTCTAACACATTGGTAAGTTGAACTTAATACCCCCACTATCGGAGAAAAGGAAGTTGTACGGAGATACATGTATTACTGTTACTGTCAGTGATCCTCTTAACGCTGAAGAGGATCACAGACAGTGACCTTAATATATTTATCTTCGAACGACTTTCTTTCCTCCGATAGTGAGGGAATATTCAGTTTATACACTTGTAATTATCAAATCGTACACAATTAAAATGTCCACTTGGATGTGTTTGGCATTTTAATTACGGTGGCGAACTTGAGTTAATTTGTTCTGGTTCATACAAGACTAGTTTAGTTTAGATGAGCGACGAGACCTCAGGATTATATTGGGTTCTCTATCGATGGAGACCACACACACACACACACACACACACACACACACACACACACACACACACACACACACACACACACACACACAAACGTTCCGCCCTTGAGTTGAATAGAATCGATGGTTTTAGACCACAAATCTCAAAAGTGTGTTTCCGTATTGAAGGGATGTTGAGGAGTGGATGGTTTTAAGATGGAAAGGAATTGAAGAAGTGTTGTGGCAGTGTCTGGTTTTCCTTGAGAGGTGAAAGCAGGCCGACTGCACGCTCATGATTACAGTATTACTTAATTCATTCTCCTCCTCTCCCTCCCTCCCTCCTTCTCTTCTTCCCTCCCAATTTCGGCCAAACGTATACGAATTTGAGGTTAAATTGGTATATCACTTTTGATGGCTTCGGTAATTAATCACATTATGATTAATATACATTTGTATTAAACAGGTGGCTATTTATTTGTTTGTTTATTTATTTTATATTATTATTTTTTAGATCCCAGTGGTCAATGTGTTGTTTTCATGTTCATTTTTCCTTTGCCGTCTCCTTGTCCTCGTCATCGTCTTCTCCGTCCTCATCCTTCTCTTCTTCACTCCTTTCTGGAATATCATGATCTCATATTGTGACGTCATTTTCCTCTGTAAAGGGAACTGACGTCATAGAAACGTCACACAAAGCGTGTCTCCCTCTATCGGAGCATAAGGACATCAGTCGGCTTGAGGGTACTCGCTCATCGTTGGGTGAGCGCTGTCTGCCTATACACAATTCCATCGGGTCAGAGAAAGGTGAAATTAACTTTTTGGCAAAATTTCTTTGGCAAGGACTGGTTAAACAACAGAGTGGTAACGAATGGAATAGACTTAGTAACCATTTAGTGAACGCTGAAACGATTGTTTGTTAAAGAGAAGACTAGATAACTATGGATAAGGACATTGAACTACCTGTTGTAGGCCTCATGGTCTATTGTGGTCTACTGTTCTTATGTTCTCTTTTAGGCGCGGTCAATGTTATTAAGAGAGAGTATCTTTTCTTAGATCACCAGAAACAGTAATTGGGTTGTTGGCAATTCCAGTGAGATTCCCACGACCGACATTATTGTGTAATTTATTTCTTTATTTATTTTATTTATCTATTTGTTTGTTTATTTAGTTCTTGTTGCTCCATCCGAACAATCTCCAAATTATTTTATTTTGTATTGTTGAGGTCGTGAGGAGTGGAACCATAGGTCGTGATCGGAGCTTGTCTGTCAGTGTGTCACGTTATTGAAGGATTAACTGGAGGACTTCCTCAAGTCTGCTGTGTATGACTGTGTGTGTGTGTGTGTGAGATGTTCTATATCCGGCTTCGTTTTATACCAAAAGAGTCTTCTCTCGGCATGGCTTTCCCACAGCAAGTCATTGTAATTAGATGCATGTGTTTGCAAGAGAAGAAGAAGAAGAGAGAGAGAGAGAGAGAGAGAGAGAGAGAACGGAGCTTGAGGATTATTTTTATTTTCCAGAGATGGAAAGGACAAGGTTGCGAAGAGGATGCTTCCGAGAAGCGGAAGACCTTTGATATATTAAGAGGCTAGACGTAGTCGTGTATATCCTAGCTCTTCCTCAATGCTAATGAGCTTTGGTCAAGGCGTCGCCCGAATGCTGTCGCAGATGGTTAGATGTGGTTATTAGTATTAAGTCCTACTTCACAAGACAAGGATGAGTTTAGGATACATGGCTGTTGTCAGCAGACTGGACCGAATGCCAGTCACGGGACGCATAGGGCAGGAGGCACCGTGGACTTTGCTGCAGCTGTAACACATCAGGTCAATTGCAGGATGAAAAGGCGTCCGGGTTTACCCACTTGGGCATTCACGTCATGCTGTTTGTGTCTTGAGCGGGAGGGAGTGATTAGTGAGGCCAAGTGGGAGGAGGAGGAAGAGGAGGAGGAGGAGAGTGGGAGGAGTGGTAGCGCAGAGTTGGCGGGCGCTGTAGGAGGTCTTCTGATACCAATAGGCCTGTGGTGGGAGAGGGTGGGACATTGTTTCAGGGATGCTAAATACCTAGAGCACTGTGTCGCACTGTCGGGATTTGATTATGATAAACATCACGCGGAGCACCACGGTAATAAAGTGGATAAGGAGCCTGGGAACTGGCACTCGGTCCAGCTTGCTGAAGATGATAAATTTTTCCTTCTTCTCTGCCTTGTGCTTCTTTTCGTACTTGGGGAAAAAAGGAAAGAAAGAAAATCTTCAACTCTGGCACAGACGCGTGTATACACAGTGACTAACAGTGGGAAAGTTGGCAGAAGGTAAATATTTCACACACACACACACACATACACATACACATACACACACATATACACACACATACACATACATACATACACATGCACACACACATATACCGACACATACACACATACTGTACATTCATACACCCACACACACTCGGTGGCGCGGTTGGTAGAGTACCAGTCTGTTGTTACGGTGGTGCCAGCGGTACCCGGTTCGAATCCTGCCCAGGGCTGAAATTATTTTAGTATCGCTGCGCTTCGAGTCGTTACTCCAACTCTCGGAGGCGGGGAGTTGGGTGTGTGTGTGCGTGTAAGGTCATAGCATTACCCATAGATCGGTCATACGAGCTCTCAGCTCTCTTCCGGGAGGGAAATAGCTGTCGATCACGAGTCCAATACGTGATCCAAAGACCAAGTGAATCTTGACACAAACACACACACACACACACACACACACACACACACATGCACGCATACACACTACCGTAGGTCTCTGTACCCTCCGACCTTTGGCCTCACTGAAGTCACCAGTTTCTGTTGCTCCATCCGTGCAGCTTTTATCTGAAGGGTGCGCCGTGTCGTACTTGCGCCTGCAACGTTGCGCAGGTGTTATCAGTGTTATCTACAGGTTGCGACTTTATGCGCGCGTTGACCCGAGCCCCGGCCTTATTCAGGTGTTGACCAGCGTCCAAGGGCATATTTATTAGATAACCAGGCGACCTGGAGGCCTTGTAGTCCTTGTGGGCGCCTTTAAGAGCGGAGTCGTGTCCTCGAATGGATAAAATTATCCTTGAATGCAGTCCATATCTTTGTCTCCATCGCCTTTGCCAATTTTCACATGCGTAGATCGTAGCTGGGGTTATATGTAGATTGTCAACTGAGCGCTTTAGACATGCAGATGATTTAGAATGGTTACGACGCAATTATTGTAGCCAAAGCTCGCAGAGAGAGAGAGAGAGAGAGAGTAGACAAATGAGGATGAAGGACAGAAGAGAAGTGTTCTGCATGTCCTTGAGGGTTTCCTTGTATTTGCAAACCGTCTGCTCTGCGCAAATCTCCTGTTTGCTGACACGTCGGTGGCAAGACCTTGGTTCTGACGACGTATGTTGCTGGTCTAGGGCAGTGCACGGGTGCCAGTCTTGTAGTGTCTAGCGTTAAGGGGTTATCACACTGGGCAATTTTTCCTTCAACATCCGATTAATCGGCGGTACCGCCCATCTCCAGAACTTTTTCCCACAGTAGAATTACTGTGGCAAACTGTTTCGTTTTCTCAATAAAGATATAGTGTCATTTGATATGCTGGAGGAAAATAGTTTTCCTCCAGCATTTAAGATTCCTTTCCGAAATCTGTGGGTTGCAAATTTGATGCAAGAGTCGGAGGAAAAATAGCCCAGTGTGATAACGCGTTTAGAAAAGTATTTCGTTGACGATAACCAGTACATCGTTTATTGTAGGCAATATAGTACTGAGGAGGAAGTTGAGTTAAGAGTGGCGTTAGAAAGAACAGATCTTGCCTTCATACGATACAACACATTATGGGAGACTGCATTGTACACAATCATGCACGCTAACAACGCAATATACACTCTGTAAAGGATTTGTAAGAAAAACCCCGTTCCAGCCGTTTCGTTCTTCAGAGAAACGGGACTGCTCGGCCAGACCGTCTAGGGGAGGACAGCAACAAGAACAACAAAAACTTGAAAAGCAACAGGATTGTTCCAAGGCCTAATCAAGGCGTTAACTGCATCATGTGTTCATGTATACGTGCATACGTAGTCTTCCTTTTTCAATCATTAGTCAGATCAGGATCTTTGAAGTTGACGCTGGAGGATTCAGTGGTCAGTACACACACACACACACACACACACACACACACACACACACACACACACACACACACACACACACACACACACACACACACACACACACACACACACACACACACACACACACACACACACACACACACACACACACACACACACACACACACACACACACACACACACACACACACACACACACACACACACACACACACACACACACACACACACACACACACATTTTTTTTTCAGCTCCGAAGTTCCTCCTAAACTAAGCTAAATCTGCAAGTGCTAGGCAGAACAAAATCTTTGAAGATGATACTGGGTGGATAAAGCATTAACAAAAGAACATAAGAACGGAGGAGACTGCAAGAGGCTTACTCTAGGCAGTTCCATGTTCCTTACAACCTATCATCCCTATCCTTAAAGTTATCTTTTCTTCTCTTAAAAAAAAACAATAGTTTCAGCGCTCACTACATGGTAACCAAGTCTATTCCATTCGTTAACCACTGGAAACTCTTTTGTCAACTTTAAAATCACGGAAGAACTGGGACCATCGTACGAAGACAGACCTTTCTTCATTGCTGGTGGCGATACACCAAACCCGGCGACCCAGTACCATGATTTGTTTGACCTTCAAGAGCAAGATGGTCTTGCAGACCTCCATGCAGTATTTATGTTACACTGCAATGGGTCTTGTCGTTGTACAGACCGCCCATGTCGTCTGGCACTACCCGAAAGTGACCTCCGTTCTTCCGCTTCTGGAGGCACCTCTGGAGAAGTCGAGAAGAGCCATGGAAGGCCAGACTCTTCTGGAAGCTGGATGGGACGACCCCCTCGACTACATACGGAAGCTTCTGGGTTTCAGGGTCGTGGTCCTCCTCCTGAAGATCTTGTAGCCTTTGGTCTGGCTGGCGTTAGCTGGTTTGTATTATTACTGTGTTCTATTACTAAGACGTACTTAGACATTGCGCGCACGCAATTGGAAACACCAGAGGGACAATGCCATCAGTTGGATAAAAGGCATAGTTCTCTGTGTTGGTATTTTGACAACCATCCAGGTCGTGATTTTCTTGCAGGAATATGCAATTGTGAAGAGAGCAATTAAAGAAGGTTTCAGAGTAGGTATGGCGATGTATAAGGATGCCAGGAACTTGAAAGTCTTTATCGACAGAGTACAGTAGGACTTCGGGTGCTGTGGGAGGAAGAACTACCTGGACTGGTCGAGAATCCATTTCTTCGAGAAAAAATATTCCAAACTCTTCAGGGAGGCAGACTTGGAGGCGCGGGACATGGTGCCTTGGTCGTGCTGCAAGGACGGCTCGATTTACCCTTGCCATGTGATCGATCTCATCGAGCAGGAGATCATGCACGAGTTCGATTCCGAATACCCTTTTCTTATTTACCAGAAGGGTTGCGAACCTGCGGTGTCCCGTTACGTCATCAGCATCGGGAGGTCGCAGGTTCTCCTCTCGACTGTCCACATTTTGGTTTGTTTCCTCGTCGCGGCTAGTCTTCGGTTTGTCACGACCTCCAACTGGCTCGCCCGGGCTGTCCGGGATCCGGAAATAGACCCCATGGGTCCGGTTCCGGGCTGGTTCTTCGTCATGCCCGGACCGGCGGACCTCAAGAAATGGCGGAGATTGCTGCACAAGAGGATTAAAAAGGACATTTGGCGGAAGCGGTGGCTGAGAAGGCTCGGGTTTCCCTGGGACGATCTCGAAGGATCCGAGGACGAGGAGGAGAGTCTTAGTGAGGATGTCGTCCTCGAGGGAGCCTCTGGGGAGTCCACGGGGGAGTTCTGGGAGAGGATGTACAGACTCCGGAAGGGCCGGGGGTCTGAAGTGAGCACCACTGAAATCGATGCCGTTGTCAGTCTCGAACGACTTCAGAGGAAAAAGATCAGTGATCTCTCTTCAGTATGAAGTCTGCCCCATAGGTGATGTGCACCCTTGAAATTCCTGTTGGGAATCGAACCGGTGCCGCCATAGGGGAGGAACTTACCCCGGGAGGCGCTCTGGTGTGAACGAGATCCCTTTCCCATGGTTAGACTAGTTTATCGGCGCTTGTGTCCTTGTGGACAATCTAGAAGAGCCGCAAGATGCAAAATAAATAAATAAATGAATAGATAAATAGAAAATAAATATATGAAAATAGATGAATAAATGAATAAAAATTATTAAGTAAATAAAATAGTGAATAGATAAAAAAATAAAATAAAATAAGTACAATAAATAATGAAAAATAAATACAACGACCACATAGGGCCAGTCAAGAAAGAAAAGAACGCGAGTACACCAGTTCGACGTAATGGTGTATGTGGTTATGGTGGTGGTGGTAGTTGTGGTGGTGGTATGGGTGGAATATAATGACGAGAACGCACCAGTCCATGCAATGCAATATCTCTTGCCCAGTTGTGGTCTACCGTCTTTAAGGTGAAGTTATTGTTTTTGTGACCTCGCCACATGACATCGGCAATAGTTCAGATATTTTGGATACAATGCGCGGATTAATGCACACCATACATCCCCTTTAAAGTACTTCTCGTCTGTACCTTATCAGTCGCAAGGTTTGCAGTTAATCGATAGGTTGTATATTATGATTCAGCTGTTTCGTTAATTACGTTATGCGAATTTCTTAGCTGTTTTAGTAAACTGGATAGTGGTTGGATAATGTTAGTTTGTGAGGAGAAAAAATATTTAAAGGGAAAAAAATTCCTTTGAATTACGTTTCATCACACCTTAGTCGCTTCTTCCCAGTCGCCTCTTCCCTCCCCATTCTTTCCCTCATATACTCCCTTTCTCGCTCTCTCCCCATTCCTCTCCCGTTCTCCCCCCTTCTCTTCCGTCCCCCTCCTCCCCCCGGGCCCCTCTTCTTCCCACAAATGTTCCCATTACGAAGCCCCGCATCAGTTCTCGATGTCTTCAGCGACACGACTTCCAATGTTTACAAAACTCCAAAACGAACCGGTTTTTCTTGAACTGTGCTGGAACTCTGGAGTGAGGCGGCGAACGTGGCAGGGGCAGTCCAAGCAGAAGGTGAAGGGTTGGAGAAGTTTGCAGGGGTGGCGTGGGAGCCATTGTGCCCGCGGGGAGATGCGGCGGGTTTTTGTTCGATTCTTTGGCTCAGACGCATCAGGGTCATGATCTGTCCAAGGTCTCTCGTCTGAGTGGGATAAAAAAAAAAAAAAAGAGAGAGAGAGAGGGAGAGGGAGAGGGAGAGGAAGAGGAAGGTTTCACGCTGGCCTCATTGTGAGTTGTCAATGTACCAAAAAATGACGGCGTGCAAGAGAAGGTGATTGTTCGCCAGGAGGCGCCTAGCTGTTCCTGAATCTGCCCCCTTTTCCCTCTGTGTATAGTGAGCCGTGAGATGTAGTAGCCACGTAGATTGACTTCGTTTGAATTATATAGGAGTAGGAACAGGAAGAGGAGAATGTGAATGATGAAGATGAGGGAGAGATGAAGAATAGGAAAGAACAACGAAAGAGAAGAAAGAAACTTTGTTTATGTGTCAAGAATTAGCCAGCAAACACAAACTCGGTGGCGCTGACTGGCATGTGACAGAGTCAAGAGGCTCTTTGTACCATCATTAATTCATCACCAATTGGTGGCGTACACCAGGGGACGCGTTGCGTCACACGCACACGCAGGCACCAGTCCCCACGGCCTCTGGGTAAGCTCCCATGCAGTCGCCCTCCCTTCCCACTCCAAATAACTCTCGAGAGCCTTGAGTAACTTGTCACAGACATGAGTTCTGTGGACGTGTCCTACTCCTACGTCGAGGGTTGTCTCAGTTCATTAGTATTAGGCACGAGGACGCGTCACGTCCGTGGCACTGTGCCATCTCGTGCGTGCCCATGGCACCAATGGACGCCCCTCGTGCCAAGGGAATCGTTCTCGCACCGTGGCGGGTCATGCACAGACGCTTACTGATGTTGGGGAGCTCTTCGTTAACCTAGTGAACTTGAACCCGTTCTCTCAGTGGCATGACTGGTGTAGATGAGAGGTTATTATTATTATTATTATTATTATTATTGTTATTATTATTGATTATTATTATTATTATTATTATTTATTATTATTTATTATTTATTATTATTATTTTCTTCTTCCTCTTCCTCTTCCTCTGCTTCGTCTTCATCGTCTTCTTCACCCAATCTCGTTCTCGGGTGAAAGGAATCACTCGCCGTTAACCAGAACAAAGACTACGTTGCCGAATGACTCCCGCCCAATAGAATGTTACAGTTCCACGTTCAAATTGGGCCAAAAGCGCCAGACATTTTTTTCTCTGCTAACTCGTGGTCCGTATCTCAATTTCGTTTTTTTTTTTTTTTTTTTTTTTTTTTTCCGTGTTGTGTGATCTGCACTGAAAAACTATTTTTTTTTCGTATTGTGGGTATTTGGTGTTATGTGTTCTTGAACTGAAAATAGTCATTATTGGGCCGTTCGTGGAAGTACCCCGAGTGAATGTGACCTACGATGGCGCGAATGTGACCCGACATGCACGAACGTGATGATAAACAAAGAAGGGAAATTGCGCCACTGCAGATGACCGGGTCTGCATCGTAAAGTCTTGCGCTATGGAAGTGAGTCTGCAAGAAGTTGTTGCGAAAAGAGTAAACGCCTTATCACACTGGGCTATTTTTCCTCCGACAGTTGGAGGAGATTAGCCTGCAGCCTTCGGGAAGGAATCTGATATGCTGTAGGAAAATTATTTTCTTCCAGTTTATCAAATGGTATTCTGTGTAAATTGTCGAGAATACAAACTAGTTTGCCATAATATTTATACTGCGGAAAAAGTGCTGGAGGTGGTTAGTACCGTCGATTTATCGGAGGTTGGAGGGAAAATAGCCCAGAGTGGTAACCCCTTAAGTTATGCGTTTGATAGTTCCTAGCCTCTTCCCAATGGGGTTACTGCATAGCTGAGTCGAATCGCCAGGCTTTAGGTCCCACAAAAGCTGTTTTCCTCCAACCTCCAATTCATCGACGTTACCACCTACCTCCAGCATTTTTTCCCGCCGTAAAGTTACTGTGGCAAACTATTTTGTTTTCTCAACAGTTTACATAAGATGTCATTTGATATTCTGGAGGAAAATAATTTTCCTCCAGCATATCAGAATCCTTTCCAAAAACTACTAGCAGTAAATTTGCTCCAACAGTCGTAGGAAAAATAGCCCAGTGTGATAACGCCTTTAAACGAGTAACCCGTCGTACGGAAAGGGTGGACAGTCAATTTGCAAGGTTATGTCGACAGTTGCAGCATCCTGTTCTTATTTTGGAAAAAAAAAGAAGTTATTAACCAATGCGCCACTGTTTGAAGAGAATGTTAATACAAGGTTACCGAACTTTAGATTCCCGATGTACGTTTCATCTGTTCTCCTCCCTTTTCACCTCATCTCCTCCCTCCCTCTCCTCTTCCCCTCCCTCTCCTCGTCCCGTCCCCAGCCTCGCCTCAAACTCCTCCCTCACCTCTCCTCCTCTTCTCTCCCCTCCTTTCCTCTTGTCCTTTTTATTTCATCCTTCTCTTCCTTCTCCTCCTTTTCGTCACCCCTCTTGTTAATTCTCCTCCTCCCCTTCACCTTCAGATTTCCTCTTCTGCTGCCATTCTCTCCTACATTCAACCCATCCATCAATCTACATTTTCCATTCTTCTCTCTTTCGCTCCCTCCACTTCCGCTACCCCCTCCACTACTTCTGCCCTCTCTCTTCTCTCCTCTCTTCTCTCGTCATTCACTCTTCCCTCTCCTTTCTCCCCTCCTGTTCCTTCCTCTCCCTTGTTCCCCGTTCTTCCGTCTTCTTCTTCTTCTTCTTCTTTTTCTTCTTCTTCTTCTTCTTCTTCTGCTTCTTCTTCTTCTTCTTCTTCGCGTTCCTCTTCGCGTTCTTCTTCTTCGCGTTCTTCTTCTTCGCGTACTTCTTCTTCGCGTTCTTCTTCTTCGCGTTCTTCTTCTTCGCGTTCTTCTTCTTCTTCGCGTTCTTCTTCTTCTTCTTCTTCTTCTTCTTCTTCTTCACCCTCCACTCCCTTCTGTCTTCCATTAGTCTCCCTTTCCCGTCTACCATCTCTCTTCTGTCAACATGTTCCTGTCTTCTCACTCCTGGACAGATTTCCCGCCTTAGCTTTCCATCTCCCTCTACTCGTCTCTTCTTTACCCCCTTTTCAACGATCCCTTTCTATCCCTCCCTCTCCCCTCCATACCAGTCCCCTCTCCTCCCCCTCCCTACCTCTCCCCTTCTCTTTCATTTCTTTCCTCCTTCTCTCTCCTCCTCTCCCCTCCCCTCCCCACTTCTCCCTTTCTCTTTCCTTTCTCCCTCCGTCCCTCTCTTACTCTTCCCTGTTCCCCTCCCCACCTCCCTCGTTCTCTTTCCTCTTTCCTCTCTTCTTCCTCCTCTCTAATCTCCTCCCCTCACCCCCTTTCTATTTTCTTTCCTCTTCCCCTTTTTTCCTCTCCCTCGTTTCCTCTCCCCTCTCCTCCCCTCCCCACCTCCCCTTTCTCTTTCCTTACTTTCCTCTCCTCTCTCTTCCTCTCCCATCTTTTCCCCTCCCCTCCAACCTCCCCTTTATAATTTCCTTTCTTTCTTCTCCCCTCTCTTCCTCTCCCCTCTTTTCCCTCCCCCTCCCCACCTCCCCCTTTCTTTTTCCTTTCTTTCATCCTGACTCTCTTCCTCTCCCCTTCTCCTCCCCTTCCCCATCCCCCTTTTCACTTTCCTCTCCTACGTCCCCTTCCCTTTCTTCTCCCCTTTCCCTTTCTTTCCTCTCCCCTCCCTTCCTCTTCCTCTTCCCTCTTTTCCCCTTCCCTTTCCCATAGTATTCCCTCACCTCTCGTCCCATCTACATTCTTCAAGCGTCTTGCTGTATCCCCATTTCATCCTTAACACGGTCTTTCATGGTCGCCGTATCTCGCATCTTTCGTTCTTCATACTTCTATCACAACCCTTCTACCTTTCCCCCTCTCACTCCCCTTCCCTCCGTTTCCCTCCCACCTAGATCCTCTCCAGGCGTATCTTTCAGTCTACTTGCATTTAACAATCGTCTATCCTCAACTCGTGTCTGCAAGCATCCTCTCTTTATGTCTGTATCTCCTATCCCTTCTTCTATTGGTATACCCAATTCCTCTCCCCCCTTCCCCTAACCCTTCTCTCTCTCCCCCTTCCCCTTCCCCTCCCCTCTCTCCCCCTTCCCCTCCCCTCCCCTCCCCTCTCTCCCCCCTTCCCCTCCCCTCCCCTCACCCCGCCTCTTCCTACCATCGTCCCTTTCGGTGAGATCGCATTACGCATGATGGCATGCAGCAACAAAGCTCGGTTTCCACAATGGATCGGTCAGAGCTCCCTTGTTTTCATAATCATTCGCTCGTTGGTTTTATCGTCTACGAGCTCTCGACCGCAACCCTATCAACGAGCCCCCGACCGCCGCCGCCGCCGCCAGCGCCTCCTGGTGTATATTGCGCTGGAGACGCAAGCTCGTACACACTCCAGACCAGGTTTTGTCGTGATGCGTTCTAACATTCGCGGGGTCGGGAGGTTCTCAGGTACTGTAGCTTTGCCTCCTCAACAGATCTGCTCGAATTTTATCTGTATTAATTTATTTATTTATTTATTTATTTTATTTATTTATTCTTGGGAAACTGTAATGTTGTAATACATTTGTGAATGTTCAAACACTTTAAACCCCCTATCGGAGAAATATTATCAGAAGTACAGGAGATCCGTATATTTCGACTGCTATCTATGGTCCTCTGTCTATTTACATATTTATTATTATTATTATTATTATGTTTTTTATTATTCTTATTTTTTTTATTTTTTTTTTTATCTTACGTGGGCCCTCGGAAATAGAGGTTTGTAGTCATCCAAGGTCTTTACAGAAGGCGCAGAACGACCTTAGGGTACCCGGTGGACGATCTTAAATAGACCTCCACCCCTTCCACTTTCTCTTCCACGCCAGTGCTACCGGGCGTCAGGCGATCTCCACCCGAATCCACCTGACGCCCTCCACTCTAGCGTGACGTCACTGCGTCACGTACGCATCCAGGTGGTTGACACTTCACGTCCGCTCAAAAGAGGAGAACCAGCGGTGACCAGTGTGAATCGTGTGTAAAGGCGTTATCACACTGGGGTATTTTTCCTCCAACCTCCAATTAATCGGCGGTACCGCTCACCTCCAACACTTTATCCGCCGTAAAATCACCGTGGCAAATGATTTTGTTTTCTCAACAAAAATTCATACAGTGTCATTTGATATACTGGAGGAAAATTATATTCCTCCAGCATATCGGCTTCCTTCCCGAAAGCTGCGAGCTGCAAATCTTCTCCAAGAGTCGGAGGAAAAATAGCCCAGTGTGATAACCCCTGTAGACGGTTCAAGCCATATGTGATGAACAAAATCTCCAAAATACTCCTTGAAGATGACGCGGTTCAGTGGAGGAAGAACCTCCATCCAGATCAGTATTAAGTGGTTCCCCTTCACTGACACTTGATGGCTCTTGTGCTAGTAGCGAATACGGTCGATAATTGTCCTGGAGTTGCAGACCCTCAGACCCTCAGACCGGAGAACGATCGAAGTCTTGACGAGTTCGAGTTTGTTCCAGACTCGGGGTTTTTTTGCTGGAGGATATGTTTTGCTCGGTGTGATTGCATACCACAGTCAGTGGTAGTTGGCATGCATCGTCTTTGGATTACAAAGGAAGAGGATGTCGACAGGAGACCTTTTGGTCCATTACTAGGTCGAATGCAGTAGAAAAAAGTAAATCAATCAATCAATAAAGAAATAAACGAAATAAATAAATAGATAATAAATAATAAACATTATCTTTGGATTACGAAGGAAGAGAATGCCGACAGGAGACCATTTGGTCCATAACTAAGCCGAATGCAGGAAAAAGTAAACAAATAAGTAGAATAGATAAATAAACTGATAAATTACAAAAAAAATTTACAATGGATAAACACGTTAATAGGTTTGCTTAGAATTATCAGCCTATTACTCTGGAGGTGGAAGCAAAACAAAGAATTAGTGCTCTAGACAATCGTTAAACGATCATCGTTGAGCCATAAACGATCATCGTTGAGCGATTATCGCAACGAGCAAAACGTACCTTAAGCGGGTCATACTCGTTGCCTTCAGTCGTCCCGAAGACGTTGACTCTGTAAAAACCTCCGGACTTGTCCGCCGGGTTGGCTTCCACTTCGCCACCGAGGCGGGGTTGAGTGTGTACCACGGGTATGAATTAAATCACCTGACGACAGTCGGAATGAAATTATTTTTTCATCAGGAGAGGAAAGGGGAAATCGAAAATCATGTATAACCTGGTGGCTATCAAAATAACATGCAAGTGAATCAACCTGGCGATAGCTTGAATGAGAGAGAAAGAGAGAGAGAGAGAGAGAGAGGAAAAGTGTCATTGGATAATGAAGGGATAAGAACTCTGTGTAGTGGAAGCATCTGTGTGTTCTGAGTTGGTGTTTGTGTTGGAGCCTGAAGACTTTGGATGTTTTGGTGTTGTATGGACGTACATGATGGTGATGGGGAGTCGTGTATATGTGTGTGTGTGTGTGTGTGTGTGTGTGTGTGTGTGTGTGTGTGCGTGTTGGAGTGTGTGTGTCCGTGTGCATGATGTGGCGGAAAATGAGTCTGTCGTCTCTTCCATTCTTTCCTCGAGGTCATCACGAGTTCTTCGGCTCCCCAAAGGACCATCGTGGAGGGAAGACCGACGAGAAGAGTAATAATGGAAACAAGAAAAAAAAAATATTAAGAAAAAATCTCAAGAACCAACACCTTTATCATCACCTCTATCCTGCTATCTACTATCACTGCCTCAACCACCACTCCATCTACCACTATTCTCACCACCACTGTGTCTCTCATGTCACCACCATCTACTTCTCATACCATGTGCACAATAAACACCACTACATCCATCATTTCCAACTTCCACAACCATCATCGCTAGCACCAACACAAACACCACTTCTCTCACCAGCAAAGCCTCTGTTACCACCATCTCTGCCACCCCCACAGTCTATCACCACCAACCCAACCACCACCAACCCAGTCATCACCTCACCACCACCAACCCAACCACTACCACCAACCTAACCACTACCACCAACCCAACCACCACCACCAACCCAACCACCACCACCAACCCAACCACCACCACCAACCCAACCACCACCACCAACCCAACCACCACCACTACCAGCCTATTCACTACCACCAACCCAACCACCACCACCAACCCAACCACTACCACCAACCCAACCACCACCACCAACCCAACCACCACCACCAACCCAACCACCACCACCAACCCAACCACCACCACCAACCCAACCACCACCACCAACCCAACCACCACCACCAACCCAACCACCATCACCAACCCAACCACCATCACCACCAACCCAACCACTACCACCAACCCAACCACCACCACCAACCCAACCACCACCACCAACCCAACCACTACCACCAACCCAACCACTACCACCAACCCAACCACTACCACCAACCCAACCACTACCACCAACCCAACCACCACCACCAACCCAACCACCACCACCAACCCAACCACCACCACTAACCCAACCAGTACCACCAACAACAACTTAAGCACCACCACATCCACCACCACCACCGTCTTGATATAATCGTTGGGCAGCACCTGTTGTCGTCGTTGCTTCAGCTTTCCTTTCATTTCCTTTCCGGTCTGGTGGCCTACTCCGCGCCGCCGTGATTACCCGAGGCCTGGCGGCGGTGGTGGCGGTGGTGGCGGCGGCGGTGACGGCTGTGGCGGGACCCCGCTCAGGCCCCGCCCACCCATTCATGCTACGGCCCATGTTCATTACGCGCCCTTGTTAGGCGTCTTCCCAGAGAGTTGTGGTGGTCTAAGGGTTAGCCCGTTCGCCTGGCGTTCTCCGGGTCTGTGCATGTGTCCCCTTCCTTGCCGAGTCACACTTGTAGTCTTTTGCTGTCGTCAGGCTGTTTTATTCGGAAACGTGTCACTTCCACCCCTTTCTCTCGCCCCACTCTCTCTCTCTCTCTCTCTCTCTCTCTCTCTCTCTCTCTCTCTCTCTCTCTCTCTCTCTCTCTCTCTCTCTCTCTCTCTCTCTCTCTCTCTCTCTCCCTCCCTCCCTCCCTCCCTCCCTCCCTCTGTGTGTGTGTCGTCACAGAACATGACGCCATTTTCTCAGAAAATACCTCCCGGGGACGACCTCCACCGTGTGAGACGTTGAACCCCTTTAGGTTATATGATGACGTCAAGTGTGGTACAGTTAACTACTGGAGTCTGGTTGCCGCCTCTGCTGCCCCAACACCTCATGTTTACATTCGCGTATCCATGGAAGACATTTGCACGTTATTGGTGATGTATGGCGTTGTACGGCTGTGACCAGAATATTATTATTTATGAGTCCGTGGATCTCAGGAGAGGTGGTGAATCAAGGAGTGGAGGGGGTAGCGAACGGACTGAGTGGTTGACTGTACTCGGCCACCGCGGCTTGTGGCCCATGATGTATAGCCTCGGTTCCCAGCCTGGTTCTCCTGAGGCTTATGCAACGCTGTTTCCGGCCACACGTAGATCGTTTCTGTACCAAATAAAAATCGTTCTGCATCCTCGAACTGCCTCGTGTTTTCGGACTCTTGACCCTCTTGGGATCTGCTGTGGATCCCCAAGGAACCCCCCCCAGGGGACCCGGGTGAGAGAGTCCTATTGGCGTAGAGCGTATGACGTGGACGTTCCGCCTTGTTGTAAAGGTGGCATCCCCGGACTTAGCGAGCTGGAACGGCCGACGGGAGCATAATGGCCGCCGTTCCCCCCCCCTTCTTTCTCTCTCTCTCTCTCTCTCTCTCTCTCTCTCTCTCTCTCTCTCTCTCTCTCTCTCTCTCTCTCTCTCTCTCTCTTTTTTCCTCCTCTGCCTTTCCCTCCTATCTTTCTCTTGTGTCCCTCTTATTTCTTCCTCCTCTCCATCTCCCACGTTATCCTCTCTTCTCTCTCCCTCTCCACCTTTTCCTTCTCTTCTCTCTTTCCGGACCTCTCTTCTCTCTCCTTCCCCTCCCTTTCCCTCTCTTCTGCTTCTTCTTCTATCTCCCCCTTCCATTTCCCTCCCACTCCCTCCCTTCTCTCTTCCCCTTTCTTCCTCTTCCTCCGCTTCTTCCACCTCTTCCTCTCTCTTCCCTTCCCTCTCCCTTCCTAAAGTTTCTTCCCTTTCCGCTTCACCTCCTCCTCCTCCCTCTCCTCCTTCTCCTCCTTCTCTTCTTCCTCCTCCCCCTCCGTCCCCTCCCTCTTCTCCTCCTCATCCACCCTCTCCTCATTCTCCTCCTCCTTCTCCTCCTCTCCTCCTCCTCTTTCCTT
>NC_134802.1:54272542-54310042 GCF_046742065.1 Oratosquilla oratoria | reverse complement strand
CACCTCCACCTCCTCCTCCTCCTCCTCCTCCTCCTCCTCCTCCACCTCTTATTCATCTTCCTCTTCCTCATATTCTTCCTCCTCTTCCTCCTCTTCCTCCTCTTCTTCCCCTCCTCTTCCTTTTCTTCATCCTCTTCTCCTTCCTCCTCTTCCTCATCCTCTTCCTCCTCCTCTCCATCATCTTCCTCCTCCTCTTCCTCTTCCTCCTCTTCCTCCTCTTTCTCCTCCTCCTCTTCTTCTTCCTCCTCCTTCGCCCGGCAACGTCCGGAATCAGAGGCCCTGGAGTTGCTGTGCCCAGCAACCAAACACTTTTATATTAATAACAACATAACGTGGGTTACAACTGCCGTAGCTTAACCCTTTCATCACTTTAGAATCAGTTATGATTAGTCAAAGGTAATTAAGTACATTGGGTTGCTGTCTCGCTGCAGTAACCTGGTCTTTATGCACATCCCAAAATGTGACCGATATTTTTCCATGCGTGTGTAACTTTGTCTTCGTTTTCTCTTCCTTTGGCTCTTTTCGCACGTATCGACTTTTCGCCGTCCACGACACGACGTCGGGCTTTCAAATATCCATGGGTGTCTGTGGACGCTCTCACATGCGCTCAGTGGATACCGTGTCGAACTCATGAGCAGGTGGTCGGGAGTTCGATTCCCGGAACCCGCTTCGTGCTTCTTGCGTTGGTTCCCGACAGGGCAAGCCCTACATTGGGTTTCTCACTTACCACTTCGTGGAAATGGGATGGTGAGTTTTTGAGTATATCTCATTATAGTGTTAAAGTATTGCAAATATAAAACCCATGTCCTATACAGACGTTCGTTGTGAGGATAAGACAAGACTAAACATTGGACTCCGGGTGTACGCACATGCGCATGACGTCGGGGGGTCGTCCAAGAAAGCGTCCCCTGGTTTCCATAGCAACGATAACAACGCGTTGCGCCCCTCGCAAGCCAGAAAATACGTTTCTTTGTTTCTTGTGTCTTGCTTTCATTAATCTTCATTTTCCTTTCTACTTTCCTCTTATTTTTATTTTTATTTTTATTTTTTCTCGGTAATTTACATGACAGTAATGGTCTTCCACAAGTTCGATAATGTTTGAGTATTTTCGAGATTCCTCGTGTGAGGGGTGTGCTCACAACAGCTTGGAATTATGCCTCGGCCTGCTTGCTTGCATACCAATATATTCAGCTTCCTGAAAACTGTACGAAACTTTATTTGGTGGCTTTGTTGTTGTGCTTACTTATGTTTAGTGGATGACAGGCTTTCGGCCTGCTGCCAGGCAGTGAACATCAACCGCTCAGAGAACACTGTGAGACTGAACAAAGGCATCATCCAAATTTGTTCATGACTCACATGTGTGGCACCAAGAGATGATTATATGATTTCATTGAGTTTAAAGCGTCTTTTGGACTAGTACTCAACAATCTCCCCCCCCAAAAAAAAATAAAAAATAAATAAAGGGTTATATTAGAGAAAAGGATAAAATCACTACAAACTTAGAAATTCCATTGTCGATGTTGACTTTCTCAAATATTGTATTCAGCTTGGCCTCAGCATGTGTGTGTGTAATATATATATATATATATATATATATATACATAAATATATTTATATACACAAACTGCAATCCTCTTCAGTAGAGCATTGCAGTTTGCAATCGAAATATATAGATTCCCCGTCTCCAGTCTTTTTTACTCCAACATTGGTTTTCACGTGATTGATAAATGTGTGATTACATTTTTCACCTGTAATATATATATATGTATGCGTGTGTGTGTGTGTGTGTGTGTGTGTACGGGGATGCTTCGTTTTGCGAGCTTCTAACCTGTATGGTACTGACCCTTATACGAGTAACCTGATGATGGGTTTACCCCGTGGTGAAGCAAATGGTTTATCTAAAGAAGCACCTTGTGAAGAGGGAGCTTTTACTATTACGACATTTTGGTTATTAGAGCTTTATCAAGCACATAGTCGTGGCATACAAATCTCTGAGGATAATAGAAGGATCCTTGGGGTGGGGAACATTGGTAGGGGAGTGCCAATTAATCGGAATCGGCAAGAATCGGCACTTTGGTGAATCGGCATCTGCGAGATATATATTTTTTTTAATCAGCATCGGCGAGATTATTTATTCATTTACTTATTTGAGAATCGTCATCCGCAATATATTGCCAATGCTGATTCTCAAATGAAAATTGTCGATTCTCGCTGATGCCGATTCACCAAAAAAGTGCCGATTCTTCCCGATGCCGATACCGATTCACCAAAAAAGTGCCGATTCTTCCCGATGCCGATACCGATTCACCAAAAAAGTGCCGATTCTTCCCGATGCCGATACCGATTCACCAAAAAAGTGCCGATTCTTGCCGATGCCGATTAATCAGCATACCCCTAAACAATTGTTCTTGTGAAGGACATTTGCTCCCACGCCGAAGCTAATGGTACAGAACAGGGAGCGTGAATTCAGTATGTTTTCGTATGTACTCATATGTCGTTAACTAGATTAGACTTTGTTCTGAGACCGTATTTAATAATGCAAGACTGACGTGTGGATTAACAATTAAGGAAGGTGATTCGGAGGAAGTGTAATTGGAGGTAGTTTCGTTCGTCATTTATGTTGTGAGCTTGAGGGGACGCGCAAGCACACACACACACACACACACACACACACACACATGCACGTATGCACATGCGCGTGCACACACGTATGCACAATCACATACACAGCAATGGCGTATTTGGTACCTTGTTCTCTTTCTGTGTGTGTGTGTGTGTGTGTGTGTGTGTGTGTCCGTGTGCGTGTGTGTGTGTCCGTGTGCGTGTGCGTGCGCATGCGAGTGTGCGTCTACTATTGCATACATAAAATCGTGCCACCTCTCAAGTCCCATGTCGACTTGACACACACACACACACTCAGTCTAGATAGTCTAGGATGGATTTTGAGTCTGTTTGTAAAGGTCAGTACTGTTTGTCGTAGGCATAAAGTGAGCAGGATCAGGTGACGACGGGTTAAACTTCGGGATAGGTTCGGGGACACTGAAGCCGTGAGACCGCTACATGGAGTTACATGGACAAACGAACAGCAGCAGGCCTATTGGTCCTTATATCTCTTTTTCGGAGCCCTTTTTTATTTATTTTATTTATTTATTTATTTAATCTTTATCTATAGGAATAGATGATTCTAATTGGGGACTTGTAGCTAAGTAAATGTCTGATTTCTGAAGAAGCTTTGTGTTCTTGTCGTTTATGTTTTGTGTCTTGTGTAGGCCTTATGGTCGCTTGCGGTCTCCTCCATTCTCGTGTTCTTATGCTTCGCATTCGCAGACGGTGCGATAACTTTTATTATCGTATTCTCTTCTAGTGCGATTATTATTTTTCAATTCTTTTTAACGCGGGCATGGTTTTATCTTCTGCTTATCTCCGAATTATCTCTATACCTGGGTATAAAAACATGAGGAATTTATGAATATGCAATTGTGAACCGGTTCGTTGTAGTGTGATAGCGTGGTTTTGAACAGACTTGCAAGACATCAACCGATTGGTCTGTTTCCCCACCATGGTTCATAATCCACATCTGGTGAGAGAGAGAGAGAGAGAGAGAGAGAGAGAGAGAGAGAGCGAAAGAGAGAGAGAGAGAGAGAGAGAGAGAGAGAGAGAGAGCGAAAGAGAGAGAGAGAGTGAGGAAGGGAGAGCTGATTTGGGCGATTGATCTGTTTCTCCACCATACTCCATAATCCACATCTGGTAAGGGGGAGAGAGAGAGAGAGAGAGAGAGAGAGAGTGAGTGAGTATGTGTGTGTGTGAGTTAGAGTGAGTGTATGTTTGTGTGTGTGAGAGAGAGAGAGAGAGAGAGAGAGAGAGAGCGGGTTTGGGCGTTGTGGTAGGGCAGGTTTCATGGGCACGGGGAAGATTTAGGCAGATGGGGGTTGGCCCTTATGGGTTGGTCACTGGTGTGGTGTGCGGGGACCCCGAGGCGTCGTAGACTGCGGTGGTGACCGGTTGTAGCAGGGACGACAGCTGGGGAGCTCTGTAACCAGGCGGCGGGCGTCAAGTCGACATGGGAGTTGAGAGGCTGTGGAACGTGGGATAAGTTCTTGTAGGCAATAGTAGATGCGCCCGCGCGCGCGCGGACACACACACACACACACACACACACACACACACACACACACACACACACACACACACACACACACACACACACACACACACACACACACACACACACACACACACACACACACACACACACACACACACACACACACACACACACACACACACAGAACAAGGTACCGAGTTATAGCTATTGCTGTCATAGTGCAATGGGTATGTGTTTGTATGTTTGCTCGTGTGTGATTCACCATGGTCTTGGATCACGTGTTGGACTCATGATCGACAGCTATTTCCCTCCCAGAAAAGAGCTCAGAGCTCGTATATGACCGATCTGTGGGTAATGCTGTGAACTTACACACACACATACACACACCCCAACTTCCCGCCCACGAGAGTTGGAGTAACAACGCACAGCGCAGCAATACTGAAATTATTTCAGCCCTGTGCGGGATTCGAACCCGGGCCGCCGTAGTGGCGGCCGGAAACTATCCACTGCGCCACGAGTGTGTGTGTATGTGTATGTGTGTGTGTGTGTTTGTTTTAGCATAACATGTTTTTTCCGGATTGCCCATCAAGAACCTAATTCTGTTGACCCAGAAACGAAGAGGAGCTTCCTTCGTTCGAATAGAATTAAATTTTATGAAGCCTTTGGTTAAATCTAGCGCTGGTGACGTAATCGGAAGCATATTGGGTTCGAATTCCGCTTTTCCTTGCGATTTCCAATAGTGACTGTAGTTACTTGCCCCAGCAGTCCAAGCACACAGGGCAAAGGTGACGTCTTCGGCCGCAGTTACGCGCCTCCAGGCGTAAGCTTCTAACAGTCATCTAGGGTTAAACAACATACAATTTTTTAACTTGTGATGACTTTTTTCAGCTCCAATTTATGAAATCACGAAACTCGTACATGGATTATTTGAAGTCAATTTTGACATTGGAAGGGTCTCTCCTCAACTGAATTTTGAAACGTTGAACTGGCGTTAATGTGGTGGCACACTAGGCTAGCATGCTACTTGCTATTGCTATTTCGTTTGAGTAGAAACGATTTCGGTTACAACATTCTAGACTTCCGGAAGAACGTCTGAACAATGTGTCTAACATTTTTATTCTAGGTTTAACTTCTCTATTCAAGAGTAATTTGACATTTGGAAATTTGAAAAACAAAAGATCGTAACCGAAGTTGTTTCTTCTCAAACGAAGTAGCAAAAAGCAATTAGCATGCTAGTGAAAAATGCCTAGTGGGCCGCCACCTTTGGACAGAAACGTTTCGAGTCAATCACGAACGTGTTAAACGTTGCTTGGGGGACTTTACATGACTAAAACTGCCTGGCGGGAGGCAGAACGCGTGTGAAGACGACCGCCGTCTTTTGCGGTGTGATCGGAATTTATTTGGTAATGAAGCCAAGATTGCAGAGAAACTCGCGGTTGCGAGTGAGTTGCTCACATGGCACGTTGTTGCAGAGAATGCTGGCGTCGCCGGCACACGGCCAAACACCACTTTGTTTCCTTAAGATTTAATTGCGTTTAGTGCTAATTATACCTCTTTTGTGGGGCGCGGACTGGGCCTGTCTCCTTAGAACACAAGGAGGTCGTAACTTGGAGCAGGGAATTACTGTTACTTTTATTATTACTATTACTTGGCACAAGGTATAGTATTGCCATTACGCTTATTACCGTATTTGTCGCCGTATAAGACGCAACCCTTTTATTGTTACTCTTGCTATTACAATTACTTGGCACAAGAAAGTAGAATTAGTATTACCATTACGTTTATTACCGTATTTGCCGGCGTATAAGACGCACGTTATTTTTATTATTACAGTTACTTTTACCATTATTTGGCACAGGAAAGTAATTTGCCGACGTATAACACGCACTACTTTTGCGGTTACTTTTACTATTATCGTTACTTTAACTATTACTTGCCTCAGGAAAGTAGAGTTAGTATTACTATATGCGTATTACGTATTTGTCGGCGTTTAAGACGCACCCCCTATTTTGCAAAGATATTTTGTGGAAAAGATATTATTTTTTATCATAGTTATGGACATACTCAGGTTTAATAGGAAAAACGTATCGTTCTGAGCATGAAATACAATATTGTGACAGAAGCAGAGCAATTTTTTCTATACATAAAAAAATAAACGCTGGCAAATACGGAAACTAGTTACTTTTACTATTACTTATACTATTATTTTTTACTTTGTTCAGGAAAATTGAGTTAATATTACTGTTATGCAGTGTTAGCTTCAACACACTGACAGTTATGTATCATAACTGTGTCAACGTGTTGAAAATAGCACCGCATTCATACCTTATGAATGAATTACTGCAACCTTTCCGTTGCAAAGGTGAATTGAATAGATGAAATAGAACACAAATAAGAAAAATAAATGAAAATACACTTAAAAATGAGCGGGTTGTTTCCTTGTCAACTTCTCCACATCTTCCTCTTCTTCCTCCTCCTCCTCTCCACAACTTCCTCTTCTTCCTCCTTCCCCTCATCTCTTCCTCCCCCTCTTTCCCTCATCTCTTCCTCCCCCTCTTCCCCTCCTCCCCTCCTTCCCCCCTCTTCCTCCTCGTCCTCCCCCTCCTCTTCTTCCTCCTCCTCCCCCTCCTCTTCCTCCCCCTCCTCTTCTTCCTCCTCCTCACGAATATCACCCTCATCCCGTTGACTCGTTCTTATTATGTTTACTCACTCTGGGCTCGATTTTTTTCCTTCCACTGGTTAGAGAGAGCATCCACGTGTGCCCGAGGAGGTAGGAGAGCGGTTAATGACAGAATAACTCAATCTCGAAGGGTCTACTTGATACCAGAAGATGAAATAAGACCTCTCTCTCGTTCTCTCTCTCGCTCTCTCCCTCCCTCTCTCCCTCCCTCCTTTCCTCCCTTCCTCTCACTCTTTCCCTCCCTCCTTTCCTCCCTTCCTCTCACTCTTTCCCTCCCTCCCTTCCTCTCACTCTTTCCCTCCCTCCCTCTCGCTCTTTCCCTCCCTCCCTCTCACTCTCTCCCGTCCCTCCCTCTCACTCTCTCCCGTCCCTCCCTCTCACTCTCTCCCGTCCCTCCCTCTCACTCTCTCCCGTCCCTCCCTCTCACTCTCTCCCGTCCCTCCCTCTCACTCTCTCCCGTCCCTCCCTCCCTCTCTTCCGTCCCTCCCTCCCTCCCTCTCGCTCTCTCCCTCCCTCCCTCCCTCCCTCTCGCTCTCTCCTTCCCTTCCTCCCTCTCGCTCTCTCCTTCCCTTCCTCCCTCTCGCTCTCTCCCTCCCTTCCTCCCTCTCGCTCTCTCCCTCCCTCCCTCCCTCTCTCTCTCTCTCTCCCTCCCTCCCTCCCTCTCGCTCTCTCCCTCCCTCCCTCCCTCTCGCTCTCTCCCTCCCTCCCTCCCTCTCGCTCTCTCCCTCCCTCCCTCCCTCTCGCTCTCTCCCTTCCTCTCGCTATCTCCCTCCCTCCCTCCCTCCCTCCCTCTTGCTATCTCCCTCCCTCCCTCCCTCCCTCTCGCTCTCTCCCTCTCTCCCTCTCCCTCTCTCCCTCCCTCTCCCTCTCTCCCTCCCTCTCGCTCTCTCCCTCCCTCTCTCTCTCTCCCTCCCTCCCTCTCTCTCTCTCCCTCCCTCTCTCTCTCTCTCTCTCTCTCTCTCTCTCTCTCTCTCTCTCTCTCTCTCTCTCTCTCTCTCTCTCTCTCTCTCTCTCACACTCTCTCTCCCCAAGTGTATTTGTAGGCAGGGGAGTGGGGGCGACACTGAATTCGACCAATTTCAGTCCAAATCCCGGTTCTCTTGTGCATAAAATCGTCAGGTCCGGAATCTATACAATGCGGCACGATAACGAAGAGATTAACTCAGTTTTGCCTTCAAGTCAGAATCAGTGCCAAGGAATTCGCTTAATGGCTGTGTTTAAAGTTCATCAGCTGTCTCGAGTCCACTGCAGAGCAAAGGCCTCACCATGGCCTCACCATGGCTCACACGATTGGGGTCACATATTGCCATGTTACTCCTGCTGACTTCTCCGACTTGACCTTCCACTACATAGTCAGGGTTCCAGTATTTAAAGTCTAATTGGATATTTAGTTTGTTTAGATAGTATTATATTTTTTACATATAGGTTCATAGGATGGAACGAGGATCCGAGACTTGTTTCCTGTGTTTTATAGGACCGTGAACGAAGCTGTCATATAGGAATCGTATAAAAAATAAATAAAAATAAATTAAATAAATAGATAAAAATAAATATATATATATATAAATAAGTAAATAGATAAAAAAGAGGCATTGGTGAGTGAGGGAGGGAGGGGGGGTAGGGGTGACTAGGGTGACCCAAGGGCGTGGTGGTTGGCGTCAAACCCTGACGAGGGTTGGTCCATGTAACCCGACTCCAACCCACGTCTGGACAGCGTCGTGACCCTGTCCGACCCGGCCTAATATACCTCTTCACTCCCTCCCCCCTCCTTTTCCCACTCGTACGTAGGCACCCCCCCCTTTCTCCCACTTTTCCCACCCATTCCCTCTCCCGTTCCCCTTCCCTCCCTCTCTCGTTCCCCTTCCCTCCCTCTCCCGTTCCCCTTCCCTCCCTCTCCCGTTCCCCTTCCCTCCCTCTCCCGTTCCCCTTCCCTTCCACTCACTTTCCCCTTCCCTCTACTCATTTTCCCCTTCCCTTCCACTCACTTTTTCCTTCCCTTCCACTTACTTTCCCCTTCCCTTCCACTCACTTTCCCCTTCCCTTCCACTCACTTTCCCCTTCCCTTCCACTCACTTTCCCTTTTCCTCCCTTCACTTTCCCCACCTCTCCCCTTACTTCTCCCTTCTCTCCCCTTCCTCCCATTTCCCCCTTCCCTTTTCCCCCTTCCCTTTTCCCCCCTTCCCTTTCCCCCCTTCCCTTTTCCCCCCTTCCCTTTTCCCCCCTTCCCTTTTCCCCCCTTCCCTTTTCCCACCTTCCCTTTTCCCCCTTCCTTTCCCCCCCTTCCCTTTTCCCGCTTCCCTTTTCCCCTTCCCTTTTCCCCTTCTCACTTTTCTCCATTCCCCTCACCTTCTCTCACTTCTCTCCATTCCCCTCACCTTCTCTCACTTCTCTCGCTTCCCCTCTCTTTTGCCTCTCTCACTTCCCCTCTCTTTTGTCTTCGCCAAACTCCCCTCCTCTCCCCCTTTCTCCTCCTTTCTCCCCCTTTCTCCTCCTTTCTCCTCCTTTCTCCTCCTTTCTCCTCCTTTCTCCTCCTTTCTCCTCCTCCACCCCTTCCCTCATTGACACATGGAGGCAGTACATTGGCTCAATTTATATTGTGTTTAGTTTTGCTGAACACCTCTTTGTTCGCTGAAGAAAATCATTAAAGGATATAAAAAAGAGAGGATGGAGATTAAGAGCGAGAGCAAAAAGTCAGTATCAGATGTAATATGAATTATGGTCGTAAGTTAAAAGAAAAAAAAACTTGTTTATATTTGGCAATTAAGAAAATGCATTAGAGGTGTAAGCGATCGTTGGAAGCAAGAAGATTGCTGTAATGTATTTGTTACTTCTTCTTTGCCTGGGGATCATCATTGTTTTTGTGACGTCATTGTTTTTCGTGTTTTCGTTATTTGTTTGTTCGCGCTGTCATGCCCTCAGGTTTTTTTTTTTTTTTTTTTTTTTTTAGCGGGGAGTTCTGGCACCCGGCCGGACCTCGACCTTGCCCTCTTGCCCCCTTGCCCTCTTGTCCTCTTGCCCCCTTGTCCTCTTGCCCCCTTGTCCTCTTGCCCTCTTGCCCCCTTGTTGTCTTGCCCCCTTGTCCTCTTACCCCTTGTCCTCTTGCCCTCTTGCCTCCTTGCCCCTGCCCCTCTTGTCCCCTTGCCCCTTGCCCCTCTTGCCCCTCTTGCCCCCTTGCCCCTTGCCCCTACCCTTCTCTCTCAGTTTCTTGGTTTACTTTTTCTTTCTGGGTCTCGGACTTGACCCCACGAAGACCATGATTTATGTGTTCTGGAGCTCCTGCTGCGATGTATCACACTTGTCTCACAGGGCCCAGGACCTTCTCTGTCCGCTGAACCCGACTGTGGGATTATGTCCGGAGAAATTGTGGCGTGGTTTTGGCACGCAGGCGAGGCTTAGCAAGTCGCGCTTTTTGTGTGGTTCGGTTGTGATACTAACACCTACGCCACGATTTTGTTTTTCTTAGGCTGGATAAGATCAGTTGGCACTTGCACGTCATCTTGTGTAACAGAGAGAGAGAGAGAGAGAGAGAGAGAGAGAAAGAGAGAGAGAGAGAGAGAGAGAGAGAAAGAAAGAGAGAGAGAGGGGGGGAACTCTCTATTGTGGTCTTGTACCGTTGAGAGCTCAAAGGTCTTCCTAGCCTGAATAAAACCCATAGGCTTGTGTAACGCAGAGAAAGAGAGAGAGAGAGAGAGAGAAAGGGTAAGAGCTCTCTTTTGTGGTCTTAAACCGTTGAGACCTCAAAGGTCTTCCATATCTGAATAAAGCCCTTAGGCTTGTGTAACACAGAGAGGAAAGAGCTCTCTATTGTGATCTTGTACCGGTCTTCCTTACCTGAATAAAGTCCATAGGTTTGTGTAACGCAGAGAGAGAGAGAGAGAGAGAGAGAGAGAGAGAGAGAGAGAGAGAGCGGAAGAGCTCTCTATTGTGATCTTGTACCGTTGAGAGCTCAAAGGTCTTCCTTTGCCGACAACCCGAATGAAGTTCCTGAGACGCCCGTGACAGTAAAGGCTTTATCACACTGGGGTATCTTTCCTCCTACCTCCGATTAATCGGGGGTACCGCCCACCTCCAGAACTTTTTCTGCCGTAAAATCATTATGGCAAACTATTTTATTTTCTCAACAATTTACATAGAATTTCATTTGATATGCTGGAGGAAGATTATTTTCCTCCAGTATATCAGATTCCTTCCCGAAAGCTGCTGGCTGCAAATCTGCTCCAGGAGTCGGAGGAAAAATAGCCCGGTGTGATAGTCCCCTAAAGGCGTTCAGTTTTCTCTAGATTAATAAAATCTCTAGACTGTAAACAAGTGAGAGTCGTTTCGTGTTAACGAAAGGGTAATTTTTGATAATTTTTTATTTTTATTTTGTTACGATTTATTCATACGTTTATTGACCTATTCTTGTTTTTATTTGTATATTTATCTTTTATTCTTTGTTTTCTTGAATTGTCTGTGTATCTACTTATTCGTTCATTGTTTATTGACTTGTTTATCTTATTTTTTTTTCCTTATATCCTTATATATTTATAATGTATTCATTTATTCGTTCAGTGTTTATATTCAGTTCGAAGTTTTATTCTAATTTTTTTTTCTCTTTCTTTGCAGGTAAGAACAGCATCAGATCGACGACAGTGTCTGAAAGGTAACGAGATACCATTATCGGTCCACAACGACCACCCGATACGATTATCGTTCAACGATAATCGTTCACGGCCAGTGATGATCGTCCAACGATTGTCTAGGGAACTAATTCTTTGTTATTGAACGGGCGTGTTTTACTTAGAGCTGCAAAGTAAGAGGTTGATTATTTTAAGCGAATCTACCAACGCGTTTACTCAGATATGATGCGTTGATTGATTGATTGATTGATTGATGGATTGATTGATTGATGATGCGCGTCACCCTCTATTGGCTGTGATACATATACATACATATACCAAGGGCTTTTTTCCCTCTTACAAGGGAAGTAGTCAAAGTCAAAAGGTATAATTCCACTCCCACACATTTCATCCCCACATACTCCACTCCCATTCACCACCCCTCCCTCCCCCTCCCTCCCCCTCCCTCTTTTCTTGGCTCCTCCTGGATGACGGGTCACCTATGCATCTTGCCCATTGCCCTGGGTAGTCAAGTAATCGCCGAAACGACTTCGGTTACAACATTCAAGTCTTCCGTAAGAACATCTCAACAATGTGTCTAACGTTCGTATTCTATGTTAAGCGTCTCTTTGTTCGTCATTCAGTTTCTCATTATATGACGTCATCAGGAGTAATTTGACATTTTGGAAATTTGAAAAAAAAAAAATCGTAACCGAAGACGTTTTTACTCCAACGAAATAACAAAAGCAAGTAGCATGCTAGCGAGAAATGCTTAGTGTGCCGTCACCTTAACGTGAGTTTAACCACTACCACATGGAAGGTGCACCGAACAGATGATTCCGATACGGAAGGGATTAGACTCGTTTCACACGTAACGACTTTTCGCCGTGCGCCGTCCACGGCACGACGTCTTGCTCACAAATAGCCATGTATGTCTATAGACGCTTACACACATTGTCGCGGTCGTGACGTGTGAAAGCGTCCATAGACATTCATGGTTAATAGAGAGCACGACGTCGTGTCGTGGACGACGCACGGCGAAAAGTCGATCCGTGTGAAAGGAGCCTTGGAATATAGGAACCGACTTCCCAATCTTCAAAAGTCGGTACTTAGGGCAAAGGTGACGGCCAGGGTTGCAGCTAAGCGTCTCCTGGCGTGATCCCACAACTCTGTCAAGTGACTGTGCGGACGAGCTGGTCTGTAATTTGGGGAATTGTGATTTAGCTTATGTCAGATTGGTTAACATATGTGAGTTTTTTGAAGACGGGATTCCCACCTTCTCCCCCTCTTCTTCTTCCTCCTCCTCCTCCTCCTCCTCCTCCTCCTCCTCCTCCTCCTCGTCCGCCTTTTCTTCCTCATCTTCATCCTTCCTCTCCTTTCTCTTCTCGTACTCCTCTTCTTAATCCTTTCTCTCGTTCTCTCCTCTTCCTCCTCCTTTTCTTCCTCATCTTCATCATTCCTCTCCTTTCTCTTCTCCTCGTCCTCCTCTTCTTCATCTTCATCCTTTCCTTCTTCTCTCTTCCTCCTCCTCTTCTACCTCCTTTTCTTCCACATCTTCATCCTTTCTCCCCTCCTTCTCCACCTCCTCTTCCTCTTCATCCTTTCTCCCCTCCTTCTCCACCTCCTCTTCCTCTTCATCCTTCCTCTCTTTCTTCCTCTCCTCCTCCTCCTCCATCTCCTCCTTTTCTTCCTCATCTTCAACCTTCCTTTCTTTCCTCCTCTTCTCCTCCTTCTCCTCCCTTCTTTTCATCCATCCTCTCATTCTTTCTCTCCTCCTCCCCTCTCCTCTTCATCTTCCTCCCCCACCTCTTCTCTTCCTCCTTCTCACCTCCACCCCCTGACGGGGTCCTTCCCTCAGCTGAATAGGATCGCCCGGCTTTAGCTGTAACCTCACCTTCACAGAACGTAGGCATGGCGAAAGGATTGGGACAAGTCCCCCGGTTTAAGGATCGTGAATCTTAGGCCTCTCTTAGTCGCAGGTCCTCTTCGTTGAGAGTATTGTAACCCTGTCCTCCTCCCCCTCCTCCTCCTCCTCCTCCTCCTCCTCCTCCTCCTCCTCCTCCTCCTCCTCCCTCCCTCCCTCCCACTCCTTCCCCGGGGGAGGGCAGCGGGGGTGGGTCATGGGTTCTTGGGTTCCACCCGGTCCCCAGGGGGGCTGGGTGCTCAGTGCCCATCTCTCCTCAGACCACAGGTTTGGTCCTTTATTTATTCTGTGCCCCGAGTCAGGTCCGCCACTCGCTCCCCCTTCGGGACACTTCTCCTGTGAGAACTCGAGTCCCAGAGGACCCAGAGGCGACTGGCCACAACGGACTCCCTCCTGACTCCAGTGACCAGATGACTTTCAGAGTCGCGAGTCGGCCGAGTGGCCCTTACCCATTCATTGTAGGTGCCATGCGCGGTACAAATTCGAGAACCGTTGGTCGGTCAAGTGCACTACCCGCATGTTTGGAAGCGTTCCGTTTGACGTTGGCTCCTTGGCTTGCACTTGCGGCATTCCCTCGTTTCACGGCTATTGACTCTTCGCCGTGCGCCGTGCACAACACGACGTCGTACTCTCGAATAAACGTGGGTGTCTATGGACGCTCTCGTATGTCACGACCACAACCACGTGCGAAAGCGTTCACAGACACCCATGGTCATTTGAGAGCACGACGTCGTGCCGTGTACGACGCACGGCGAAAAGTCGTTACGTGTGAAACGAGCCATACAAAGCCACCAGTGGGCGTGGGTAGCAGCTGATGGGTTGGCGCCGCCTTCGTTTGGGCGTGCAGACGCCCCACCTCCCCTGATCATTTGTATGTTTGCACCTCTGCGGTCATTCGGATCTGGCCATGGTAGAGCAGAACCATTTGAACACATATTTCGTTGTCGTAGCTCACGTTCGTGGCTGTGAAGTGCTCCGGTGAAGTGTGATGATATTTAGTGAAGCTGGTTGTTATACTAAAGCAGTTTTGTTTACAGAACGTAATTTTAAGGGGGGCTATTGCATATGGAAATTGATATTCGACAACGAAATATATATTTGCACAAGTTTGTTATGTTTTTGGTCATGTTCGCGTATACAGAATTCTGTCGGAATTGGTTGGGTTCTGTCAGAATCGTTCGAGATATGATCGAGACCATGGTGTCTCTCTCCACAGATTCTTTCCGAGGATTTATGAAGGGAGAGAGAGAGATAAAGAGAATTAAAAGAGAGAGACAAAGGAGGGAGGGGTTGATAGTTCACTCTGGGTGTGTTCTAGTTGCGTTTCCCATCCTCGTCCTCCTCCTCCTCCCTCTACTCCCTCTTCTACCTCTCCCTCTTCCTCCTCCTTCTCCTCCTTCTCCTTCTCCTCCTTCTCCTTCGTATTCTCCCTGCCTCCTCCATCTCCTCCTCCTCCTCCTCTACCTCCGCCTCCTCCTCCCTCCCCTCCTCCTCCTCCCCCCTTCCCAAGCTACACCAGAAAGAAACTCAGCCAAGGTTTTCCTCTCAACGAGGCAAAGAGACCAGTTATGACAATCCACAATATTTGTAGCTTTGGTGTTGGAGGAAGGAATGTACTTTTCACCTCTTTGCAGTGGTGAGCTCTATCTCTCTCTCTCTCTCTCTCTCTCTCTCTCTCTCTCTCTCTCTCTCTCTCTCTCTCTCTCTCTCTCTCTCACTCCCACAGGTTGAATTTATTCCGTTGAGGAACAGGATCGATCGATCCGGTCCACTACTTAGTCACTTTGCTGAATGAAATCGTATGGCATTAAGGTACATTTTGCTCTTCACGATCATCGCTCAACGATAATCGTTCATGGCTCATTGATGATCGTCCAACGATTGTCTGGAGCTGTTTTTTTTTAATGGGGATATTTTCCTTCGAGTTGCAAAGTAAGAAGTTGGTAATCCTAACCGAATTTGCCAACTCGTTTAACCAACTATGATGCCAGGAGGTATGATACGCGTCACCCGTCATTGGCAGTGGTAGGGTAATAACCACACCGAACAAAACGCACCATTAGCCGGAATAAAATATAGATAGAATTACATCGTAGAGAAGTTGTTAAATGTGATAAAACAAGAGTCTTCTCATCAGTATGATAACGCCAATGGTGTGAAAAACAAAGAAGAGAATGAAGAAGGAAAGAAGAAAAAGAAAAAGAAAAAGAGCAAATATGATGAAATGTTTTTTGTTCCATTCCTTCTGTCACTCAGTCCCGCATGTGGGGCAAACCTCTCATGACCACCTTTCCCCATCTTCTCTCTCTCTCTCTCTCTCTCTCTCTCTCTCTCTCTCTCTCTCTCTCTCTCTCTCTCTCTCTCTCTCTCTCTCTCTCTCTCTCTCTCTCTCGCTTCTCTCTCTCTCTCTCTCTCTTTCTCTCCCTCTCTCTCTCTCTCTCACACACACGCGCGCGCGCGCATATATAACTTGTATATCGTCATTGTAACTATCGTTAACTCACCTATTTAGTGTTATTATTACACGCACACACACACACACACACACACACACACACACACACACACACACACACACACACACGTACGTACGCCTCTGAGTGCCACAGTGTCACAAGAATTTGTGAACGTTGTATTGTCATCTAGGTCCGTTTGTGGATGTTCGTGTGTGTGTTTTGTTTCTGCATGCATATGCAGGTATCGGAGAAAGGCAAATTTTGTTATCATGCATTCCTGGCTGCCGTCTGGCAATGTTGTTCAGTCTAGGTTTTTGGTATTTTGTGGGCGAAAACTACCTCGTCTGTCTTTGAGGACAAGCGTGATTGTAGAGAGATTCAAGTGGGCAGCAGAAAGGATTGATAACAAAAGATAGGGAAAATATATGTATTTATAATTTTGTTTATTATACATATTTTTATGTGGATATTATTCTCTGATTATAAGGGGATGCTACGTGAATCTGGTCCAAAGAGGAAACCTACGCTGCGAAATGTGTGAGCTTCTTGGGAAGAAGGACACTTGACCTGAGGTCACGGATGTGTCAGACGAGACGAACAACACACAGTAGTCGTTAGTCTTCGACCCACTTCGGGAGTTGTGCCCTGTGTCGTGTTTGTTATAGCTGTCGCCAGGCGATTTTATTCATTTGAGGGGAGTCCATCTGACGCACTGAGATACAGCATACCTTGATTTGCCCGTTCAGAAGAGGATTAGCTTCGAGTATTTATTATGGCTGCCGTCAAGCGATTTTATCATGTTGAGGGAATTTTATTCACTGCACAAGGGTTATACATGGGAAAGATCTGTCGATTAAACAATCAATCAATCAATTAGTGAGTTAATCAAAACTCTAATGACTGCCCAAAAACTGCTATCGATCTTCCTGAATTTTAATCCTTAATCACTTCACCCACCGTTCAAAATCCATTAACAAAGGCTTCCTCCAACCTCTGCCACGTTACTCCTGCAAACTTCTGTCTCATCTCCTACCCACTACGAAGTCTGTTCTGAACGAGTCACCGAATTGAGCGGGTTACAAATTTTTAGGCAAACACATTTACGAGGCGTTTGAGGTTCATATTACTCTGATGTGTTTCATTAAACTTTTTGCGGCCGGGCACGCGTACAAACTTTGCTTTTGAAGTAGAGATGGCTTGAAGCACCTTCATCCAGAATGGAGTTTGTTACTGGTCTCTCTCTCTCTCTCTCTCTCTCTCTCTCTCTCTCTCTCTCTCTCTCTCTCTCTCTCTCTCTCTCACACACACACACACACACACACACACACACACACACACACACACACACACACTGTGTGTGGCCTTTATCTCTCCTCTCTCGGTCTCTCTTTCCTTCCTCTCTCTCTCTTTCTCCTCTCTCTCTCTCTCTCTCTCTCTCTCTCTCTCTCTCTCTCTCTCTCTCTCTCTCTCTCTCTCTCTCTCTCTCTCTGTCTGCCTCTCCCCTTCCTCTCTCTCTGTCTCTCTCCCCTTCCTCTCTCGTTCTCTCTTTCTCTTTCATTTTCTCCCTCCCTACCTCCCCCCATCGCATTCTTTCCACCCTCCCCCACGTTCGTCCATTCCATTCCTCATTATATAACTCGTCCAAATAAATTGGTCATTTAAGCAGGAATGTGCAGATACGAAGTATGCTTGCACACGGCATGTACGCATGCACACACACATACACACACACACACACACACACACACACACACACACACACACACACACACACACACACACGAAATCATCCATCTTCCTCCTGCTACTCCTCCTGCCTCTTCTTCGCTTCCTCCTCCTCTTCATTCTCTTTCTCCTCCTCTTCATTCTCTTCCGCCTCCTCTTCATTCTCTTCCTCCTCTTCATTCTCTTCCTCCTCTTCATTCTCTTCCTCCTCCTCCTCCTCCTTTTCATTCTCTTCCTCCTCCTTCATTCTCTTCCTCCTCATCATTCTCTTACTTCTCCTCTTCATTCTCTTCCTCCTCCTCTTCATTTTCTTCCTCCTCTTCATTCTCTTCATCCTCTTCATTCTTTTCCTCCTAGTGTAGGCCTAGTGTAGGCCTTATGGTCTTTTGCAGTCTCCTTTATTTCTTATGTTCTTCTCCTCTTCATTCTCTTCCTCCTCCTCCTCTTCATTCTCATCATCCTTCTCTTCATTCTCTTCCTCCTCCTCTTCTTTCTCTTCCTCCTCCTCCTCTTCCTCCTATTTGTTTCCCTACGCAGTGTATCGTCTTATCTTTACTAAACGCTGCTATGCTTCAACCTTCCTTCCTTACTTTGTCCCTTTTCTCCTTCCCGCTCTCCCCCTCTATCGCACTCTCTCCATTTCTCCCTAGTTTCCCTTCATTCTTTCCAATTTTCTTATTTATTTTCTCACCTCCTCCCACCTTGTCCTCCTCTCTTCCTCTCTTCCTCTCATTGCTCCCCTCCCTCTCTCTAATTTTTCTCATTTTCACTCACTCATTCGGTCACTCACCCTCTTTCCTTACTCCCTCCTTTCCCTCCTTCCTCTATCTCCATTCTTTCCTCTCTCCTTTTGTCTTTCTCCTCCTCACTCTTCTGTCTATCTCTTCTCTCTCCACTTCTGCCTCTCTCTTCTCTCCCCTCCTCTGTCCCTCTCTTTCTCTCTTCTTGTCTCTCTTCTCCCTCCTCTTATGCCCCTCTCTATTCTCTCCTCTTCTGTCCCTCCCTTCCTCTCCCCTCTTCTGTCTCCTCTCCTGTCTCCTTTCCTGTCCCTCCTCTCTCCTCCTTCCTCTGTAGCTCTCTTCCTCTCTTTTCCCCCTCTCTTCCTCTCTTCTCTTCTTCCCCTCTCTCCTCCTTCCTCCCTCTCTTACTCTCTTGCTCTCTCCTCTTCTGTCCCTCCCTCTCTCTCTCCTCTTCTGTCTCCTCTCCTGTCCCTCTCTCCTCCTTCCTCTGTAGCTCTCTTCCTCTCTCTTCCTCCCTCTCTTCCTCTCTTCTCCTCTTCCCCTCTCTCCTCCTTCCTCCCCTCGCGTCCCTCTGGCAAATACGTGTCTGTTTTTCCTCATCCGCCTGCCTCTCCCATGTCGCTCGCCATATTTAAACTCTGTACTCTGTGACGGCCTCTCACCTGTCCTCAGACCCTTTGGGGGGGATCTCCCTCCCCCACAGACAGGCGATCCTCTCCCCCCCAACCCTCCCCTCATACACAGACATACAGACACAATTCTTTGTATTGTCATCCACTCTCCCCCTAACTTCTTCACCCCCTCCCCCTAACTTCTTCACCCCCTCCCCCTCCCCCTCCCTTCCGCGAAACTAACGATCTTATGTTCTTCGTTCGGTATCCCCGACCTGCCCTTGCGAGCTGTTCCGGGACGTTGTAGTTCCCCATTAGATTGCCCCGCCCCCCCCTCCTTCTCCTTCTTATTCCTCTTTCTCCACCTCCGTCCTCCCCCTCCTCCTCTCCTCCGTCCTCCCTTCCTCCTCTCCTCCGTCCTCCTCCTCCTCCTCTCCTCCGTCCTCCCCCTTCTTCTCTCCTCCGTCCTCCCCCTCCTCTTCTCCGTCCTCCTCTTCCTCCTCTCCTCCGTCCTCCCCCTCCTCTTCTCCTCCGTCCTCCTCTTCCTCCTCTCCCCCGTCCTCCCCTTCCTCCTCACCTCCGTCCTCCCCCTCTCCTCCGTCCTCCCCCGTCCTCCTCTCCTTCCCCCCTTTCCACTACTTTTCTTCCCCTCTCCTCCTCTTACCTCTCTCCTCCTCCTCCTCCCTCTCCTCCTTTTCCCTCTCGTTTTCCTCCTCCCTCTCCTCCTCCTCCTCCTCGTCCTCTTCCTCTATTTCTTCACACGTACTACTTTTGCACAATTGCTACTACATTTCCACTACTGCTACTACTACCACTATTCTCACTCCAGCTCACCCTTTTGTTCTTCTTGTTGCTCCTCCTCCACCTCCTCGTCCTCCTCCTTCTCCTCCTCCCCCTCGTCCACCTCCTCCTCCACCTCCACCTCCTCCAACTCGTGTCTCTCCCATCGCAACAAATCTCTTTTACTGTTTACCTTTTCGCCTCTTCTGGTTCCCCTTCTCACTGTCCGGGGCGGCCCGTTCCCATACACAGACCCCCCTCCCCTCCCGTCCCCCTGCCTGCCGGCTTCCCATATACTCTTCTTATACGTGGGCACCCCGCCTGCGTGCTCCTGTTCGCCTCTTGTGTGCCCCCGCTGGCCTCCGTACCTGTCAATGTTTTGCACAACCCCAAAGTAGTTTGGGCAAAGGGTTGTGTCCCTTTTTGTGTTGTTGTGTAATGGAGGCGTGGTGGTAGAAGGCCTGGTGGTGCGAGCGGTGTCGATGGTGATGGTGGTATGGGTGGTTGTAGTACACTCGATGGTGGTAGTAGTCGTGGGTGTTGTTCGAATGGTGTTAAATGGGGTCACACTGGTGTAAATGGGGGTAATGGTAATGGATATTGTTTGTGTGATGGTGTTGGGAGGATTGGTATAATGGCGTGGGTGGTGATTGTTATAATGAGTGGTGTCAGTGGTATAAGGATGTATATAGTGGTATTATTGGTGGTGGTATGGTGGCATAGATCATTGTGTTAGTGTTCATCGTGTTGCAGGACATAGTGGTGTAGGTGGTGGTAGTTGTGGTGATGGTGGTAGTGGCAGGGGTGTGGTGGTGGTGGAAGTGGTATTTTTGGTGGTGGGAGTGGTATTTTTGGTGGTGAGACAAGTGGTAGTGCTGTCATTGGATTCGTGGTGGATTATGTATGTATATGTTGACAAGGGGGTGGAGCGACGGAGGGTGATTCGTCCTATGATTCGTAAGGAAGGTATTGAACCGGAGGGGAGGGGAAGGAAAAGGAGGAGTAGGAGGAGGAGGAGGGAGCGTAGAGAAGGGAGAAGCAGGGGAGGAAGGAAGAGGACGGGAGAAGGAAGAAAGGGAGGAGGAGGAGGAAAGAGAGTAGGAGGAAAAGGAGAACCAGCAGAGGAAGGAAGAAAGGGAATAGGAGGAGGAAAAGGAAAGGAGAAACAGGGGAAGAAGGAAGAGGAAGGGGGAGGAAAGGGAGAGAAGAAGACGCAGCAGAGGAAGGAAGAGAAAGGGAGGAGGAAGAGGAGAGAAGGAGAAACAGCAGAGGAAGGAAGAGGACGGGAGGAGGAAGAAGGGGAGAGAAAGAAGTAACACAAGAAGGAGGAGGACGGGAGAAGGAAGAAGAGGAGAGAAAGGAAGGGGGGAGAAAGGAGAGGAAGGAAGAGGACGGGAGAAGGAAGAAGGGGAGAGAAAGAATCAACAGAGGAAGGAGAAGGACGGGAGAAGGAAGAAAGGGATTAGGAGGAGGAATAGGCAAGTAAGGGAGGAAGGAAGAGGAAGGAGGAGGAAGGGATGAGGGAGTAAGATAATGGATGAAGACATGGAGCAAGGATATACAAGAAATAATCAATAGGAGTAGGAAGAAGAAAGAGAGGAATGCAAAAAAAGGAGGAAGAAGAATATCAGGAGTTGAGGTCGTAGCTGAAGAGGTAAGGGGCGAGGTATCCCGTAGGGAAAGGGGAACAATGCATTTAACAATGTGGGCTGGAATGCATGAGAATATCGAAAAAGGTTCCATGCTGAAGAAGAGAATAGGTATGTCGTCTTATGATGTCCGACGAGGAGGAGGAGAAGAAACAGGTAACTGAAGAGGGGGGGGGGACCAGGCCTGGACCCTGGTTCTTGTGTTATGGAACCGCCCCTAGTACGGGTGTAGAATATGAGACGGCGGTGTGTCCCTTTTCTGAACTGCTTCCTAAGGAGACCATCTCGGATTGCAAGATATCGAGCGAGACTTTGTGTTGCTCAGCTTCGGTCGTGTTGAGGTTGGCCTCTGTGGCTCTGTACTGTGGTGGCGTGCTGTGCGTCTACGGATAGCGGGGAGGGGGAGGGAGAAGAAGGGGGGGGGCATGTTTCCTTCTTGAACCCCTCCCCCCCTCTCTCCTCCCCCTCCCCCTTTCCTCCCCCTTTCCTCCCCTTCCTCCCTTGCCCAGTCCTCTTGGAAGACGCTGGCTGGGTTGGTGGGTGGGTGGAAAGGCGTATCACACTGGGCTATTTTTCCTCCGACTGTTGGGGCAGATTCCCAGCCCATAGCTTTCGGGAAGGTATCTGATATGCTGAAGGAAAACAAGTTCCCTCCAGCATATCAAACGACATTATATGTATTTTTTGTTGAGAAAACAAAATAGTTTGCCGTAAGTGATTTTACGGCGGAAAAGACTCTAGAGATGGTCGGTACCGCCGATTAATCGGAGGTTGGAGGAAGAATAGCCCAGTGTGATAACCCCTGGGTGAATCTAGACTTTCTCTCTCTCTCTCTCTCTCTCTCTCTCTCTCTCTCTCTCTCTCTCTCTCTCTCTCTCTCTCTCTCTCTCTCTCTCTCTCTCTCTCTCTCTCTCCCTCTCCCTCCTTCTCTCTCTCTCTCTCCTTCTCTCTGTCTCTCTCCTTCTCTCTCTCTCTCTCCTCTCTCTTTCTCTCTCCCTCTTTCCCTCTCTCCTTCCTCCTCTTGTCTCTGCCTCTGTCCTCTCTCTCTCTCTCTCTCTCTCTCTCTCTCTCTCTCTCTCTCTCTGACTTTCTCTCTCTCTCTGACTTTCTCTCACTCTCTTGCCTCTGCCTCTGTCTCTTGATTATGAGGACAGTTGTCAAACCACGAGGAGATTCAAAATGTACTTCACAAAGTTGAGTAACGTGGTTGCGTTTGGTGAAGGTCAGGGTGGCATGCGGCGGGAGAAGATGGAAATGATTTGGCAATGGTGTTTCAGTCTTCCTCTACTTCAAAAACAACAATTGACATCGTCGTCAATGGATTGAGTGATAGTTTCTCCTGGATAGTCTTAATGTGATTTTTTTTTTTTTTTTTTTTTTTTTTTTTTTTTTTCCCACTCCATCATTACCTTGATTTGCCGGAAAAGGTGAAGTTCTAATATTCGTTTGAAGGCTGCTTAACCGCCCTTGGACATTGACTTTTTAACTTGCAGATTTCGTTCTGTCTAAGAACAGACGATTCTATGCAACAAAGGGGTAGGGCGGATTCTGCCCTTAGGGGGTAGGGGGTCAACTGAGACCCTCTTCTGGGCTTAGTCTAACTTGGGACAGGGTAACCACTAACCAGATGTCTCAAGGGGGAATATGTTAGACCTAATCTGAAATTACACAAGGTTGACAAAAATTATGCTAAATATTTTGTTCCTCTTAGTACGTTCGGTTTCTGTTATATATTTTATTGGTATAGGAGTTTGTGGGGAAATATGCTGAATTTAGCATATTTATGCTAAATTTGATCACCCTGCTTAGGGGTTGGTTTCAACCCAGAAGGTGTCTGAGTTGAACTGCCTAGTGAAGGCTTTATTTGAAACTGACTAATATAACCCTTATTTAGAAGTGCCCAGTGTAGGCCTTATGGTCTCTTGCAGTCTCCTTCATTTTGAAATTCTCATGTGTCCTTAGCCAGAACAAAATCCATAATGGTCGTCCTCGTGTTTAAAGGATTTCATAATCGCTCGTTGATCGTCGCCAGCACTGAAGAAAATTAAAAACTGCCGCAAAGACTAGGACGCCATTCTTCCTCACATGGAAGACGTCCGGAGTCATTGTTTGGCGTCCGGCGGTTGTCATGGCAACGGCGCCAAACAGAGCGCGCGGGGTCCACGGGCGGCCCCCATGGGTCACGTGACTGGAAGAAAGGGAAAGGGGAATCCAGACAGGGAACCGGTTTGGGTGGGATGGAGGAATCCAGGCTATGGGATCCGAGAGGGAAGGTTGTGGGAGTGTGGAGGGATTTTGGGCGAGGTGGAACAGGCTAGTCACTGGAGAAAGCCTATATACAAAGAGTGTCGTCCCCTCCCTCTTTACCAACCCACTGTACTTCCTTTCTAACTTCATTCTCCCAGAACTAACTCTTCTTTCCTGTCTTATCTAGTAACAAAAGATAATGCGAAGAACTATATTTCAAAAGATTTGGTGGATTTTTTTTTTCCATTAGTGAAGCCAAACCCAGCTAATTTGTTTTTTTTCATTAGTGAAGCCAAACTCAGCAAATTTGACTTTTGTTTTTTATTAACTCGGTTGTACCCTGGATGGTGTATTAACTAGCTAAATTTTATGCAGTTAGTAGTTCAGAGACTGTGACATCCCTACGGACCAGAGGTGCGCAGGAAAAGGAGGCTGATAATTTTTATCTTGTGCAATCTAGTGATAGGACGATACCAAAAAAATTAACAATTCCGATACGAGGCCCGATACTACTCTAAACTTCCGATTCCGATAGATAATTAATAAATGTACTTTGTTCATAGAGTATATATTTTCCAAGGCAACTACAGAGCCTGGGAATAAACATGAATTATTATCATTACAGGAATCGGACTTGTATCGGAAGCGGAAGTGTGGAGCAGTATCGGAATTGTATCGGAATCGTTAGAAAATTTGTTTTTCGTCCCATAATTACGTTCTCAATCAATCAATCAATCAATCAAATCGGCCATCCTGAGTCCACTGCTGAACAAAGGATTCCCTCATAGCATTCTATATTCGCACGACCGCGCCAACTTCTGCCACGTCATTCTTGCAAACTTCTCGATCTCGTCTCTCCACCTTCTGTCTGGTCTCCCTCTTCCACGGTTCCTATCTCGCGGCGTCCATTCAGTAACACATTTGCTCCATCGCTCATCAGTCGTTCGCACTAACTTACCTGCCCAATTCCACTTCCTCTCTTTTACTGCATCCACAATGTCTTTCACTCTAGTCTGCTCTCTCATCCAACTTGCTCTCTTTGATGATGTCCCCAAATATAGAAACTTTGGGAAAATAATCTCTTGTAGTTCTTGGTTTTCTGACTTGGGCGTTGTAAGGTGATGAAGTTTAACTCCCAACTTTTGGGGTTAGGCGGGAGGGGGGCGGGGCAAGTCCCTCTCAGATAACTGTAGTGTGTAGCCCCCCCCCCCCCAAAAAAAAAAAAAAGTGACACCTTGTTGAAAGGCCTTCATCGAGGCAGTTTAAAACCTACCACTCCGGTGGGCGGTTCTCACTCTACATGAAAGTAGTTCAGCGTTTAACGAGAACAAAAACCAAGGGGCGTGTTTCGGCACCAAAGGTGTCGATAACCAGGTACGCATTCCGGAGTATTGTTTCCACCACTCGTGGGGTCCTGTCGACGAGACCAGCACCTGGTGTGAGGGACTGTCATCTTTTGACACCTTCAGTTCATTTTTTTCCTCCTCTACCTCCTCTTCCTCCTCCTCCTCCTTCTCCTCCTTCTTCTCCTCCTTCTCCTCCTCCTTCTCCTCCTTTTCCTCGTCCCCCTCGTCCTCTTCTTTTCCTCCTCCTCCTCCTCCTCCTCTTTTCTCCACCTCTTCTTCCTTCTTCTTTTTCTCCTCCTCCTTTTCCTCCTCCTTTCTCCACCTCTTCTTCCTTTTCCTTTTCATCTTTCTCCACCTCTGCCTCTTCCTTTCTTCACCTCTTTCTCCTCCTCCTCTTTCTCTCCTCGTACTTCTTCTTTTTCTTCCCTCTTTATCTCGTGCTCCTCGTCTTCCTACTCCGGGTCTCCTACTCCTCCTCCTCCTTCACATCCTCCTCCTCCTCCTCCTCCTCCTCTTCCTCCTCTTCCTCCTCCTCTTCCTCCTCCTCTTCCTCCTTGTTAATAGAACAGTCTCGCCATCGATGGCGTCTTTCAAATGACCAAATCTCGTGCTTCTGTAATTTATTTCCATTTGTTCCACTGCTGCTTTCATGCCTGAGCGCAGAACGATGGGCGTCGGAAAGGATCGTCTCCCCACTGTTCGTCCTCAAATCCCAAGACCCTTACTTCCAACTACAGGTGCAACCCCAAGAGGTTGGTACTCGGTCAACTTTGACCCTCCTTCACTTTTTAGCATGAGAGCTGACAACCGGCGACTGATCTCGCATGTATTGGTGCAGGTGACCGGTACCATTTTCGTTTATTTGAATTTTGCGGAGTTGTTCTTCTTCACCAGTGTTGCTTGCTGAACAGTTGATTTGTGTTTCTTAATCGCATTTGGATTTTTTCCATCGTTTCCATTGCTTTTTCTAACGTTAACATTTCCATTGCGTTATTTTTCCTTGTTCTTCTTCTTCTTTTCTTCTTTTTCTTTTTTTCTTCTTTCTACCGGAAAGAAAAAGATTATTATTTTTCAATCGTTTCCATTTCATTCCTAACGTTAATATTTACATTGCGTTTTCTTCTTTTTCTTCTTTCTACCGGGAAGAAAATTTATATAAACTTCCGCCAAATTTAAGTGAACAAGCCGTAGGTGCCTGTATGTCCGAGAACACTGCCAGTGCCAATGGCCGCTTGTAGACAGGCGAGCGTAGTGGGAAGATGAATGCTACGCTGCATAATGTATTAATGTATTGAACGAGGGGGAAGGGTGCAGGAAGAAGATCACGAATGCGCAACGAAGGTTTCTTCATTAATAGAGAATGGTGACGCTTTGAAGAACAAGGCGGGTGTTCCACACGCCATCATTCTTGGGGGGGTGACCTTTAGGTGCCGCGAGATGGACGGCTTGTCGCCGCCGTTATCCTGGTTACAATGAGTTACAGTGATCAAATATGCGAGCAAGTAACCTTTAGGTCCTTGGCATGGGCGTATAGTTAAAAAAAAACTCTTGATGGCACAATCGGTTAAGTCACTATCACTTGTCACGTGCTAGCGCAGGTTCGAGTCCTTGGCTGTACCACGTTTCAGTTTCTGTATGTTGGCCTTCTCGAGTATCTCGATGTTGATGGCTTAGAATTTAAGTGAATTGTGGATGATAGAAATGTATATTTGTTCACTGGGACACATTCCGTGTTGTACATATATATATATATATATATATATATATATATATATAGATATATATATATATATATATATATATATATATGAATGTATTCGTTTTAGTCAAATCAGCTATCCTGGGTCCACTGCTGAACAAAGGCCTCTTTCATAGCATTCCATGATTCACACGACTGCGCCAACCTTTGCCACGTCACTCCTGCAGACTTCTCTATCTCTCTCCACCCTCTGTCTTGTCACCCTCTTTCACGCTTTAATGATATTAACATAATCTGTTTCTCGTTCTTGACGTCAGAAAGATTGGGTAGTAGAGTTTGTAAACACGCTTGTTAAATAAATAGATAGATAAATAACAAATTAAATAAATGCTATACCCAGTAGCGGTATTGACAAAACCCCCCTTCACAAGAATGGTCACGATGCGAACATCTGAATAGAGAAAACTAAAAATAACGAAAATACATTCGACCTGGCACAAACAAAAGGGGAGAGAGAGCGGGGTAGGTGGAAACACAATGGAAGCATCGCCTAAACTGGGTGGTTAGCCTACGTTGCACGACGAAAACAAAACAAAAAAAAACAGGAAGGGACGAAAAAAGTGAACGACCTAATGTAACTTTAGCTCAGAGCGGCATGGGTTCGAAGAAAAAAAAAAGTCTAGTGAGGATTAAATTGCGTTTAGCGCCTGAAAAAAAACGGTGTATTAATCGGCGGGAAATAATGGTATGGGTCTTGTCGACTTCTTGTGACATGGGGGTACAGCAAGAGACCATAAGGCCTACAGTAGGGAGTTCCATGTCCATCACCACCTTTCGTTCCCAATCCGAAAGTTATCTAACTTTTTTTTTTTTTTTTATAGCAACTAATAGTTTCAGCGCATAATACATGGTTACTGAGTCCATTCGGTAACCACCCAATTGGTAAACCAGTTGTTGCCTAATTCCTTTTTAGGTCTAAATTTGTCCATTTTATATCCATTACGACTTCGTTTACAATATTTCATTTTTCAAATTTTCAACTATCAAATTATCTTTCCGTCATATAAAGAAAAACTGAATGATGAACTAAGAGATTGTGAACCTATACTGTTGTGACGTTCTTAGACAAGTCTAGGTTTCTGGAAACGAAGTCATGTTCTAGATATTCAAATGGAAGTTGGAGGTAGGATGTCGGAGGAAAAATAACCCAGTGTGATAACCCCTTTAGTCATGACCCAGTCAGGGTCCCACGCCATCAATTAACGAAAGAGACTGAATCACTTAGTGATTAGGAACATGAGAAGAGTGAATAGGAACCAGAGATCTGTCGAGGATTGGGAGTGAATGTACAGGAAGTGGATGGGGGTAGGGGAGGAACTTTTTTTTTTTTTTTTTTTGACGGGAGGGAATCGAACATGAGAAACAAGATAGAGAATGGGTCAATTTAGACATAGACATCAGACACCATTTGGAGACTTACTACTTGACAAAGGCTCTATTTGGAGACCTACTACTTGACAAAGGCTTCTCGAGGGACCCACAGGTCGAAAGTCGCGGGTGTAAGATTTATGTGTAAGTTTGCGGCAACCAGGAAGCATGTGTTAAAACAGGAAATTGTTCATTTTAGTCTTTATTAACATCTAAATGTGCGTGTGAGGGAGGGGAATAAAATTTACGGGCTAATTGTGTCGAGGTAGTAATTCGTTTGGCCTTTAGGAAACGGGTGTCGAGTCAACCTCGAATTGTTCGAGATTCATCCATTTCGATTTTGTCGAGAACGATGCTGTAATTTTGCCTTCATAACATTTCTCTTGTTACGACCCGGATGCGTCATCGTGCAGTCAAGAGTGATTCAGCTAATTGCAACAGTTATACGATTGGAATCTCCAATCGCAGATGTGGGGAGAAAATGCTTCTGTAGTTTGTTTGATTGTGCTTTAGGTAATTGTGGACACCGTTACTCTATACTGGGATTAGTGATGTGGTAAATTGTGAGCGTGTGTGTGTGTGTGTGTGTGTGTGTGTGTGTGTGTGTGTGTGTGTGCAATATCATGTAAGTTGCAGCTTTTGAGTTAATATGACTGAGAATTTCACAGAATATGCTTTACACGGATGTGTGTGTGTGTATAAGCACACGTAAACACGTACACAAACACACACACACACACATAGACACACGCACACACACTCACATAGACGCACACCACACATACACACACACACACACACACACACACACACACACACACACACACACACACACACACACAGTACACATACATGTGTATATATGGTTGTTTTTGTACAATATCATTTGCAGTCTGCGATGGCTCAGTTCGTCACACCCGCGATTCATTTGCATGTATTATGTTTCGTTTGAAGAAACATTAAAGTGTTCTCGGTTATAGCGGATTATTTTTCAATTGCAAGACGCACGACACTCTGCCATGTCTTTGTTTGCAAACGAAGCGGGCCTGGTGAACTCCTCGACTGTCATTTGTTTGGTGTCTTCGATCTCGACTGTATGTCCTCTTAGCGTTAAATCTCATGATTAGTGGGTTTCAGTGATTCACGCGTTCACTGAGATTATGACGAAGGTCTTTCCGTTGTTTTTCTGTATTGTTTCGTTTCGTTCTTGTTTGATTCGTTAGACGTGGCTGCCGCATGCATAGACGTGACACTTTGACGCTTCCATACCTGAATGAAATCATATGACGATGACCGGAATAAAATCAGACTTCACGACGTCGCCAGGGTGAGTCCTCAGGGACACAAGATCGTGCGCCGTTGGCCAGAATAAAATCTTTAAAGTGTGTTCTTGTGCCAAAAGGTTTGAAATAAATGGCTCCGCTCCACTTTATAATTGGCAAGATTCGGCCGTAATTAGAAAGTGTGGGCGATTATCTAGCGATTTGCTGGAGCTGGAGCTGCTGCTGCTGCTGCTGCTGCTGCTGCTGCTGGAGGTGGAGAAGAATCGATGGAGGAAGTGAAGGGATGTTTGCTAACGGGCCTGTTAGTTTCCCGATTTAGAAGGTGAATGTTTAATTCAGGGTGGGAGCGAGTTTCCTTGCCTAGGGCGGATCTGCCCTGAATAAAGAGGTCAACTGGATTTATAGATTTATTTATATTGTTTCTTAATTAATTTATCTATTTATTATTTTTTTTATTTGTTTTGTTTAACTTATTTATTCATTCTATTGTTATTATTATTATTATTATTATTATTATTAATATTATTATTGATATTTATTTTTATTAATTTATTTTATTTATTTATTATTATAATTATTTTTTATTTCATTTATTTATTCATTTATTTATTTTATTTTATTTGTTTGGCCTGGGGCCATGTTGAAAGCTGTATAATCACCTTGCGTTAACCAAAAGAAAATCATTAAACTGACCACCCAACTAGAAAAGGTTGGGTTGCAGAAGAAGGCACGAAAAAGAAAATGTGGTGAATATTAGTGTCAGGGTGACAGGCAGGGGGGGAAACTCAACGCGTTGGGGGAAGCTTAGCGGGGTGGGGAGCAATTGATCGTGGGTGGGGAGGGAGGGAGAGAAAGGGGGGAGAAGGGGAAGGAAGAAGTTGACGAAGGAGGGCACAGTCATGCATCGACGCGGATAAATAGATAAATGAAAGACAAAGGAGAGTCAAGTGAGAGGAACTTAATAAAATCGTCTGACGGCAAAGAAGAAATACATAATAGTAAATAATGGATAGTAATAAGTTGGGTTGAGGGAGTTCTCTCGTATGTATGTATATATATTTACAGAAACCATTGGGAAATTAAATAAATGGTGAGCAAACGTTTACGTGGTCTTGAAGAGGTCTTTAATGTTATCGACATGACGAGAAATGTAGCCAAGAAGACAGCCAGGAAGTGGTGAAACGAGACGGAGAAGTGTGCAGGAGTGACGTGGCATATGTTGGCCCAGTCACGCGGGTATTGCAAGAGGCTGGGAAAAGCCTTTGTTGAGCCGTGGACTTGGGATGAATGATGACTTAACTTCGGAAGTGTGGTGGAGGGGAAAGAGATGAAAGGATTTTTGGAGTCCACATGTTTCCGACCATAGCACCCCCTGATGTCATGTCTAAGCAGCCCAGCACCCCTATCTTGCTATCAGAATGATACAAGAAAGTGAAGTGTACTGCTTTATGATTTATTTTCTTGGTTTCTTAGAACTGAAACAAATTGACAATATTGTTTGTAGAAGAAATAAGAAACACCATAGGAAAATAAGATAGCATGGGAAAAAGTCAAATATGCACAACTGGGTAATCAGTGATATATATATCAATGTGATTTTTGTGTGCATCACTTCCCAGGACCCCCTATAATTGATTTCAGCACCCCAGGCTGGGAAGAGCTGTGGTAGAGGGAAGGATAGAGGAGATTAGAATTGATGGATTGCTTAGAGGGAGTAGAAGAAGGAGAGGGAGATAAATGAGGGACGGGGGGGGGGGGGAAAGTAGGGTAGGATGGGTTGAAAGGGGATTACTTGTAATGAGGGAGGATTATTTGGGAGTGTGGGAGAGGAAGATGAAGGATGACAAAGGAAGAAGGAGAGGAAGAAAAGTGGTGAGGGAAGAGGAGGCGAGAGAATAAAAGGAGTGATGGAAGAGGAGGAGGAGCAGAAAAAAGGTGACGGAGGAAGAGGAGGAGGAGGAGACGAAAAGCGATGAAGAAGTGTGGGATTAAGAAGAATAACGTGAGGTAAAGGAAGATAGGGTTGAATAGAGTCTGTCTGTGTGTGTGTGTGTGTGTGTGTGTGTGTGTGTGTGTGATTCACCCTCTAGACTCCATCTCATCGATGCAAACAGTAATGCTGAAACTGATAGAGATAATGACACTGGCTCCGGGAACCGAGTGCCATCCTATCGGGGTTGCACCTCGAAATAGAAGTGAGGTAGATGATGGGTTGTCAATAAAATGGGACGGGAGGTGATTGTCCTCGACGTCCGTATCGGAGGACAACCACGCGCAACCTCCGGAGTTTGTCTTGGATTACGTATTCGACTCGTGATCGACAGCAATTTCCCTTCCGGAAGAGAGCTCAGAGCTCGTATATGACCGATCTATGGGTAATGCTGTGACCTCACACGCACACACACACTCTCCCAACTCCCCGCCCACGAGAGTTGGAGTAACGACTCACAGTGCAGCGACAGTGAAATTATTTAAGCCCTGGGTGGGATTCGAACCCGGACCGCCGTAGTGGCGGCCGGGAGCTCTAACCACTGCGCCATCGAGTCGTGCTAGGAACGAAACAGTGCACGGTCTTCCTCTAGCAAAATCTCCTGAAAGTGCGACAGAGCGATGAAGGAGTTGGCAACACTTGTTCTCTTCTGCAGAGGTGATCGAGTACAACGTGTTAGAGTCTGACCACATCGTGACGAACATCATCTCCTCCTCCTCCTCCTCCTCCTCCTCCTCCTCCTCCTCCTCCTCCTCCGCTTCCTCCTCCCTTTAGTTTTCCCTCTAAACTTCTTCTTTTCCTCCGCCTCCCCCTCTCCTTCCCTTCTCCTCCTCCTCCCTCCTCTGTCTCCCCCTCCCCTTCCCCTTCCTTTTCCCTCTACATTTTTTCCTTTCCTCCGCCTCCCCGTCCCTCCACCTCCTCCTCCTGTTCCCTCTTCCTCATCATCACCCTCCTCCTCATCACCACCACCCTCCTTATCACCACCACCCTCCTTCTTCTCCTCCTCCTCTTACTCTTCCTCCATCACTCCCATTCCTCGGCGTTCGGCCGTCTTCCGGAGAGTAGCACCGGACACCACCACCTCTGTCCGGTGCATGATGCTGACGTTCCCGGACACTCACTCACGCGGACCCGGGTCGTTGTTTACCTGTATTGCATTGTGGGTACCCGCTTCTTCGCCGTTAGGTTCCCTCCCGGTTATAGATCCTCTCTCATTTTTCTTCGTGGCCGCTGTGTAGTGAATGTGTGTCTATATATATATACAGTATATACCTCTGACCCCTTTGCTCTCGTGCCTTTTTTCGTTGCTTCCCCCTCGATGTTCCTAGTGTGTTTTTAGTTTCTCACTCTGTCCCTGTTTCTCCCTCTCTCCCTCTCTCTCTCTCTCTCTCTCTCTCTCTCTCTCTCTCTCTCTCTCTCTCTCTCTCTCTCTCTCTCTCTCTCTCTCCCTCCCTCTATCTCTTTCTCCCTTCTTCCTCTCCCCTCTATCTCTTTCTCCCTTCTTCCTCTCCCCTCTATCTCTTTCTCCCTCCTTCCTCTCCCCCTTCTCTCCCTCCCTCCCTCCCTCTCTCCCTCCCCCCTCTCTCTTTTTCTCTCACTTTCTCGCTCTCTTCTTTTTCCTCCTTGTTCCTCCTCTCTAATGCCTCCCTTTCTTCTGAACCCTCCCCTTCCCCCCCCTCTCTCTCTCTCTCTGTCTCTCTCTCTCTCTCTCTCTCTCTCTCTCTCTCTTTCTTTCTTCCTTTCCCTCTCCTTTCCCTTTCCATTTGCCAGTCTCCCTCTCTCCTGTCTCTTCCCATCTCTTCCCATTTCACTTCTCTCTTGTATTTTTTATTTTCTCCATTCTCCCCTCTTCTCCACGCGCACACACACACACACACACACACACACACACACACACACACACACACACACACACACACACACACACACACACACGTGTGCCTGGATATGAAAAAACCCAGAAATGAAAAAAAAAGATGCAATTGATCAGCGAGAGGACACCTAGGGCGGCTTTAATAAACATGTTGAAGAAGGGTAAGGCACCTGGGGACAGCTATGGTACTCGTAGGATTCGACGCCCTCCTTTGATGACCTCAAAGCCATCGGGTGACTCGGTTGTTATGCAAATGGAGGACACCCCGACCTCCTGGAGGTAGGCTGGTGCCTCCGGATCGTGTACAGAAACTTTTCTCTAGGTGAAAGACTATTCAATGTCGGAAGCCCGCAACCAAGGGCGGTCGTTTCCTGATACACTTCGGACTCTGGAGGCATGGTCGTGACCCTTCCCCCCATATCTCTCTCTCTCTCTCTCTCTCTCTCTCTCTCTCTCTCTCGAGGCATGGCCGTGACCCTCCCTCCTCTCTATTTCTCTCTCTCTCTCTTTCTCTTTCGACGGCAGTTCAGCAGCACTTTCAACTTAATGGACTACTATCGCGCGACGAGATGGAGAGAGACGAGATGAGGAAGTTTGCAGGAGTGACGTGGTAGAGGTTGGTACACACGGACGGCTCATGCAGGAGGTTGGGAGAGGCCTTTGTTCAGCAGTGGACTCTATGTGGTTTGTAAATATAAACTTAGTGGTCACATGTGATGCCATGGTCGTGCTTTGGGGAGTCTACTAAACAAGTAAGCATGCTTGGATCGTTTGAACTTCAGATTGTCGTAATATTTGTACAGAGAACTGTAGGGTGGACCTATTTAATGAACGTATTGGTAAATTCTTACATATGGCGTTCGTGTCTCATAAGTCATGAATAAAATTGCAAGGATAGGAGCACCGATGAATTGTCCCTTTCCTCCTTCGTAGAATCGTGAAAATTTTGTTTAAGCCCGAAGTACCATGATGCACAGTATCGTGTATTATCGTATCAAGCGCCTTGGGGTATTATCGTGCAACAGAAAGGCTGGCCACGGGCTGAATAGGCTTTCCGGACATCGAGACCATATGCACGTGGGGACCCGTCCCTCTGATGATTAATCGAACCACGTGGCGCCAGCCTAAACATAATCCATAAGGCTCGCCTCGATGTTCAAAGGGTTTGGTGAATCGTCTTGTAACCCTGCCAGGTCCCTCCCCCCTCCCTCTCTCGTCCTCCGTTCCCCCTAAATGCAGCCACCAATCCATCCCCCCCCCTTTTTTTCCAATACCCCCATGTTGCTGAGTTCGCTCTTTCTCGGTCTCGCCACGCTGGACACCCCCCCCCCCCACACCCAGACTGTATTGTGTCTACAGAACCCCTGAGACGCCCTTTGCAAAAAGGCTTCTGGCCGACAGCGTGCGGTGACGTCTAGGGGGAGGCGGGTGGTGTCCAAAGGTGGGGGGTGGGGGGATGAGGAAAGCCGGGGGGGGGTTATGTATGGTGAGAAGGGGGGGTAGGAATGCAGTGAACGAAGAGGGGGGGAGGCAAATTAGCAACAGGCACGGGCCGGCTTGAGTGCATTGAAAAGTCTGTGTGTGTGTGTGTGTGTGTGTGTATGTGTGTGTGTGTGCACGCGCGCGCACTCACGTGCATGTGCTCTCGAATGTAGAATATCACGTACTTATTTTTAAATGCCACGACAGCGAAATCAATCAGGCTTTGTTTATTTATTGGACTGATTTTAAGACAACATGGGGAAAGGTAGCCTTTGGAAAAGGCGAGCTTGCATGAGTAATGAGAAAGAGAGGGAGAGAGAGAGAGAGAGAGAGAGAGAGAGAGAGAGAGAGAGAGATGGGCATGGATTTGTTGGAGAGAGGGAGGTGATGGGTGAAGTAAGGGAGGAAGGAGGAAGGAAAAGGGGGAGGATGGGGTAAAGGGCTTGGGCGCCTTATTCAACGATGAGTTGCAGGGCACCTGGACTTCTTGCCCTCCCTCCCTCCCTCCCTCCCTCCCTCCTTCCTTCCCTACCTCCCTCCTTCCTTCCCTACCTCCCTCCTTCCTTCCCTCCCTCCTTTCCTCCCTCCCTCCTTCCTTCTCTCCCTCGCTCCTTCTCTCCTTCCTTCCCTCCCTCCCTCCTTCCTCTTCTCCCTCCCCGTCTCTTTACCTTCCTCTCTCCCCCCCCGCCCTCTTCCTTTTTCTCCCTCTCTCCTTACCCTCCTCTTCTCCCTCCCTCTCTCCCTCCCTCCCTATCTCCTCTCCCTCATTCCTGCACCACCTCTCTCCTTCCTCCTCTCCCTCCCTCCCGCCCTCCTTCCTCTCCCTCCCTCTCATTTTACCTCTTCTCCTTCTCTCTCTCCTTCCTCCTCCACCTCCTCTCTCCCACTCACCTCTCTCTTCCTCCTCTCTTCCTCCTCTCTTCCTCCTCTCTTCCTCCTCTCTTCTCTCTCTCTCTCTTCCCCTCTTTCTCCATCCCTCCCTACCTTCCCCCATCTCTCATTCGCTCCTTCCATCCCTTCGTCTCCCCTCTGTACGCCCTCCCGTCTCGTTTGATTTGATCTTTTGCCTGCCTGCCTGCCAGCTTGGGGGGCGAAGCATTAAAGTTGCTGCAGTGCATTGGGAGGATTTCATCTTCTCCCTCTCACCATCCTAAGGAAATCCCCAGACACCAAATTCTTCACACAAACATTTTCACCTATCCCGGCACTAGATTGTCTTTGAGTCGGTCGGATAAAATGTATAATGTTTGTCGCCGTATTGAAGGGAGAAATCGGGAGCGGGGTAGTGATGGGACGATAACAAAATTGTTACCGATACCGATACGATTCCCGATACTGCTGTAAACTTCCGATTCCGATACGAGTCCCGATATTGCTTCTAAACTTGCGATTCCGATACCTGCAGTGGTCGTAATAGATGGTTATTTTCAGGCTCTGCAGTTGGAAACCAATACTTTATGAACAAAGTGCATTTATTGATCATTTACCGGAATCGGAAATGTGGAGTAGTATCGGGACTCGTACCGGAATGGAAAGGTGAGAGTTTAGACCAGTATCGGAATCGGGAGTTTAGAGCAGTATCGGAGATGGTATCGGAATCGTTAAAATGTTTTAGTATCGTTCCATCGCTAGTACAGGGTGTAATGATTGCGCGTATTTTGCAGGTGGCTGCAATATCGTCGCGTGGTCGGGGTCCCACGTGGTTGGCCCGCTCACGTGGTGGGGGCTGAGATCACGTGATGCGGCCATGTTGTTGCCAGTGGGACCTGGATGGGGTTGTGTGGCAGTTCGCCGGGGTCGTCAGAACTGGCCCCTCCAGTACCGTGCCTCATTGTATGGATGTTTGTGTGATCAGCGGCGGGTGATTTTCGTTGATGAAACGCGATTACCTTCTCTAAGTCTCGGCCCCACTGCAGAGGGAATTTGTAAAAAATAATAATAATATATATATATATATCTGTGTGTGTGTGTGTGTGTGTGTGTGTGTTTAAAACAGATTGAAAATTTTTAGAAGCCCTTGGCAGAAGCTTCTAAAGACATATATATATATAAATATATATAATATCTATATATTAGAGTTGTCAATTTGGCGCGAAAGATTTGTGGTTTGCCTGCTGTGATGGTATAGCTGTGTATCATAGCGGCGTGGGAGAGTCACGTGACCTTCCGTGGCCTAAGTGGCACCTTTCTTGAGCCAAATTAAATCGCCTGATGTTCCACTTTGTACCAGGTAGTGAGATGACGTCAGTCCACGTGGTCTTGACTGCCGCGGCCCAAAGTCACTGGACGACCTTAGGGCCTTGAACGAAAGTCTTTGGTTGCGTCTCCGATTGTCGCCGTGTGGTTTGAACTGTAGTGTAGATTAAGGAAATCATAAGGATTGTATCTTTCAGTATGCACTGGGAGTTACATTGTTAATGTGTGCATTCTCTCTCTCTCTCTCTCTCTTTCTCTTTCTTTCGAGGCGTTGATGGAGGTAATAACTTGACGGTAAACAGAATAACATACAAGAGTGCAATCCTTTACAGAATGGGTTAGACGTGGCGGTTCCACTGAGATGAATTGTGTTTCAGATTCCACGAGTCTGACAATATGGGGTAAAGGCATCTTAACTCAGATGGTAATAATTGTTTTAATTCTTGAGGCTTCCTTGTTAGTTAACAAAATCGGTTAGCGTTAGATAGACCAAAATCCGCGCACGACACCGAAATGGTTCATGAAGTGTCTTCAACATACGAAGGCTGTATTCCCCAGTGGATTGTCCGGTTCTGCAGTGGATCAGTGAAGTTGAAGTTCGCTGAAAGGGTCATCACACTGGGCTATTTTTCCTCCGACGTCCTACCTTCAACTTCCATTTGAATAAGTAGAATATGATTTCACTTAC
>NC_134802.1:54252542-54270042 GCF_046742065.1 Oratosquilla oratoria | reverse complement strand
GGGCACGGAGGGAGTAGGGGCTAGTCGAGGTCTTTATGGATCTGAAAAAAACATATGACACGGTGAGTAGGTAAGGTGATTATTATACGCTCGCTACCCAACTCAAGCGGCTAGTCGTATGATTAACTGACCCGGGTTGCAAAACTGTGGGGTGGGTTGAGGGAGGGGGTGGGGGACCTCCAGGGACCCCACGATGACCGTGCACGCGACCCTAACAGCCAGCGGGTCGCACGTGGTTGCACCCGGAACCGTCCGCTTAGTCATGTACAGTTGCCAGCACCTCTACCGGACCAGACGCCCGGTTTCCGGACTCGGCCATTGGGAGCAGAGGTCCCGGAAAATGGGATTTCTTTCTCGACGATCTCCGGACGGCCACAGATCCTGGATTAACGGTCCGGGGTAAGAACAGGGACCAGGGGCAAGGGCAGGAACAAGGGGCGTTGGATGGTAATGGTCGTGAAGAGGTAATTTTGAAGGAGAAAAAATGCAAAATGAAATGTAAAGAAGGACAGTACACCCCAACTTGGGTATTTGTTAACTCTCCACGTTATAATTGGGGAGATCTGTCCTCCTATTTGCATGCTAATATGTACTCACATTCGGTGGCACATTATTCGTAAGCACACGAGGCAATGCGGTTGGACCTTTAGGAGCCGATGATCTAACAGGAACGCCTGTTGTTTTTTTACTGATTGATGTACTCACACAGACGCACATATGTACACAGACGCATATACATACACACACTCAAGCACACACACACACACACACACACACACACACACACACACACACACATGCAGTCATTCATTCATACGCGTACTCAACGGCTTTGAAGTAGTCATGGATATTTAATTTGTACTCTCCACGGTATAATTGGGGGAATTTATCCTCCCTCTATTTGCATGCGATCATGTACTCACACTGACGCACACATGTGATTCACCATGGTCTTGGATCACGTGTTGGACTCGTGATCGACAGTTATTAACCCCCCGGATGAGAGCTCAGAACTCGTATGACCGATCTATGGGTAACACTGTGACCTTACACGCATACACACCTCCAACGCCCCGCCCACGAGAGTTGGAGTAACAACCCGCAGCGCAGCGATACTGAAATTATTTCAGCCACTTATGCATACACGCACTCAAGCACGAACACACACACACACACACACACACACACACACACACACACACACACACACGTGTACACATTCATTCATACGCGTACTCTCAGGCTTTCACGAAATCATGGATATTTAATTTTTGCTGTGCCGAAAACCTCGTTAAACATGAAACAGAGTAACATGACAAAGGGTGTTAGCATGTCTAAAGGGTAATTCACGTGGGTGAACACCAGCGATACTGAAATCAATTCACCCCTAGGCAGGATTCGAACCCGGACCGTCGTAGTGGCGGCCGGGAACTCTAACACTGCGCCATCGAGTGTGTGCATGCGATTCACCATTTTTTCACCATGGTCTTGGATCACGTGTCGGACTCGTGATAGACAGTTATTAACCTCCCGGATGAGAGCTCAGAGCTCGTATGACCGATCTATGGGTCATACTGTGGCCTTACACGCGCACACACACACACACACACACACACACACACACACACACACACACACACACACACACACACACACACACACACACACACATCTCCCCGCCCTCGAGAGTTGGAATAACAACTCGCAATGCAGCGATACTGAAATTATTTCAGCCCTGGAAGGGATTCGAACTCGGACCTCCGTAGTGGCGGCCGGGAACTCTAACCACTGCGTCATTGTGTGTGTGTGTGTGCACGTGTTTGCATGCATAATGCGCTTGCGTATTGGTGCTTAGGGGGGGGAGCAGTGAGCTTCAGGGTTGAAAGGCTGCCCCAAAAAAAGGGGGTCAGGGAATGTAATTAGGGGGTCTTATGCTCAGGGTAAGGCACAAGGGGTTAGGGGGAAGGGGCAAGTAGGGAAAGCTCATCAGGTAGTGGGAACGTACAGGCACAGTATAAAGTTCTGTCGCTCCTTCAGAAATGAACTCTGCAAATGTAAATATTATTATTGCCGGGTTTTTTGAGAATTTTCAATTGTATTATTTATTTAGGGGTAAAATATCTTTGTATCTTTTTTATTCAATTCGTGTTTTTTAACAAAGCGTTCGTAGTTGGAATTCATGTAGGTTAATTGATTGATTGGTTAATTGATTGACGAAAGCTTTTAGGAATTATGTACGTTGATCACAGGACGCAGAGGAGAGTTTCGACTGGTGACGTCCAAAAGAAACGCATTCCTTCAGTATCACTGGAAGAACATTAAGTAGTATTGCTCGTGTAAGAAGGCAAGGGGAAGGGGAGAAATGGACAAGGAATAGAGGAGGGTTAGAGGTGGGAGGGGGGGAATAGAGGAGGGGGAGAGGTGGGAGGGGGGATAGAGGAAGTAATTAATGGGGGGTTGGACGTAATGAGGATGAGAATGAATCAATCGCCAGGTGTCCTAGTAATAACCGGATGGGATATCAGGTGGAGGGGGAGGGGAGGAGGGAGGAGGAAGGGGGTCAGTGAAGGGAAGGAGGGATGGAGGAAGGGGATCAGTGAAGGGAAGGAGGAAGGGGATCAGTGAAGGGAAGGAAGGAGAAGGAAGGGAGTCAGTGAAGAAAGGAGAGAGGAGGAAGGGGATTAGTAAAGCGAAGGAAGGAGGATGAATGGGATCAGTGAAGGGAAAGAAGGAGGAGGAAGGGGATCAGTGAAGGGAAGGAGGGAGGAGGAAGGGGATCAGTGAAGGGAAGGAGGGAGGAGGAAGGGGATCAGTGAAGGGAAGGAGGGAGGAGGAAGGGGATCAGTGAAGGGAAGGAGGGAGGAGGAAGGGGATCAGTGAAGGGAAGGATGGATGGATGGGTATGGGAAGAAGGAAAATGATTAATGGAATTGAAGAAATTGTGTTGGTGGTAGTAGTAATGGTGCTGGTGGCTTGTGATGATTGTAGTGGTGATTAATTAATGGAGTTGGTTCGGGAGAATGTTATGTTGTGCAAGGGGTTATGGTGGTGCTAGGGTGAAGGGGTTAATGGGGACAGACATCAACCCCATCATCGCCAAATTGGTGCCACTGAGTAGGCTGCCTTCTTAAAAGGGAAATTACGTCCCTGCGAGGATCTAAAGATGGCCGAGTACAGCGGGTTCGAATCCCGCATGCAACTGTCACAAAAAAAAAAATTATCGATTTGATCGTGACCTGAAGATTGGGTCAGAGGTCATCAAATTGATTTATTGGCTGAGCGGGTTAGGGCGTCGTTACTTGCGGCGAAGGTCGAGGGGATGGGGGTTCGAATCCTGCCACCGGCGAAGTTGAACCAATGGTATTATGGTTCATTAAATTCCACGCTACAAAGTCCTCTGTGAGGGGCACCGTCCTAGCCTTCCGATAGGGGGGAGTTTGTGACGTTAAACCATATCATCATCAATAGTAATAATAGTAGGTGTAGTAGTAGTAGTAGTAGTTGTAGTTGTATTTGTATTAATTATTATTAAGGTTATTAAGATTACTTTTAAGATTATTATCGTTGTTATCATTATTGTTATTATTATTATTATTATTTATTTTTTATTTTATTTGTTTATTCATTTATTTATTTTTTATCTGATAGCCAAGCTTTCCCATCCCCTCCCTTCACACCTCATAACAGTATGTGGGGAATGAGAAGAATTTTGTTGAAAATGAGATTTACCAAACCGGGAGAGGAACATAATTGTGGACCAGACATATTTGAGTCCGGAAGAACTATGGCTCATCAGGATGCGTGGCGTGGATGCTTCGCCTAATTTAGTCTTGTTAATAGAACGCCATGCCATTGGGTGTCCATTGTCATGCGTTGGGGCGAAGGAATGTGTGCTCGTTATTGTGTTTGCCAGTCATGGCTGAGGCAAGGTCTTGCTTTGAAATACCTGGGCACTTTTATTTTATTTTATTTTTATTTATTTTTTTCAAGATCGTTTAGGTCCAAGGTCAAAAGAGTACTATGCTCCGGTAAGACAGTAGACGGCAGGAGAAATACAGACACACGGAGAGAGAGAGAGAGAGAGAGAGAGAGAGAGAGAGAGAGAGAGAGAGAGAGAGAGAGAGAGAGAGAGAAGCAGACTGAAAGAGAGGAGGACGGATGAACAAGTAAACGTAGAAAAATGAGGGGGGAGGAGGACAGAAAGAGAGAGTGGAAGGAAGAGAGAGAGAGAGAGAGGAGGGGTCGGAGAGAAGATGCTCGGTTTGGGAACCATCCTGGTAGGGCGTGAGAGCGTCACAAAGGATCCTATAATAGCTTAGAAGCTATTACCTTCTCTTATCTCGTCCGGGGGAGAGATGTGGGGATGGGGGGGTAGACATGTGTCATCGCTTAGCTAGGCTCATCAACGGAAACCACCAAGGCCGTTGCCGGAGAAGGCAGGAATCTATTAAGGACGAGAAAGGCTTATGATGGCGGCACACCTAGCATGCTATTTGCTTTTACCACCCCATTTGGGAGCAAGTGTGTTACTGAGTGGACGCCGCGAGATGGGAAGCGTGGAAAAGGGACACAAGACAGAAAGTGGAGAGGCGATATAGAGAAGTTTGCAGGAGTGATGTGGCAGAGGTTGGCGCAGTCGTGTGAATTATGGAATGCTATGAAGGAGGCCTTTGTTCAGTAATGGACTCAGGATGGCTGATTTGATTGATTGGGTAGGAAAAACTTCGGTGACGATATTTTGTTTTTCAAATTTCCAAATGTCATCATTCTTGCGTCATAAGAGTGAGAGGTTAATTATATCCTATTAATTATTAGACACACTGTTGGGATGTTCTTACGGAAGTATATAACATTGTAACCGAAGTCGTTTGTACTTAAACGAAGTAGCAAAATCAAGTAGCATGCTATCGAGAAACGACTAGTGTGCCATCACCTTAACATACCAACCCTCACAATTATCCAGGGTCAATTAAGGGACCCACCAGGGGGGCGCCTGGAGCCTATACATGCACATGGTGGGATTGGGTTACCTCACCCAGTGGAGCACCAAGAATATAACTGCATAGCTTTCTCTTCTTTAAAAAAAAAAGAAATAAATAAATAAAAATAAAAATAAAATCATCCTTTCTCCACCCCGCCTACTATCCATAACACACCCACGCCCACCCCCACAACCAGGCTGACGCATTCAACTCTAAATCCATCTCCATTCTTTGGAGTATTTGTTCATAGTTGCTATGAGCAAGTTGGGTGAGAGAGCTGACTAGAGTGAAAGATATTGTGGAGGCGGTAATAGAGAGGAAGTGGAATTGGGCAGGTAAGTTAGTGCGAACGACTGATGAGCGATGGAGCAAGTGTGTCACTGAGTGGACGCCGCGAGATGGGAAGCGTGGAAGAGGGAGACCAAACAGAAGGTGGAGAGACGAGATTGAGAAGTTTGCAGGAGTGACGTGGCAGAGGTTGGCGCGGTCGTGTGAACCATGGAATGCTATGAAGGAGGCCTTTGTTCAGCCGTGGACTCGGGATGGCTGATTTGATTGATTGCTATGAAGGAGGTTTTGTCAGTAATCTCGCCTCCGTGCCAACTGGTTTCTGGTGAGATATTTCTCTGGTGAGGCCAATCTTCCAGGGGAATAAAATCGTCAGGCGATAGAACTAAACCCCAGAAGGTCTTCTTCTTCTTCTTCTTCTTCTTCTTCTTCTTCTTCTTCTTCTTCTTCTTCTTCTTCTTCTTCTTCTTCTTCTTCTTCTTCTTCTTCTTCTTCTTCTTCTTCTTCTTCTTCTTCTTCTTCTTCTTCTTCTTCTTCTTTTTCTTTTTCTTCTTCTTCTTCTTCTTCTTCAGAATATGTCACCTGAGCGAAAAGGTTGTTTCGTATGTACACACACACATACACACATGCATTCATACATACATTTAACATACGTACATGCATATATACATATCAGATAATTTCATTTGTATAGAAATATATTAATTACTAAGATTATAACATATGTACTTTGTGTCCTCATGTGACCCTTAGGTGTCCCCAAATAAACCCCCCCCCCCAAGGGGATCCCCCAATCGACTGTGGCGTCCCTACGTGACTTCAAGGGTTCCCAACGATTATGGAGTTCCACGTGATCGAATAGCGTATCCGCGTTCCCTCTGTGGACATATATTTATAATGCTGAAATCCTCCTTTTTATTTGAAAATATGTATGTTTTTTATGTACTTTGCACTGAAGATGTTATATATGAAAGCGCTTTGCTATGTTTAGCTTTCTTTTCCAGTGGTCACTCTTGCACAACTGAACACAAGTTACCAGTGCTTCTTATGAGCATGTATACATACATACGTACACACACAGCCTCAAAAGGTGTGTCATGACACAGTGTGACACTAAATGGAACAACGACGCCACACTGACGGGCAAACGTGTCATTCGTTAAAGAATGTTGTACCGGCGACAAGCCTCGGAAGAACAATGGGATTCCTTCCCTGTTCCGTTTTCTGTTGGCATTTTCTGTTAACTTGCCTCCCCATCATTATCATTTGAGCCACCTTCCCTGTTCCTATTATATACCATTCTTTTTGTATACCTGCTGAAGAGGATCACAGTTGTGGTCGAAATATACAGATCGTCTATTTCCTTTGCTTTGTTTCCCCCGACAGTGGGTTATATTTAAACATTTTACAAATGTGCTACGACATTTTGGTTTTGTGAATTTCTCACCTTGTTACTCTCTCCCTCCCAATCATATCTCCACTTTATTCCTCTTTCATCTCTTCAGTCTTCCTCCTGACATCTCGGAACCTCCTCATATGTCCTTCCTCGATGTCCTTCCTCACCTTAGGCCTTCCAGTCACATTCTTCATTTTTACATAATTTCTCTGTCCTTCTTTCATATTGTTCCTCCCGTACTTTCCTCTCGTATCCTTAAACGTACCTAACTTCCTTCCCATATCCTTCAGTTGGGTCCTTACTATTCCTCCGTATCCTGATTCCATACTCTTCCCATCCTATATCCTTCTCCTAGATCCTATATATTCTTAATAATTCATCCTTCTCTTATATCCTTATTTTTATATATTTCCCCTATATCCTTATCCTTCCCGTATCCTATATTCTTCTCCCATATATTTCACATTCCAACTCCTAATCATCTACAATATCCTTCTCACGTATCCTTCTTCTGTATCCTTTTCCTTGCATATCCTTTTGCCTGGCCCCGTCCATTCCATATCTGTTTCTCTTCTTACCTTCCCATCCTCGTTTATCCTTCGTACTTTATCTTCCCCTGTATCCTTATCGCTACCTTTATCTCATCTTCTCCGGTCCTGACCATTCTCCTCCTCCTCCTCCTCCTCTCCCTCCTCCTCCTCCTCCTCCTCCTCCTCTCCCTCTTCCTCCTCCGCCTCCTCCTCCTTCCTCCTCCGCCTCCTCCTCTCCCTCCTCCTCTCCCTCTTCCTCCTCCGCCTCCTCCTCCTTCCTCCTCCGCCTCCTCCTCTCCCTCCTCCTCTTTCATCTCTTACTCCTTCTCTTGCTCCTCCTTCTCTTCCTCCTCCTCCCTCTCCCTCCTCCTTCCTCCTTCCTCCTCCTCCTCCTCCTCCTCCTTCCTCCTCCTCCTTCCTCCTGTTTCTTCCTCACTTTTTGTCTCCTGTCATCCGTCGATCCTCGTTAATGCTACTGGTCGCCATTCGTCCTGATCGCCATTTTGCGCATTTCCCCTCAATCCTTCTCCTTCTTCCTTCCCCTTCACACCTGAGCGGTTCCGTCCCGTTCCCCCGCCCCTTTTCTTTGTATCTTTCTTTGCACCCCCCTCCTCCTTCCGTTTTCTTCTCTTCTTCCTCCTTCCGTTTTCTTCTCTTCTTCCTCCTTCCGTTTTCTTCTCTTCTTCCTCCTTCCGTTTTCTTCTCTTCTTCCTCCTTCCGTTTTCTTCTCTTCTTCCTCCTTCCTTCCCATTCACACTCAGTTTGCCATCCTTTGTACCTTCTCTCTTCATCTTCGTCTCCGTACGTCTTCACTCCTCCATTACTCCCATGCTCTCTTCTTCCCCATTATGTTTTATTCGACGGTATCATCCCATCTTTCCTGACCATCCCTCCCCTTTCCTTCTCTCTTTTCTTACCTCCCTCCCTCGCCCCCCTCCTCTCTCTCTCTCTCTCTCTCTCTCTCTCTCTCTCTCGTACTCTCCCTCCCCTCCTCCCTCCCTCCTTCTCACCCCTCCCCTCTCCCCCTCCCCTCTCTCCCCCTCCATACCTCCTCTCCCTCCCTCTCCCCTCCCCATACTTCCCTCCCTCCCTCGCCCCCCCTATCTCTCTCTCTCCATCTCCCTCCCTCCATCTCCCTCCCTCCCTCCCTCTGTCCCTCCCTCTCAACCCCCTCCTTACCTCCCAATCTCCCCTTCCCTTCCTCTCCTCCCCCCATACTTCTCTCCCTCCCTCTTACACATCTTTCATCCTTCACATCTCTCTTATCCAATTCCCTCGTTCATCTCATTCCCCTTCATTCTTCCTTTCCCTTTGTGCCCGTCTTCCTCTTCTTCACTCTTATCCTCCCATCCTCCTATCTTTCCTTATCCGCTAATCGGTCTGACTGCGTACCTTGCGTGCCTGCCTGCCACAGTCCTCGACTTTCTAGTTGCCTTTCTGCTTGCCATTGTGGAAGTGTGCTTGTCTGCCTGCGTAGGTAGGCAGGCAGGAATCTGCCTACCTATCTATCTGCCAGCCTGCCTACCGAGTATCGTACCTACATGCCTGTATACATGTTTACCTACTTACCTCCTTACCTACCTGCCTATCGAGTGTCGTTCCTACATACCTGTATACAAGTTTACCTCCTTACCTCCCTGCCTACCGAGTGTCGTGCCTACATGCCTTTATACATGTTTACCTACTTACCTCCTTACCTACCTGCCTACTGAGTGTCGTTCCTACATGCCTTTATACATGTTTACCCACGTGCCTACGTGCCAACTCGCTTGCATGCATGCCTGCTTACTTGACAACCTGCCTAGGAACCCATCAAACAGATAACTTTCTTCATCCACTCCCTCTCACTCCCTCACACTCGCCTCCCTGCTTCCCACTCTCTACTACATACTAGTGTCTTCTCCCTCCCTCCCTCCCCCCCCTTCCCCACCACCTCTTACTCTTCCAACTCTTCCTGCGAGAGGAACCGAAGCTGGTCCTCTTCCATGTGGGATTATACGTCACACGATACCTTGGCTTCGTGTGGATGCGTGCGTACGTCCGCCCGCACGGATTATTATGGCACAGCACAACATAGAGAGAGAGGGTGGGGAGGGGGAGGGGGAGAAAGAGAGACAGACAGAGAGAGTGAGAGAGAGAGAGAGAGAGTAAAACGTAATGTAACAGGACTCGCACGCAGCTTCGCCATAGCGTACAGATGACAGTGTCTCATAAGATAGCAGACTACACATTAAAACCGTCCGGGGTATGTCAGGATGGAGCGCACAGAACGTTTCAAAACAGCACGTGGTTGTGCTGCTGGTGGTGGCCCATTCTCTGCGTTTATGAAGAGAGACTAATATTTGTAGGTAATAGTCAGCCGAATGGGTAGAAAATGGGACACTACAAGGGACGAATTAGACATGAATTGATTCATGGTGGAAGTAGTTGGGAGATCCCTCTATTCAGTAGTGGATTTAATTAGTTGATTAAATAAGTCAAGTAGTGTGGTGGTGGAGTAATAGGAAGCGTGCTGGCCTCAAATTTGCTCAATTGTGGGTTCGAATCCCGCACTTTTCTCGGATTCCTAGCAGTGACTGTTACCTTCCCTAACAGTCCCCAAAGCGCATAGAGCAAAGGTGACGGCTTCGGCCGCAGTTACTTCAGCTCTGGGCGAGATGTGAACTCGGACCGCTGGAGTAACGGTTGCAAACGCTACCACTGCGTGCGTGCGCGCGCGGGCGCATTAATTATGTCTGAAGTTTCGGTGTCCACAGTGTGTTTACATAGTACTCCATGCGTAAGGTCACTGAAGTATATTTGGGCATGTCCTCACACTCTGCAATGTATAAAGGGCCGTTTATTTGGTTAAAGTGGTGTGTCAGACAAGTATTTAAGGTGACGTTTGACCGTATGAATGGGGTATTTGGTTGTCAAACACGTTTGTCAGACATGTATTACAACCATATACCCCCATTCAAACGGTCAAACATCACTTCAAACATTTGTTTCTCAAACCGGGTTTGATGGTGTAAATGGCCCGTAAACCCCATCGCTCAAACTTACACGTTGGTGCAGAGTAGTTTTTTAAACCCTAATGTTAATGTATACAATACTATAGTGTTGGTGAGACGTTCTTTATTTATTTATTTATTTATTTATTTGTTTGTTTGTTTAAATATCTATATTTGTATTTATATATTTACTTGCGGCACCGTGGTCATGAAGAGCACACTTGTATTTGATCTTGTATAATTTAGTTCTGTCGCCTGCCAGTTTCTTCTTTCAAAAAATAAGCACGGGGGAGGGTCCCGGATGAGACGCAAGGATGAGATGAGTTCGCTAGTGTTGCGAATTCCTTTCCCTTGATTGGCCCTGAATGAGAGAGAGAGAGAGAGAGAGAGAGAGAGAGAGAGAGAGAGAGAGAGAGAGAGAGAGAGAGAGAGGAACACTCCAAGGCCTGATTCCTGCAGTTATCACACCATCAACCAACATTGAAACATCAATCAATCAAACCAGCCATTCTGAGTCCACTGCTGAACAAAGGCCTCCTTCATAGCATTCCATGATTCACGCGACCGCGCCATCCTCTGCCACGTCACTCCTGCAAACTTCTCGATCTCCTCTCTCCACCTTCTGTCATAAAACATTGAAACATAACCAACACAAAATCTCCCCCACGGACTCAAACTGCTCTAGATGCAATCACCACACAGAGCACCTCAGTGTTCACTGTCCCAGTCTTGCTCTACCCAGGCAATAACACAATAATTCTTCCTTGAGGACCAATCCGGTGGCCGTGGCCAGTTGTCTTGGGGCCGTGGATCTCCTTCAGAAGAGACCTGGGGCAACGGGAAATAGGGTCATCGTCACACTGAAGAATCTGTCTCGATGAAGAGGAGACTGGGAAGCCTATTGAGGTCTATAGTTTCCCTCTGCTGAATAAAATCGCATGGCGGCAGGCAGAATAAACACGAGTATACACGCCGAAGGGTCAGTTGAGTCTGTCGACCGCGGGATAGGCAGGTGGTCCTGCAGTGGGGCCCTGACGCTGAACACATTATTTCCTTGCGTTCTTCGAATAAAATTATTTATAAATTAGAAACTCATTTGAACACGGAGCCGGGGTTGCCACTTGACCCTCCGACTGCATGTTATGAAGCAAGGAATTGTAGATCAGTGCCTAACATAGCCAGGGCATTTGGGGAATCTTTGTTTATGTTCTCACTCATTCTTGATTCAGACTCTGACCTTGCTCCATCCAAACAGTATACTTCAGTGCCTTCACGGAGGTCTGCTTCTACATGTACTCTCTTTTCACTCACCCGCTCACACACTCATCATTGCACGAACGGGCAGACGGACGTACTAAACAAACACACACACGTACACACACACACTCATTCACTCCTTCTCTTTGTCTCTATCTGTTCCTCTCTCTTTTTCATTGCGACTGAAACTTTGTCGACGTTGTTTGGAGAGCACACTTTGAATGTAGTCATCTTTCACTTTGTTGCCATTATGTATCATCCCCCCCCTTCTGGCTTCCCTGCAGGAATTGCCGTAACTGTACCGCCGCGTGCCAGCCCCCGGGGCGGCACCTCGCGTGCGCAGCCCCGCCGACTCGAGTCCTGCGCATTGTGTTTGGGCTCGACACAATGGAAGGCATGCTTAGACTAATCGTATACCCGCTAATCTTCAGGAGGTGACAAAAGACTCCGTCCTCATTCACTCACCTCCCACTCCGCTTTCCTTTCATCTACTTGTTCTAGCTCTCTCTCTTGCTCTCTCTCCTCTCTCTCTTCTATCTCCCCTTATCTCTCTCTCTCCTCATCTCTCTATCTCTCTCCCCTTGTCTCTCCCCCCTTATCCCCCCCCCTCTCTCTCTCTCTCTCTCTCTCTCTCTCTCTCTCTCTCTCTCTCTCTCTCTCTCTCAGTCTCACTCTCTCTCATAGTTCATCAGGGGTTTTACCGCTTATATCATGCAGTGATATTCCGCAGGTGTGTCATGGTCTGCTATGCCCAGCCAACCTGCCCTGTTTGTGTGTTTGTGTGTGTGTGTGTGTGTGTGTGTGTGTGTGTGTGTGTGTGTGTGTGTGCGGATGGTTTGAGAGTGAGCGTGGTGTGCGTCTTTTTGCGTGTTCGTGTGTGTGTGTGTGTGAGTGAGTGTGCAGTCTGTAATACTGTTTAGCCTCAGTACCGGGTATCGTCTTAATTATGAAAACGAAAAAGATTAATTTCTTTTCTAAGAACCTGTCTTCGCTCAACGCAGCTCATGGGGCTTCCGCCATGTCAACAGACCCTTACGAGGCCATTTTTGTCTCGAAGTCGTATGGGTTTGGCTTTGTTTTGAACTCGAACTTAAGTTTGCAGGAACACGGTCGATTGTCTTAGCTTGAGCTTGTATAGCTTCTTACTTCTCAGCTCCCTTCCTCTCTTGGGTCATGTTGTGGGGTTCTTCGCATGAGTAAAAAAAAAAAAAAATATATATATATATATATATATATATATATATATATATATATATATTATACATATTTATCAACGACAATTTACTTTAATCCTAAGCCATCAACATCGAGAAACTCGAGGAAGAATATGAAGAGATTGATACGTGGTACAGCTAAGTACTCGAAACACCGCTAGATCGTAACTGTATATATATATATATATATATATATATATATATATATATATATATATATACACACACACACAATATTAGAGCTACACAGAACGTCAGCAGCTTACCAGTTTGATAATTGATTGAATGAATGACAGATTTCAGTAGTAGGCGAGCTGTATGCGGTGGCGAATCTGTACACGATCTGAATTTCAGCTGAATAAAACTATTTAGCCAGAACGAAATACATAGAGTCTCCTGATGTTTTGAAAACAAGTGGTTGGTCAGGTGGTTGTACTGCGACGGTAAGTGGCTGGCGCGTGGCCTTGCAAGGAAAGATTTATGTACACGCTCGCGCGTCCCCTGGCGTGAAGTGACTCTTAGGGACTGTTCACACTAGCGGTTTGAACCGCGGCGGTACCGCATAGTCAAGGAAAAACTTTGCGGTTGTATGTGAACACCTCCATTTATTTACACTGTAATTGAACAGTGGCGGTTGAAATCGCTTGTGTGAACAGAGCCTTAACCCATTCAACTCCGATGACAAGATGTCTTGTCATTTGGTCAAATAAAACAAAAAATCATAAAACACCAAAATGTTTGATCAAACACCAGAAAAATATGGCGTCAATGCTCGCTTCGCTCGCGAGTTTAATGGGTTAAGGAGGTTTGGGATGGTTTTCATATGTGTTGTGTGTGCTTGTTCTGAAGAGCTCGCTTGATGCGTTGCGCATGTACGGATGTTGCAGGTCGGGTGGGAATCGGGGGGTGAGGGGGGCTGTCCCCTCAGGTGCTTGTGGGCCTAAATGAGCTGGAAATGGCGTGCGGGGACGTTTCGGTCCCTTCGCATGAATAGAATTCTTTCCCGGAGGGTCCTTTCCTCGGGTTGGGGACCTCTGTACTAAAGCTATGGTTACGATAGTCAACGGAATGGTTGGATTCTAACGAATCAGTTGGATTTCGTCCAAGGTTGGAGTGTAACCGTAGCTTAACCTCCAATCTTGGACGTAGCTTTAAGCTTCGGTCACGCTCCAACCTCGGACGAAGTCCAATTGAATCATTGGAATCCAACCGTTCCGTTGACTAGTGTAACCGTAGCTTACCCTAACCTGACCTAACCCAACCTAACCCAACCTAACCTAAACACACCTTCAGATATAGCACGTGGAATGCATGGGTAACAAACACAAGGACTGAATATAGCAGGAAGTCCATGATGTCAAAACCTAAGAAATCACCATGACGTCACACCCGAAGAAGTGCAGTTCGACGGGATCTGAAGAACTTGATGTACCACTGGGAAAGAGTCCTTTTTTTTCGCATTTCTTTCGTCTACAACGTCGTAGATCGGGCACTAGTTCAGCCTCTGGTACTGCATCCTTCCTTCCGGGCGTTGGCCTTTGTCGGGTTTTGACCTTTTTTGTTTGACGTCATGAGAGTCCTTTGACGTACGCGCCGACCCCTTCAGGTGCCTGTATTATGCATATACGTGATTCTGTATGCCTTTGTAGGTTTGTGCCAGTGCTGGGTTAGAGGGAGGGGGTTGATTTCAGTGTTGACCTTTTCTTCTTATTATTTTTCTTCTTCTTTTTCTTTTTCTTCTTCTTCTTCTTCCCCTCCTCCTCCTCCTCTTCCTCACCAGGTTCTTCCTGTAGAAGACGAAGGCGGTGGAGGCGGCAATCTTCTTCTCCATCTTCTACTCCATCTTCTCCTCCTGCTCCTCCTCCTGCTCCTCCTCCTCCTCCTCCTCCTCCTCATCTTCCATCTTCTTCCTCTCCTCCTCCTCCTTCTTCTTCTTCCTCTCCTTCTTCTTCATCCTCTTCTTCTTCTTCCTCTTCTTACGTATGCGTTAATAGTACGATCACATGTGTGTCTTTGTTTTCATTGTATTCGTGTGCTTGGCTGGCGTCATAAGTCCGATATTTTGGGGGTAAATACAGTTGCGTCAAAATCGGTAATGTTGAAGATGGTAATCAGGACCTCCTTAATGGGCTATTTTTCCTCCAACCTCCGATTAATTGGCGGTATCACCCATCTCCAGAACTTTGGTGTGGAGGAGAATTGTATTTTGTTGTTTTGTTATTTATTGTATTATTTATATTATGCTATTATGTAATACAATGTGTTTTGTTTATGTAAGATATTGCAGATGCGATGCGCGCCTTTTGTTTTGGCGCGAATTGGAGAGCGTGGCGTCAGTATCTAAGCAGCCTTGTAAGCAGGCGCACGCAATTGTGATTGTATAAGTTTGTGTGTATCTAAATATAACATTCCACTTTTGATTTTTTGCGCACTCATTAGCCACCCCGATACACTTTTTTCGCCTTAAAATAACCGTGGCAAGCTGCTTTTTCAGCAAAAATACATAGAATGTCATTTGATATGCTGGAGGAAAATTATTTTTCATCGCAAGAACTGTCGCGGCTGGCAGTCACACTAAGAGAAAGATTAAGATAAGAGATTAGGTAACATCTGGTAACTGGTCATTACTAATTGTCTAGGCTTTCTCAAACCTCGTCGACACGGGGACTAGTTTACTATCCGCTAGTGCTAGCGACTTGTAAACTACCCCTCTACTTGCTCAATGTGAACGGAAAGTTAGTCAACTTGCCTATAAACTATCCTAGTGTCAGCACATACTTGCCGGGTAAGTTAACTTGCAACAGCTAGTACTAGTGGCGACTTAACTAGCCCAGTGTTAGTGAGGTTTTAGCCCTCATGATAGTGGTTACTGTTTTTGGCTCTAGGAAAGTGTCCGAAGACATTTTCTTTATTCTTTTATTTATCTATTTATTTATTTATTTATTTGTTTATTTTTGGTTTGTGCCTTCTTCTCACGACTCTCAGTTGTTCCTCTCTCTCTCTCTCTCACTCTCTCTCTCTCTCTCTCTCTCTCTCTCTCTCTCTCTCTCTCTCTCTCTCTCTCTCTCTCTCTCTCTCTCTACTCTCACTTTGTCCCTCTTACCTTCCTTCCTCTTACCTTCTTACTTTCCTCTTACCTTCTTACCTTGCCCTCCTTGCACAAGCCTCAGTGCTCTCTCTTTGCACTCTTTTCCTCAAACCTCTTTATTCTTCTCATTCTGTACCTCTCGTTTCTTGCTTTTTCCCTCCTTCACCAAACTATTTCCCCTTCCTCGCCTCTCCTGTTCCCCTCCCTCGCCTCTCCCTTTTCCCCTCTCTCGCCTCTTCCATTTCCCCTCCCTCGTATCTCCCTTTTCACTCCCTCGACCTTCTTTTCCTTCCCTCTCCTCTCCTCTCCCTTTCCCCTCCTCTCCTCTCCCTTTTTCTTCCCTCGCCTCACCCTTTCTCCTCGTTCATCTCTCCCTCACCTCACCCTTTCCCTCTTTCATCTCTCCCTCACCTCACCCTTTCCCCTCTTTCATCTCTCCTTCACCTCACCCTTTCCCCTCTTTCATCTCTCCCTCACTCACCCTTTCCCCTCTTTCATCCCTCCCTCACTCACCCTTTCCCCTCTTTCATCTCTCCCTCACCTCACCCTTTCCCCTCTTTCATCTCTCCCTCACCTCACCCTTTCCCCTCTTTCATCTCTCCCTCACTCACCCTTTCCCCTCTTTCATCTCTCCCTCACTCACCCTTTCCCCTCTTTCATCTCTCCCTCACCTCACCCTTTCCCCTCTTTCATCTCTCCCTCACTCACCCTTTCCCCTCTTTCATCTCTCCCTTGCCTCACCCTTTCCCCTCTTTCATCTCTCCCTCACCTTCCTCGTCTCTTTTTTCTCCCTCTCCTCGACTCTCCCTATCTCTTTCTCTTCCCTCACCTCACCCTTTCCCCTCTTTCATCTCTCATTCACTTTCCTCGTGTCTTTTTTCCCTCCCTCTCCTCTCCTCTCCCTTTCCTCTCCCCCTCCTCTCCTCTCCCTTTCCCCCCCCCCCGGCCTTACTTTCCCCTCTTTCTCATCTCCCCTATAATTTCTTTCGCGAATATCCAACCCAATTACTCGACCCTCTTCCCTCTATGACCCGCACCAACCTCTGCCCTTCTTCTCTCCACATTTTCCCTCCTCCTCTCCATTTGCCTTCTCTTGATTGGGCATCGATCCTGGGAACTCATATCCGGTCCGTTTCCCCTCCCCCGTGGTCGCTTACCTGTGCAATTACATCTCTCTCATCCTGCGGAAAGAAGCTGGAGGGCTCCATCGAATACCAATGGCTTTTATTGGATCACACTGAGCTGATTTTCTCTCTTATACCTAATTAGGAACATACGACGACAGCCCGAGGGGATACGGCGGTGCTTTGATGTACTTTGCCTCTGTGGTTGTGGCATTGTTATAGGAACAGGTGTAGTGTGCATGTGTGTGTACGTGTGTGTGTACGTGTATGTGTGTGTGTGTGTGTGTGTGTGTGTGTGTACGTATGTAGGTATACTCATACGTGTACAGGATTCGAAGACCCCTCATGGTATCCCGCCAATTTTGGTTCATTTATTTAAAAAGACAGATGTTTGCATACATGTGTATGTGTAAATATTGTGTGCGTGTGTTCATCATGGTCTTGGATCACGTGTTGGACTCGTGATCGACAACTATTTCCCTCCCGGAAGAGAGCTCAGAGTTCATATATGACCGATCTATGGGTAATGCTGTGACCTTACACACACACACACAACTCCCCGCCCACGAGAGTTGGAGTAACAACTCGCAGCGCAGCGATACTGAAATTATTTCAGCCCTGGGCGGGA
>NC_134802.1:54207542-54245042 GCF_046742065.1 Oratosquilla oratoria | reverse complement strand
TATATATATATATATATATATATTACGCCATTCTCAACATTTATGTGGCTCTTCTTCATTCTTCTCCCAAATCCAACCCTCCAAAAAAGGTTTAAAAAAGAAAAGAAAAATACAATAATAATAGTAATAATAAAATGGAGAAGAGAAACGCTTTGCTTTATTGCAAAGCATTCATAATTATCATATATTATTTTTTTTTTTTCAATCCTTGCATTATATAAAAACTTTGTAATTTGTAACGGCAGGCCATGTACCCCTTTAATCCCTGTCATGGACCTCAAGTTAAGAACCACTGGGTTAGAAGACGGAGCTTTGAATAACCTAAAGGTTCCTTGTGGCGCCAATATAGACTTTGGGCTTTCTGGAGCCAAATGAAATTCACAAAGGTGACGCGGAAGGAGTCTGCACTGTACTGTGACTCTTAGAAGAAGTTGAGAGAGACATTTGCTCAGCATTGGACTTCAGGTGACGGATCTTTGCTGTTATTGCCCAACCCCACCACTTAACCTAACCTAACCTAACCTATCCTAACCTATCCTAACCTAAGATAAACAAAATCAAAGACAACAGAAAAATAAAAAGATAAAAAATAGTGGTGGGGCAGTAACAGGAAAGTTCCCACATGACTTGTTGAAGCCAAGTGATTGTATTCAGCTGAAGCTCAAAACTTGGGCTAAGAGTGATACAAAAAGACGCACTTGATACAAACTCGAGGATGCCCCGTGTATATATTGATATGACGGGTTTGTTAAATACTGGCACCGAACGCTGTAGCATCATTTCCGTTAGCGATTGTACACAAGTATAAATCCATCTTACTAGTCAGAGGGACGGAAGGCAGTGTGGTATGTTCCAGTAACACGAGCATGGTATTGTGTTCCAGTAACGAGAGCGTGGTATTGTGTTCTAGTGACACGATCGTGGTATTGCGTTCTAGTAACACGATCATGGTATTGTGTTCTAGTAACACGATCATGGTATTGTTTTCTCGTAACACTAGCGTGCTATTTTGTTCTGGTAACACGAATTTGGTATTTTATTCCAGCAACCTTAGCATGGTATTTTGCTCCAGTAACACGTGCATAGTATTTTGTTCCAGTAATGCAAACATGGTATTTTGTTCCAGTAATGCGAACATGATGCTGAGTTCTAGTAACACGATCTTGGTATTATGTCCCAGTAACACGAGCGTGGACACAACGGGATGTAGCGACAAGTGGTTGCTAGACCCTTGTCTTACATAAAACCTGAGGATATCGACAGTCGATGCCGGAACTTCAACCGACGGAGATGCCGGGCGGTGCCAGTGGCGGAGTCTCCGCGGTTCCCCCGCGGCCGCGAATGGCGTGTTGGGGTCTTTGTGACGCAGTAGTGGCCCTTGGCCACTGCGGCCCTATTCTTCTTCAAGCCGGGACGCCAATTATTCACTTGCTAACCTTCCCCCTCGACTCGACTTCTTCGTCTTCTCGTGTCCTCGAACCCATCTCGCATCACCTCTTCTCTCGTCTCCTCTTCTCTCCTCACCTCTCCTCTCATCTCCTCTTCTCGCATCACCTCTCCTCTCCTCTCATCTCCTCTTCTCTCCTCACCTCTCCTCGCCTCTCTTCTCGTCTCTTCTCGCATCACCTCTCCTCTCATCTCCTCTTCTCGCATCACCTCTCCTCTCATCTCCTCTCGCATCACCTCTCCTCTCATCTCCTCTTCTCTCCTCACCTCTCCTCGCCTCTCTTCTCGTCTCTTCTCGCATCACCTCTCATCTCATCTCGTCTCGCATCACCTCACCTCTCATCTCCTCTTCTCACCTCTCCTCTCATCTCCTCTCGCATCACCTCTCCTCTCATCTCCTCTCTCCTCACCTCTCCTCTCATCTCCTTTTCTCTCCTCACCTCTCCTTTATCCTGGTTTCTCTGTCCTTTGCTCTCCTCCTATCTGCTGTCCTCCCTATCTCTCCTCTCCTTATCTCTTCTCTCCTCACCTCTCCTCTTCTCTCCTCCGTTTTGGCGACTCTGTCCTTTGGTCTCCTCCCGTCTCCTGTCCTCTCCTCTCATCTCCTCTCCTCATGTCTCCTCTATCCTGGTGGCTCTGTCCTGTGATCTCCTCCATTCTCCTGTCCTCCTCTCTCTCCTCTCCTCTCACCTTCCACCAGTCACTTCACTTTTTTCCTCACCTCTCCTCTCTCTAGGTTTCTCTCTCCTCTCTTCTCCTCTTCTCTCATCTCCTCTCTCGGGTCACCTTCCACCATTCTCCTCATTTCTCCTTCCCTCCTCTCTCCTGGTTTCTCCCTCTCCTCTCTCTTCTCCTCTCTCCCGTCATCTTCCACCACTCTCCTCACTTCTCCTTACTCCCCACTGCTCCTCATTTCTCCTTTCCTCACCTCACATCACCCCCACTCCTCACTTTCCCCCTCAACTCAATCCTCACCTTAATCTTCACTTCTCCCTCCTCAATTTTTCTCTTCAATTATCCTCTTCTCACTTCAACCTTAACAAAACTCTTTGATACAGTGGCTCTCCTTACTCTTTAAAAAAGGTTAACTCAATTCTCATTGATATAGTCAGTTCTCAGTATTGTTTAATCCACTTGTTGTGTTCGTATTACCAGAGCGGGACGATGTAAAAGCCTCGTCTGCATGTACAAAATGGGAGAACGCGCGCAGACACGCACGCACACACACACATACACACACACACACACACACACACACACACACACACACACACACATGCACGCACACGACACAACTTGTGGCGCAGTTGGTAGAGTTCCCGGCTGACACTACGGAGGTCCGGGTTCGAATCCCGCCCAGGGCTGAAATAATTTCAGTATCGCTGCGCTGCGGGTTCTTACTCCAACTCTCGTGGGCGGGGAGTTGGGTGTGTGTGTACGTGTAAGGTTACGGCATTACCCATAAATCGGTCATATACGAGCTCTGAGCTCTCTTCCGGGAGCCGTCGATCACGAGTCCAACACGTGATCCAAAGACCAATGTGAATCACACACACACACACACACACACACACACACACACACACACACACACACACACACACACACACACACACACACACATGTACATAAAGTAATGGACGTGTGTGTTTGGATTAACTTTGTGTTTTCATAGGCACGTTTGTAGCCATTAGTGACTGATAAACGAGACGCCAGAAACAGTTTGAGTGTGAAAAGTCACGAGACACGCACCTTCACATCCACACCAATGTATCTCTTCGTCGGGCGTCATTGCCGTATATTCCACGTTCCTTTTCGTTTACGAGACCGTAAGACCCTTTTTTATCATTTTTTTCAGCTAACCTCGCTCTTTTTTTTCTGATGCTTCTACTGCTGTTGATGCTTCTGGTGGACGCCTCTGCTTCCTCGTTCTCTTCCACATCTTCCTCCTCCTCCTCCTCCTCATCATCATCATCATCATCGTTATCATCATCATCCAGGTCATACTCATCTTTATCCTCTAGCTCATCCTCCAAGTTGTCCTCCTCATCATCATCATTATCATCCAGGTCATACTCATCCTTATCCTCCAACTTTTCCTCCTCCTCCTCCTCATCATCATCATCATCATCATCATTCAGCTCATCGTCATTCTTATCCTCCAGCTCATCCTCCAACTTTTCCTCCTCCTTCTCCTCCTCGTACTCCTCATTTCCTCTTCCACTTGATCATATACCTCATCCTAATCCTCATCCTTCCTTCTGTCCCATGTCTCCTTCCTTCCCCATTTCCCCCTCCCCCATCTTCCCCTCCCCATCTTTTTCTGTCAAAAAAATTCGTCTGCTTCAGCTCTCGAGGTGCAGTAATGTTCTGCAGAACTACAAATTCAGCACAGTCGAGACACACAAATGACACATCAATGTTCAGAAAATATCGATCACCAATAGATTTAAATTGGGCAATTTCAGGTTTAGGAATGAAATAGGCAAGAACTGGTTTACCAACAGAGTGGTTAACGAATGGAATAGACTTAATTAGTTAACGTTTAAACAATGCTGAACAAGAACCCGTGTCACACAACTCCTGCAAACTTCTCTTTGGGTGACCGGGTAATGATGGCGCGATGTTTCCGTGGTGCTCGTAAGCGACGCGAGATTGTCCACAAGGATAGAAGCGCTGGTAAACTACAGTCCATGACAACGACAGCAGTGTTTGTAGACGTGTCTGGCGCCGAAGAACTGAGCAGGTCAAGTTCGCATCCGTGCCGGTATGTTGTTGCCCTTACACGACGCGTGGCGTGTCGGGTCGGTGGTGCTCTGTGCCTCACTTAACTGCTTCATTGGACCACCGTAGAGAAGCGGTTCGGGGAGACACACTTTTGTAGCTGCACTGAAGAAGCCCTTCATGGAAGGATCGGGGAGGGGAGGGGAGGGGGGGAAATATATATATATGTCTAGAAACGTCATCGATAATTCGAAAGAGATTGAAATAAAAATATAGAAGATTCATGGAAAATGAGAAAGATACCAAAAATGATTGTAGAAATTCGAGGTTGAAAAAAGAATGTAGTATGGTCGTGGAAATTTAGAGCCTCAAATAAGTTTGTAGAAACATCTGGATAATTCATTCGAAAGAGAATGAAAAAAGTTTGTAGAGTGGTCATGGAAAATGAGAGACTCAAAAAGTTTAGAAGAGTCATGGGAAATTAGGAGACTCAGATATTTTGTAGAAGGGTCATGGAAAATCAAGAGACAAAAATGTTTGAAGAAAAGTCATGGTAAATTAGAAAAACTCAAAAAAGTTTGTAATAAAGTCATGGAAAATGAAAAAATAAAACTCAAAAAAGTTTGTAGAAGTCATGGAAAATGAAAAAAAAAAACTCAAAAAAGTTTGTAGAAGAGTCATGAAAAAATAAAAGTTTTTAGAAGTCATGGAAAATGAAAAAGACTTAAAAATGCAAGTTTGTAGAAGCGTCATGGATAAATCGAAAGAGATTAAGAACAGGTCTCTGGTGAAACCAGGAGCGCAGACGCCGCTCAGGTGACTTGAAGACTCGCCTGTCTGGCGGCGACTTGGAGACTCATGTCTGTCTGGCCGGACATTCCTCGTCGCCGAAGGGCCCCGACCGCGCCCACCTGTTCATTGTTGCAGACCACAACAGGTCGGTCCCCGTGTCGGTGCTCAACCCCGGACAGCACTCCACCCCCAGGAAGCAGGAAGTCATTCCCAGCTAATTTGGGTGTTCGTGACTTGCCCACTGGGCGAGCGCGGCCACCCCACACACATACATACACACGCGCGTGCGAGCACGCACACACACATACACACGCGCGTGCGAACACGCACACACACACATACACATATACACACATATACACATACGCACACACATATGCACGCACACATACACACAAATGCACACACACACGCGCGAATGCACATACACACAAATGCACACAAACTCAACACACACACACTCAACACGCGCAAATGCACACATACACACGCAAATTCATACACACAAACTCAACACGCATACACACGCAACACGCACACACATAAGTGCACACATACGCAAATGCAGACACACATACACACACACACACCTACACACCTACACCTACACCTACACCTACACCTGCCTACCTACCTCATTCCCATCCCGCCAATGCTCACGTGGGTGGAGTCGGGGATACGGATTGGAATCGAAACAAGGATGGAAGAGATAGGAGAGTGGAGAGCGGTGTTGATGAAGGTAGCTGTTGTGATTGCGGTTGTTGTTGTGAAGTTGGCGTCGCGGTAGTGGTAGTGCTGGTGGAGGATGTTATGATGTTAATAGTTATATATATCATCGTCACCACCATCAATACCATCACCACTACCACCATCACCACCTCTAGCACCACTGTTACCAGCACACGTCACCACTGCCACCACTGTGACCTTTCCCTTGACCACTACTGTCACCACTACCATCACCACTACCACAATCATCACTACTACCAGCACCATTAAAATCAACACCGCTTTTTTTGTTTAAGCATATGTTACGAGCGTTGCGCTACCACGCTATGTCGCTGTCGGCATGGATGCCATCACTCGCCGCGGCTGTCGGCTCGTTCGTGCGGCGCCGTGGCCTTTGATGCCTTTGGGTTCGCCCGGCAGTAGGTCGTCGCGAACCCCTTTGTCCCGCCGCTGAAAGAAATGCTCACTTCCCCGGCCCATTACGGAGGCGGTAGCTTCCGGCCTGGAGAGAGAGAGAGAGAGAGAGAGAGAGAGAGAGAGAGAGAGAGAGAGAGAGAGAGAGAGAGAGAGAGGGAGGGGGGGAAGGAGATAGGAAAGGGAGCGAAAAAGAGAGTAAATATAGCACAGAGAGAGAGAGAGAGAGAGAGAGAGAGAGAGAGAGAGAGAGAGAGAGAGAGAGAGAGGGAGGGGGGGAAGGGGTGAGGAAATGGAGCGAAAAAGAGAGTAAATATAGCACTACGGTGGCAGTTGTCTCTGGTCTTGTGTGTTTAGTATATAAAGCTGCACGTCATATATATACTGAGAGAGAGTGGGGAGGATGGGTTGGAGAGAGAGTAAATATACCAATATGCTGGTGATTGTCTCCGGTCATGTGTGTCTAGCTGCACGTTACATGCACACACACACACACACACACACACACACACACACACACACACACACACACACACACACACACACACAGAGTGAGAGAGAGAGAGAGAGAGAGAGAGAGAGAGAGAGAGATAGATAGATAGAGATGTAAGAACGGAGAGAACTGTACGAAAAATGTCATTCTTATCTGTTTTCCATCTTGCAACCTCTCTGTGTTGGTTTGTGTGCAGTGGCACCCGTTTCTTAATCCCACCAAGTCCACCTAGCGGCCACCCTCACTCCAGGTTGTTACAGGTGCTGGTCATCACTCACTGTCAGCTGTCAGTCTCGCCAGCTAGGTAACTGTCACCCCATGTGTGGAAGTGACAGTGGACGCACCCTGGGCACATGTGTCTAATGATCGCTATAAAAAGACTCCGAATCTGTCAGCTGTGGTGAGGAGCTTTCGCCATGAAAATTGTGACTGCGGCCGAAGCCGTTTCCGTCGATTTTACTCCTATCTCTGGATGGATAGGGCAAGTGGCAATCACCAGGAACTGTTTGGGATCGAACTAGAGCATTTGATGATGAGGTGAGATCTATACCCAACGCCCCACGACGGGACATGCCAGCTATTATACCAAGTTTTGGTCTGTCGTTTTACCTCCATGACTTCGACATGGGCACCTATCACTTACATATACCAAGGGTTTTTCCCCCCTTACAAAGGAGGTAGCCAAGAATCAAATGGCATAATTCCACTCCCAGCTATTTCATCCCCACCCACTCCACTCCCATTCACCACCCCTCCCTCCCTCCCTCTTTTCTTGGCTCCTCCTGGATGACGGGTCATCCCTGCATCTCGCCCATTGCCTTGGCTCACAAGCAGTGCAGCAAGGCACAGCAAATTCATATTCTAGTTATTCAAACGGAGGTTGGAGGAAAAATAGCACAGTGTGATAACCCCTTATTGTGTGTTGGTTATTGGTCCTGACGTCATAAGCCATCGAGTACCTCGTGACTCATCTGTCGAGCTGCATTAAGGGGTTATCACACTAGGCTATTTTTCCTCCAACATCCTACCTCCAACTTCCGTTCGAATAACTAGACTATGACTTGATTACAGAACTCTAAGTCTTCTCTAAGAACATTTCTACAATAGTCTAACAATCGTATAGGTTTAAAATCTCTTCGTTCATCATTCAGCTTTGCTATATATGACGAAAAGTTAATCTGATAATTGAATATTTGAAAAATAGAAGATTATAACCCAAGTCGATTTTACTCGAATCAACTCTCAACTGTCGATGCTGGTGAAGCACATGGAAACCCGGTGTCGATTCTTACGTGTCGACTTCCAGTGGTCTGCTGTCGACGACAGCGTATGGTATCAGCACCGTCAGATGACAGATACGATAAAGTATTGGTTGTCAGCGTGAACAGTTGCCAGGTACTTTAATCCTGTGCGCTGACTATCGTCCCTTTGAACACAGGGACGCATTTGATTGGTTGGGATTTCGTTGGAGAGCTGACGGTTCCGTTCGTTTCTGAAATGGTCAGGAGGACTCCGGTGTAAATAAAATCGTCTGGCGTCCCACAGAAAACGGATCGTTAATATAAGTCATGGAAGAGGCTGGGAGACTCTGGGAGTCTCTTTGTGGGGACCATACCAGTTATGCATATTCCAGTCTTGGATGGATTAGGGTTTCCGTGTTTATATTTGTATATGTGTGTTTGTGTGTGAATATAATGTATATATATTTATATGTGTATATATATATATATATATGTATATATATATATATATATGTATATATATATATACATATGTATATACATATATATATATGTATATATACATATACTGTATATGTTATATATATATAATATGTATATATACATTTTACATTTTAACAACCGCAACGCACTTTAATTCTAAGCCATCAGCATCGGGAAACCCAATGGGACCACATGCAGAAATTGAAATATGGTACTGCCGAGGACTCGTACATTATATGTTTGTGTATTTTATATTTGTGGGTGTGCGCATATGCCTGTATGTATATATGTATATATATATACCCGGTAGTGTGTGTGTATACTGTATATTTATATGTGTGTATGTTTATATAGTGTATATATATTTATATGTATGTGTGCGCGTGTATGTATGCATATATTTAAAGTATATCACAAGATTGAATGAGATGCTGGAGAGTTTTTACATTTGGACCGAGGACCACCCCTCTACCGAACTTAATGTAGAACAGTCAGTCAGCCAATCAGTCAGTGGAGCAAGTAGATGACTTAAAAACTAAAAAAAAGTGTGGTGAGAAGTGTACGCCAGGAGGCGCGTAGCTGTGGATAAGTTCCTGTGCTATTGGGTTGTCGGGACAGGTAACGGTCAATACTGGAAATCGGGGAGGCGTGCGGGATTCGAACCCACCAACGCACATAATAAACGAAGAAGTGAGTGAAAATAAATGAGATAGAAAAATTTATTTATTTATTAAATTTATTCACTTATTCATTTATTTGTTCGTTTATGTATTTATTCAGATATTTATTTATTATTTTACTTTATTATTTGTACTCAGCCGGATGTTGACGGTGTTGTTTAACCCAGTTACTGTACTGCTCGTGTAATCAATAAGGTTATTGGTGATTCTACTGCCCGTGTTCTGTCAGTGTGCTCTTGTTTTTCAAAGCCGAACTTTTCTGTTTTTGTTGTGGGTCCAGGGCCTTACGTTTGTGTGTGTGTGTGTGTGCGTGCGTGCGTGCGTGTATGTGCGCACCCACAAGTGCGTGTACATGAGTGTACACGCACAGGGGAGGGAAAAGGAGGAATAGGAGGAAGGTGGAATGAAGAGGAGGAAGAGAAGGAGGGGGTAGTATGAAGAGGAAGAGGAGGAGGGGCTAGGATGAGGAGGAAGAGGAGGAGCGGCTAGGATGAGGAAGAGGAGGAGGAGGGGGTAGGAGGAAGAGGAGAGTGATGGAATAAGGAGGAGGGGGTAGGATGAGGAGGAAGGAGAGGAGGGGGTAGGAAGAGGAATGGAGAGGTCAAAGAGACGGAAAGAGAGGAGGGAATGTATAGGGGGAGGAAAAGAGAGGTTACGGTCAAATTTGAGCTGGTGTGATGGAGGACAAAAGGTATTTTGTTTGCGGAAGAGGGAGAGAGAGACTTTGAAGGCGTGTTAGGGAAATACATAGATTAGGGAGATAGTCTTGCCAAGAAAGTGACTGTCAGTCAGTATCAGTCAACCATTGAAAGTCCACTGCTGAACACAAGCCTCTCCCAACCTCTGCCACGTCACTCATGCAACCTTCTCTGACTTCTCATCCGGTCTGTAGGGAGAATAGATAACTGTGTCTTCAAGTGTTTGTTCATGTTTATGGATATGGGTATAGGTGTGTGGGTGTTTCAGCGAGCGCGTTTGTGTGTGTTGTGTTCCTTTGTTTTGTGTTTGCGCTCTCTCTCTCTCTCTCTCTCTCTCTCTCTCTCTCTCTCTCTCTCTCTCTCTTGCTGTTTGTGCGTGCGTGCATGTTTTCACACTATTACCAGGGATGACTACATAGTATGCATAATATAGAACTAAAAAAAAAATGAAAACTTGATGCGCGTACGTCTTGCTGTATGGGGACATCTTGGCAGTCTTTGCCTCGGCCGTTCGGAGGAATGTTGCTTGACTTGTGGGTAATAGGATCCACATGGAGCCATAACCAAAGAATCACCATCAGTCCATGTATTATTGAAAGATAAACTCTGCTCTCTCTCTCTCTCTTTCTCTCTCTCTCTCTCTCTCTCTCTCTCTCTCTCTTTCTCTTTCTCAGTGTCTCCCTGTCTTTCCCCCCTCTCTCCCCCCGTATTGTGTGTATTTGTGTTCCTACGTGTTTATCAATCTATCTATATAAATATATGTTCAGCAGTGGACTCAGTATGTCTGATTTTATATGCACTGAAGATGTAATATACGAAAGCGCTCTGCTTCGTTAGTTTCTTTTTCCAAGTGGTCTACTTTGCATATATATATATATATATATATATACATACACAAACACGCACGCGCGCACACACGCACACACACACACACACACACACACACACACACACACACACACACACACACACACAACCGTTTATGTAAAGTATATAACCATTATGTTCATTCATTAGTGTCCTTTCCTGCGTTTTCTGCATCTTTTAGTTGACATTTAACCAATCCATCACCCTAGGACAGACACGGGCAGGAGTTCTGGAATAAATGAGGGAACAAAAGGTCAGTTTAATGCGCTATTCTGGCGCGACATTCTGGTCTCTTACGACTAATTCTGGCCAATCGGACCATCTGTTTTACCCACTCTGGGCATTGACCTCCGTTTTCTCTCGCTATATCCGTCTCCTGCTCCCCAATGCAGGATTTATTGTGATGGTCTTAACAAGTCTTGCGTCAGTAATTCTTGCCCAAGACCTCACTTTATCTGGATACAGACATACATACGTACACACACACACACACACACACACACACACACACACACACACACACACACACACACACACACACACACACGACTCGACGGCGCAGTGGTAGCGATCGCACCCGCTGCTACAACGGTCCAGGTTCGAGTCCTGCTCGGGGCTGAAATAATTTCAGCATCGCTTCAATGCGAGCCGTTACTCCAACTTCCGGGAGGGTAATAGTTGTTGATCACGAGTCCAACATGTGCTCTAAGACCATGGTGAATCACACACACACAAAGAGACAGATACACATACACACACACAAAGAGACAGATACACATACACACACACACACACACACACACACACACACACACACACACACCGTACACACACACACACCGTACACACACACACACCGTACACACACACACACACACACACACACACACCGTACACACACACACACACACACACACACACACACACACACACACACACACACACACACACACACACACACACGTCGGTTAAATTGGTACGCCGGTAAAGCGCAAATTCCCGTCCAGATTGACTCAGCGATTTTTCTTTGCGTTGGAAACGCGTGGAGTTGATGAGATTTGATGGCTGTGATTGAGAAACATGCGAGCAATGTGATTTCGTAAACGGGTCAGGAATGGAAATGGGGATTTGTTGTGAAATTTATTACAGACGCTTTTTCCTGTGTGTGTGTCTTGCTTGCGCCGTGATGGTTTCCTGTACACAGTATGTGGAAAATGTTCTCGTAGTTTTGATATGTTAGAATCTAGATTTTTATTTTATTTTATTTGTTTATTTTAAGGTGCCGCGCTAGAAAAAAAAAACAGTATTTCGTGTAGCATTGTAGTGATTGTGGTAGTGGAGTAGTCATACTTGACTATGCCAGGATTTATTTATTTATTTATTTATTTATTTATTTATTTATCATTATTATTATTATTTTTTAAGAATACCATCGTAAGGTCAGAAAATGTTTAGGAACTGTACCCAAGTAGTTCCTGATCACTTAAGTTATTCAAGGTTCATCTTTAAGGACTTGTATATTTATTATATCATACGTGTTGGTGATGTACAGTATACATGATTTCGCGTATACACTCTTGCACGTGCACGTACTTGTATACACACAAACACGCAAACGTTTACGTGAATGAATGTGCTAGGAATACGTTTGTGTGTTTGTGTATGTATGCGTGAAGTGTGTGTGTGTGCATATATATATGTGCATGCGTGTGTAAATGTGTTTGTGTATGTATGTGTATGCGTATGTAAGTGCGTGTATGTCTGTATGTCTGCGTTGCGTGTGTTTGTGTGTGTATGTGCTTAGGTTGGTGCAGGTGCTCAGTCAATAAGCAGAAGTACTTTGAACTGTCACTGTCAAACTTTCTTCAAACACGAGCGTAGCATAGCCATAACTTTGACTCTTCTCTTCCTTGGTGTCCTAATGAGATGATTTTTCTTCCTTTGCAGGTGAGCGCTGTGGCTGTAACCCGAGCTGGTCACGTCTTGTAGCGGTAGACACTCGAGGCGTAAGATTCTTCTGTGTGTTTGTTCTCAAGTTGTGGTTCGTGGGCCACTAGCGGGCCACTCATGGGCCACTGGCGGACCACTCGTGAGCCACTAGTGGGCCACAAGAAGTGTCCCAGGACAAAAACAAGTAGTAGTTAGTCGGTGCCCGGTGGAATACTGAGACACGTATTTTTAGATACATATTTGTTTGATCATTTTTCCAACACTCTTGCTGCGATGTGGGTAGCTTAATGCGTGTTTAATTCTGAAAACCTTCCCTTCAAAATTAACATGTATAGATAAAGAAATCCTATAAATGCATATGCAAACAACGCGGCAATATATATATATATATATATATATATATATATATATATATATATATATATATATATATATATATATTGGGAATGGAATTAGAAAATAGAATTTATTGTATGAATAGATGAAATAAAAAAGTAAACTGAATAACGTAGACAGACCGTGAAACTCAAAAAATAGCGAAAGTGAAAGTAAATAACAGAATGGATTGGGTGGGTTCGATAATCTATAAATTCGTTTTGGAAATAATAGAAAATAAAGAAATTGTTGTGTAGGTCGGCGACCGTGACGCAATTCCTTTACGTCTTCTTCTGGAAGCCCATTATCTGACGTCAGAAGCTTTCGGCCATTTGGACCAAAATCGCCTATCACGTCACGCTACGCATTCTTCGGGTCACCAGGCACGTGACCTGAGCTCGGAGCACGTGAACCGTGTTACGTGACGCTAAGTGATTTAGACACGTGACCTGAGCATGGAGCACGTGATCAGTGTTACGTGACCTAGACACGTAACTTGAGCACTGAACTCGGGAGCAGTGTTACGTGTGACGCTACGTGACTTAGACACGTGACCTGAGCACGTAGCTCGGGGACAGTGTTACGTGTGACGTTACGTGAACTAGGCACGTGACATGAGCACGGAGCTCGGGAACAGTGTTACGTGACGGTACATGACTTAGGCACGTGACCTGAGCACAGAGGACGTGGTGTTACGTGACCTTAGCACGGAACATATGAACATCGTTACCTGACTTGAGCACGAAACACGTGACCTAGGCAAGTGAACAGTATCACGTGACGCTACTGAGGTACGTGACCTGAGCATGGAACTTGGGAACATTATTACGTGACGCTGCGAGACCTAGACACGTGACATGAGCACGTGAACAGCGTTACGTGACACTACGTGACCTGAGCACGGAGCTCGGGAACTATCACGTGACGCTACGTGACCTGAGCACGGAGTACGCGAACAGTGTTGCGTGACCTGAGCACGAGTCACGTGAACAGTTACGTGACTTAAACACGTGACATGAACACGGAGCTCGGGAAGTGTTACGTGACGCTACGTGACCTGAGCACGGAACTCGGGAATAGTGTTACGTATGCTACGTGAAGAGTTGCTCCCTCCTTCCCTCAGTTGAATAAAATCACGTGACGAAAATTTTAATCGTGAGAAAATGTCCCCTCGAGAGTGGAATACTAACCAAACAAGGAACAATAATCTTCAATCCGTCAATATTACTCTCCGGTTCAAGTAACTTGCACGCTTGACTTGCCTTTGAACTTGCCCCGTGTAAACGAGGCCTTCGGTGCCCCGAGGGTTGTTGTCAGTGACTGGGGGTCTACTACGGGTTTCAAGTGACATTCAGAGAGGCGATCTCACGAATTAGGGACAATTTATTGGTAGATAGAGGTATGGCTACCTACATACCAAGGGATTTTTTCCCCTTATAAGGAAGGTAGCCATGATTCGGTTTAACGGCGCAAAACCCCCGTATCAGGAGGATAGGACGGTGCCCCTGTACAGAGGATTTTGCAGTGTGAAATATAATGAACTATGCCCTTAGCTCAACTCGTCGGTGGCAGGGTTCGAACCATCGTCACCATGACCTCCGCCGCAAGTAGCAACGCCCTAACCCGGAGTTAAGTAAATAAGATGGTGATAATAATAATGATGATAATAATAGTAATAATGATAATAATAATAATACAAATGTATCGACGTTGTTGACTCAGCACCGAGTCACGAGTGGATGTCATAAAAAAGAAATTAACTTGATTGGTTGGTTAATGATCAGACGGCTCAGATATCGCGCTGAACAAAGGCCGAGACACGACGAGCGATGCTGGTGGTGGTGGTGGCCAGACAAGAGGGTGGAGGGACGGAGTAGAGAAGTTTGCAGGAGTAGTGTGGTTTATGTTGTCACGGCAAAGGTCAGGTCGATTTTCAGCAGTGGACAGGGAATGCTTACAGGAACGATTGGTGACCTCGCGGTCACGGTCACCGGGTTAGGTCAGATCAGGTCACTGATCGAAGTGAAAGGCTGTTGCAGCGAGCATAGCGGGACAAACACACCCATGAAAGTTGTAACTTGAGGACAAGTGAGGCTAATCGGAGGACAAGCGGACTCTTATAAAAGTTGCAGCGACTACGCTGGGGTTCAGAACACCCCTCCTCCTCTGTCTCTCTCTCTCTCTCTCTCTCTCTCTCTCTCTCTCTCTCTCTCTCTCTCTCTCTCTCTCTCTCTCTCTCTCTCTCTCTCTCTCTCTCTCTCTCTCTCTCTCTCTCTCTCTCTCTCCCCTCTCCTCTCTATCTCTCTCCCCCTCTCTCCTCTCTCTCTCTTTATATCTCCCCTCTCTATCTCCCCCCTTCTCTCTCTCTCTCTCTCTCTCTCTCTCTCTCTCTCTCTCTCTCTCTCTCTCTCTCTCTCTCTCTCTTTTCTCCTCTTTATCTCTCTCCCCTCTCTCCTCTCTCTCTCTATCTCTCCCCTCTCTATCACCCTCTCTCTCTCTCTCTCTCTCTCTCTCTCTCTCTCTCTCTCTCTCTCTCTCTCTCTCTCTCTCTCTCTCTCTCTCTCTCTCCCTCCCTCCCTCCCCTCCCTTATATCATGGTGTCACCCAAGAGGGAAAACAGGAAAGATGTACATATGTTGGGCACAGTAGTCGATGGAGCATGGGAGTGTGTACTTGCCTAAATGTCGTACCAAATTGCAGTATACAGGAAAGGATCATCACTCGTGGGGTCCTGTCTCAAACTTTGGTTTTCATACCAAACTTCAAATTCATGTATGGTACTAACTTGGGCAATTTCCTTGTTTTCCAATGATCATAATCAAAAATGGTTTTATATATTGCTCCAGCGCACGTGTGTTTGAGATAATTTGAGAGAGAGAGAGAGAGAAAGAGAGAGAGAGAGAAAGAGAGAGAGGGTCAAGGCGACAGCGTCATGGAGACTGCAGGAATGTCATAACTGAAGACGTTTCACGCAGTACCACGGACTTAGAGTTCATTAAACCGACAAGAATTTAATCTCACACTTGAAAGTTCGCGGACTGTCCCAGAATTGCATTTTTTCTTTCTCTTTCCTTCTTCGTCTTATTTTTTTTTTCCTTCTTCTTCTTCGTCTCCTTCGCCCCAACTCCTCCTCCTCCTTTCCTCCTCTCTTCCTTCATGCATTGTTATCAATAGATAATTATATATAATCTGCTTCCAGAATAGCTTATATCTAGTTCAGTACATTCCACCAGTGATAATTATCGTGGTATTGTCGATAAGATTAAAGTATTCTGTTCAATTATCAAATCAAATCAGATCTGTCATCCTGAGTCCACTGCTGAACAAAGGCCTCTTTCATAGCATTCCATGATTCGCACAACCGCACCAACCTCTGCCACGTCACTCCTGCAAACTTCTCCATCTCGTCTCTCCACCTTCTGTCTGGTCTCCCTCTTCCACGCTTCCCATATTGCGGGTGCGAACGACTTGTGAGCGATGGAGCAAATGTGTTACTGAGTGTAATTACCACCTTCCTGTAAATACACGTTGTCGTAGTGAGGGTCGACTGAGTCACGATCTTTCTTCTCTGTCGCCCCGGACATGACGTCATCGGTGACGTCACGAGGCACTTTGGGGGTCCTCCTGGTTTGGCCCTTTCGTGTGGTCTGGGCCTCGTTCATTAGGCTGGCTCTGGTCCCATTTGGGCAAGCACGTTGGACGGATTAGGTCAGTCTCTCTCTCTCTCTCTCTCTCTCTCTCTCTCTCTCTCTCTCTCTCTCTCTCTCTCTCTCTCTCTCTCTCTCTCTCTCTCTCTCTCTCTCTCTCTCTCTCTCTCTCTCTCCTTGTTCAAACCTAATGGCTGCAGTCCGAACACGTCGGGCAAAGGTGGCCACTGGCCACCAGGGGCTCGTTCTTGGATGCGGCTCCAGAAGGTATTGAGGCTCTTCTGGAGGGGCAGAAACCGCTCGGGATGAGACTGAGTCGCTCTTTGTGCCGCTTTCCCTCTGTGTGCGGTCTTCCCTGTCGTCGTCGTCGGCATTCCAGCGGGTGATTTGTAGCCAGTCCCTTTGTTGGGCGTAATGGACAAGCGAAGCCAAGCCAAGCCAAGACAAGACAAGATGAACCACGGTAAGGAGAAGCGGGGTACATGGAGAGCTTTTGGTCAAAACTTATGATTCCGATAAATGATTAATAAATATAATTTGTTCATTTGTTTCCGAAATCAACTGCAGGGTCTCAAAATAACCATGAATTATGATTATTACAGGTATCGGAATCGGACTCTTATCCGAATCGTAAGGTTAGAGCAATATCGGGACTCTTTTCGGAATCGTGTTTAGAGCAGTTTCGGGACTCGTTTTGGAATCGGAAGTTTAGAGCAGTATCAGGACTTGTATCGCATTCTCAAGTTTAGATCAGTATCGGGACTCGTATATTGGAATCGGAAGTTTAGAGCAGTAACGGGAAATCGTATCGTTTTTTTTTTTTTTTTTTTTAATCGTCCCATCACTTGGTCATTCTCTAGTTGGTAATTTCTCGCAACCTTTCTCCTGACAATGGTCTCTTGCCCAAAACGCTCGTGAGACGACGAGGGCGGTCCCTTGCGACCGGACGGGGCGAGTCCCTCTTTACAACCTCGTTACTGCTGATGATTCGAACGTTTGACCCACAGGGTCGAAGGTGTAAACCCTCAGGGGAGAGACCACCGGTATCGGGACGCTGAGGAGACGGTTGGTGTCAGTCAAGAACCACGAGGAGTGAGTATAAAAGTGGTGAAGGAAACGCAGAGAACAATTTGAATTTTTACCCACTGACGTTTCGTCCTTACCAGGACATCGTCAGTAAATAAAAAGTCCAACTGTTCTCTGTGTTTTCCTCTCAACGTTTCCACTCATTCGTCTTCCTTACTTCACCTCTAGGAGTGTTGACATGGCTGACTTCAGACATGTTGTTCTGGCCAACACCTTGCGAATAGTTGGTTGGATAGATGGATTGAAAGGGTTGAGACAACTGTGCAGCACCTTTTAGGAGTTGATTCATGAGCAGCAGGTGCTTCGGAGGATCTCCTCACGGATACATCATCAAGGTTGATATTGATTCAGTGGTTCTCAATCTGGGGTTCACGGATCCCTATAGAACCACAACGTTTTACAAGTGGACCCAGAGACTAAATATTAGTGGTATTTAGTTGATGTTTACTGATTCTATTCCCTATCCGAGAGTTGACACCTTGACGTGGTGGATAGGCTTGAGATTATTAATGACTACAAAAGCTACTGTATGTCGATAGAGAGGAAATCTCTGCAGGGTCACCCATATCGAACAGGTTTTGTAAGAAAGATCGAGAATGATTCTATTCAGTGTTGAAGTGATATTCAGGAGGCTAAACAACAGCAGTGCATAAGTATGGGGATACATGGAAAAGACGGTCGAGAGCCTCTGATGTAAGGGAGTATGTACTTGAGTGCTTCAGGTTCCTTCGACGGCTTCAGGGTTGAAGGGCCTAAGGAGAGGACCGATCAGCTCCAATAGAGGTGATGACAGAATTAGAGCATGAGGGAGTACCTGCGTTCTTTCTTGAGTACATAAGAACATAAGAATAAAAGAGAGTGCAAGAGACCATAAGGCCTACACTAGGCAGATCCATGTCCATGCAATCAACTATCATCCCTATCCATAAAGTTATTGAAGACAGCCGATAGTTTCAGCGCTTAGTCATGGTCTATTCCATTCGTTAACCACTCTATTGGTAAATCAGTTCTTGCCCGTTTCGTTCATAAGTCTAAATTTGTCCAGTGAAGTCCATTACCCCAAGTCCTGCAAGTCCTCACGGAAACGTTGACGTGTTCCGCTAAATTGTTTATCCTATGGGGTACCTACGATTGTCAGCAGATCTACGGGGAAGGTGTGTGTGTATGTGGGGGAGGTTGCTACTCTCCTACCTCCCCCTCTCCTTCTCCCCTCCTCCGCCCTCGCCCCTTCCCCCTCTGTCAACATGGAGGAGTTTACTTGGGTGAATCTCCGCATTAGAATTCTAGAAATAGGTCCCTTGGTTTACTTCGTCCGCTGTCTTGTACCCGAAAGTAAACTTCATTAAGCTTGTTTTCTGGTCTGCAGTGAGACTTGGGGCTTCAGTGAGGAATGGGGGGGGGGGTGAGTGAGTGAGTGAGTGAGGGAGGGAGTTGAGTGAAGCTGAAGGCCGAACATACCGACTCCTTGACCTTCGTCCCGACCTCGCCAAGGGCGCTGGCCCTCCACCCTATTCCTACTCTCAACCTCCTCCTCTCCTCCTCCTCCTCCTTCTTCTCTCCCTCCTCTTTCTCTTTCCTCAATCTCCAACTCCATAACTTCATCTATCACCCACCTTGTCTTCCTCCTCTTCCACATCCTCCTCCTCCTCTCACCCACCTCACCCTCCACATCCTTCATCAGCCTCCTCACCCTCCAGGTTTCCGCCCACTCTCTCCATTACTTTCTCCCTCCGCAGTATCGGTGTCCGCTGGACACAGGTTATCTCTCTGTTGGGTCTTCTTTGTGCTGCCTCATCTCGATCTCATCTTTCTTACCCTCTCCACTGTCCCTTCCCCCTCCTCTTCATCTCTCTCTTTCTCCTTCCCTTTTAGAGAGCTCCGTCGTCAGCTATTCGGAATCATCTGTAAAACAAAGACCCCCTCCTCCCGTTTTCTATGTGCCACAAGACTGCGTGAAGATCTACCATGCCACTCCTGCAAGCTTCTCTATATCGTCTCCTTTTGTCCGGGAGTGGGTCGGATTTCCATCCACTCGGGAGGAAGTGGAATGTGCATGGAATAGGGACTGGTGGTGGACTTTCCCCCCCCCCCCCGGTGGATTCAGCGGGCGAGAAGGTGGGGGAAGTTTGCAGGAGTGACGTGGTACAGTTTGGCGCAATCGGTGTGAGTCACGGAAGAGGTTGCGAGAGGCATTTGTCTAGAAGTGGACTTCGAATGTCTGATTCAATGAATAGCTGATCCCAGTAGGCGTTTTGTTGCTACCGGAGTCGTCGGATTTGCCCTTGGTGCTTGGATAGCCGGGGCAAGTGGCGGTCATCAATACCCGTTGGGAAGTGAAACCGGGTCCACAAAGAATGAAGTTGTATCACTTCATTAGTCATTCGATTGGTCGATCGATCGATTAATGGTCAGTTGTTATGAGGCGGTAAAAGAGAGGAAGTGGAATTGGGCAGTTAAGTTGGCGTCAGCGACTGATGAGCGATGAAGCAAGTGTGTTACTGAGTGGACGCCGCGAGATGGGAAGCGTAGAAGAGGGAGACCAGACAGAATCGGAGAGACGAGATAGAGAAGTTTGCAGGAGTTACGTGACAGATTAGCGCGGTCATGCGAATCATGGAATGCTATGAAAGAGGCCTTTGTTCAGGAGTGGACTCAGGGTGCCTGATTTGATTTGATGAGGCCACTGCTGAACAAAGGTCCCGTCTTGTTACACATGTCGTTCGATGGTGCTAGTGTCTGCCACGTCATTCGTGTAAACTAGGCATGGGCACCTGGAACTGGGAGGCGGGAAATGGGAACTGGAAGGCAGGTGGGAGGTGAGGGAGCGTGACGGGATGACAACACCGCCCCCTTCCCATGACGCATCAAATTGGGGGGAGGGGGGGAGGGGGGAGACTGATTTGGGGGAGGGGAGGGGAGGGGAGGCCTTGTTAAGTCTGTCGACATTGGCTGTACATAACACCCACCCAACCACTCAGTCAGTCACTCACGCTTTCTCATCTTCCCACCCATCCCCACTCACGCCATTGTCTCACGCAGCTACCCAGGGTACCCCCTGTGTGCCTCTTACCCACGTTCACACCCACACGCCCACTTGCCCTCCTATACCCACTTGGGTCAACGAATGGAATGGACTTAGTAACCATGTAGTGAGCGCTGAAACAATCGGTTGTTTAAAGAAATGGTTAGACAACTTTATGTATGGGGATGACAGGTGGTGATAGACATGGAACTGCCCAGTGTAGGCCTTATGGTCTCTTGCAATTTCCTTCATTCTTATGTTCTTATGTTTTCACGCCCACAAAGAGTTCTCACCTATGCTCGTAGTGGCCCCGTCCATGTACCCTTTTCTCCACAATCAGTATTCGTTTATGACTAGAAACTGATTTTCACTTTAACAAATCAGCTGATTTGTTTTAAATTCTATTGTCCCTCTTCTCTGCTTCCTTCCTTAAATCTCTCATTTACCATCCCTATGGCTCATCTTCGGTGTAATGTTGTCCCCAAGGATGGAAGCGCCGGTTATCGCCGACAAAATACTGTAATAACCTCCAGATTATTATTATTATTATTATTATTGTTTATTTTTATTTCTATTTATTTATCTATATTTGTTTTGTTTTATTTTATATATTGATTAATTTATTTCTTTTATTTTTTATTTTATTTATTTATTTTATTGTTTATTTATTTTATGTTGTTTTATTTTTATTTTTGAGATTTCCGAGTTGAAACTATCCCTTGACGGTGTGGGCGGGAACCGAAGGGCTCAGGAAAGGTCAAGCTGGCAACCAACGGAAATAAATCTCAAGCACAGGTGCACCCTTCACGTGAACATCTCTGACACTGCAGGTGGAGATATCATGTGAATGGGGAAGAAAATGGGTTAACCTATTCGCAAGTGGCACGTTTCCCTGATGCTGATCCTCTTCAGCGTTGTCTCCACAAGAGAAAACCTTCGATGGAGGAGACGAAGTGGACGTCCACTGAATTCATGACCGGACAAAGTGGATCGAGCCTGTCGAGATATGTTTGGAGTGGGAAGGAAGGGCGTCTGCATGGAAGCTTGCTCGGAGGGACCGTGGGTATTGGCGCCGGGTTGTGAGTGAAGTAAAGCGCTCCCTGGCGTATGATGCCCCCAGCTGATGATGTTTCGCAGTATTCAGTACTTTTGTGATTTTACACGTAAATGTTGATATTTACCTCTTGTAGGGTCATACTATTTACAAACAACTACCGACGACAACGACGACGATGATGATGATGATCTTCTTTTTCTTCACCTTCTTCTTCTTCTTCTTCTTCTTCTTCTTCTTCTTCTTCTTCTTCTTCTTCTTCTTCTTCTTCTTCTTCTTCTTCTTCTTCTTCTTCTTCTTCTTCTTCTTCTTCTTCTTCTTCTTCTTCTTCTTCTTCTTCTTCTTCTTCTTCTTCTTCTTCTTCTTCTTCTTCTTCTTCTTCTTCTTCTTCTTCTTAACCTGAAATTTTAACTAAAACAATGAATATCGTCGGAGTTGTCGGTAATTAGTATAACCGTTCTTGTAAGTCTGTTGAAACTGTAACTTAGTTATGCAAGTATCTGAGAATTTCGTGTAATTGTTTGATGCCGCCAGGTGATTTTATTCAACTAGAAAGCTTGGAAATTATCTCTAACTTATCTCGATTAGATCTTGCTACACAGGATGTTTGTTTCGATTGAATATAATCTCCTGAGGTTAGCCAGAATAAAATTCACAAGTCGATCGTGCCTATCAAGAGGCATAATACCGTATCATACCTGATCTCTATCGATTTCTTCTGTTCACCATGGATGTCGAAGCATATAGGGCAAAGGGGACATCTTTGGCTACAACTAAACATTCGTTCAGACAAAAGGACAAGTTTGCCCGTGGTCTTGGTGAACTATTAGTAATAGTCTGTACAGTGACGGTAGTAATATAGTTGTAGAAGTTATGATAGTCTAGTGAATGTAATAGCACAGCAGTAGTAGTGATAGTAGTTATATATAGATAGTATGATAATAGATATAATGAGATAAAAAAAAATATATATATATATATATATATATATATATATAATATAGATACTATAATAATGGCATTGGTAATGATAAGCGTGAAGATAGTGATAATGATATTGGGGGGAAAATTGGGAGCGTTGTTTGACCCCCGACACGTGCAGCTGGTCTCAGTGGATTACTGTGCCACCTGGGACACGCGCCCTGCGTCACCTCTGCGGACTGCGGCACCCTGCGGGAGGTCACCTTCCCTTGCGGCGTTCAGTGCCTAGGTCACCGTCGCCAATACCTTCGTTGTGCGGTATTTTGATTGGATCGAATTGTTTTCAATTGTATTAAATTTTATTTTATTTATTTATTTATTTTTTATTATTTATTAATATTTAATTTTATTTATTTTTATTTTATTTATTTTATTTATTTACTGTTATTTATTTTATTTCATTTTATTTTATTTTTATTTTTTTCGCCAATAGAAGCGCGCGTGTCCTAGCATTCCGGTTTCGCTATTGCACTGCTTGTAGGGCGCAACTGCGCTGCTCCATTAAGCGCACATTCCCACGTGATGACGTCACTCCACCTCCATTTCTTTTGTTGTGACGTCCTATCGCGCCGCCTCCGGCATTCCTCCTGTCTGATATCACTTTTGTCTTGCATTGTACATGCATGTTACGGTTTGCTCTCTCTCTCTCTCTTTCTCCCCCCCCTCTCTCTCTCTCTCTCTGTCTTTCGATATCTGCCTCCCTGTCTCTCTGCTCCTCTTTCTCTCTCCCCCCCTCTCTCTGTCTCCGTCTTTCTCTCTCTCTCCCTCCCCCCCTCTCTCTCTCTCTCTCTCTATCCGTCTCTCAGTCTCTCTCTTTCCCTCTCCCTCTCCCTCTCTGTCTCTCAGTCTTTCGATATCTGCCTCCCTCCCTCGCTCCTCTCTCTCTCTCTCTCTCTCTCTCTCTCTCTCTCTCTCTCTCTCTCTCTCTCTCTCTCTCTCTCACTGTCTCTCCTCTCAGTCTTTCTACTTCTCTCCCTCCCCCTTCTCTCTCTCTCCCTCTCTCTCTCTCTCTCCCTCACTCTCTCTCTCTCTCTCTCTCTCTCTCTCTCTCTCTCTCTCTCTCTCTCTCTCTCTCAGTCTTTCTACTTCTCTCCCTCCCCCTTCTCTCTCTCTCTCTCCCTCCCCCTTCTCTCTCTCTCTCTTTCTCTCTTTCTCTCTCTCCACTCACTCTTTCACCTTTACCCAATAGAAAAGCCTAGATCCAGTAATCTCTAGGCCTCTGTTTGAACGCGCTAGCCACTGGTCCATCTTCTTCCCCTTCATTCCTGTTGGTCGTAGAATTTCTGAGACTATCAGATCATTTTTCTCGCCATGATTGGTTGTGTTTTGGTTTGTTAATTTATTTGAACAACACTGAAAAAAAAGGTATTTGCTTGACATTGGCCTTTACATGGAACTACCTAGTGTATTCCTCAAGAGCTCTTGCAGTCTCCTTCATTCTTATGTTTTTATGCTCTTGTAGATCTGTTGAAACTGGAATCTGAATATACAAGAAGAAAGTATATTGGTGAGAATTTTGTATAATTGGTGCGATATATTTTTTTTTTTTTTTTGTACGAATTAGAGACAGCTCTATGGGAATAGTTTATTATTTTCCTTGTTCTGCCGCATTTTTATCGGTGATTGGCATTTTAGATTATCGATATGCAAACTTTTCGTTTTCTCAATCTACAGATGAATAAAGTCGTCTGTTGATAGTGAAAATGTATAAGGCGACACATGAACATTGTCACATTACCCTATGATAACTTCCCCCACTCCGTGTTTCTTTCAAAATAACTCGTGTATGTATGAGAGAAATTCGCTAGTGACAGCGACATTAATCTGATGACAGTCGCATGTAGGATTCGAACCCACTGGGTAAAGGCGCTGTGAAGGTGATCTTACGGGTGGCCGAAAGCAGTGGGTTCGAATCCTACATGCGACTGTCATAAAAATGTTCATCGTCTATGTATGTTTTTTTAATGCAGGAGTCATAGAGAGAAACCCATCTTTGTTTTCATATTTTCTTGTCGTGATCAGATATTGATAAGAGGTAGCCCGAGTCAACTCGTATTTTTGATACGGACGTCGTAAAACGAGTTTAAATGTTTTTGATATATTTTGCCTCATTTACGTACGATAAGATATGGCTTGTGTATACTCGTAAAACATCTTGTTCATTTCGACGGGAGCCTTCTTTATAAAACCTAAGCATCATGGAGATACGCCATCACATCATCTGTGTCATAAACCAACATCGTTGAAATGAGAGAGAAACGAAACTCGTTTAATGTTGGGTAAAAAATAAATGACAAATTGTATGGAATGCACTACGAGGATACAGTGTTGTACATTACTGGAGGGTTGCCTGCCGACAATTCTAGTCATGGAAGAGATTGGGAAAGGCCTTTGTTCAGTAGTGGACTTTTGAATGGCCGATAAAAAGGGGACCAGAAAGACTATAGTAACTATCGAATTATTAGCTTGCTATCAAATGATTGATTGGCATTACCAGTAATATAACGTGAATTTATGTTGTGTGTGTGTGTGTGTGTGTGTGTGTGTGTGTGTGTGTGTGTGTGTGTGTGTGTGATTCACCATGGTCTTGGATCACGTGTTGGACTCGTGATCGACAGCTATTACCCTCCCGGATGATATCTCATATATGACCGATCTATGGGTAATGCTGTGACCTTACACGCACACACACACCCAACTCCCCTCCCATGAGAGTTGGAGTAACGATTCTCAGCGCAGCGATACTGAAATTATTTCAACCATGGGCGAGGTTCGAATTCTGACCATGTGTGTGTGTGTGAAAGAGAGAGAGAGAGAGAGAGAGAGAGAGAGAGAGAGAGAGAGAGAGAAAGAATGGTTCTTGCGAATTTGCAAAGGACTGAACTCTTCCTCAGCCTCTCTTCCCTCGATATGCACAATCTCTCGCGGCTCCCAAATGGGCAGACTGCACTGATAAAGGCCAGGGAGGAAAGAAAAACAAACACATTTAAGTCCTCTAAAATACCCTCGCGTCATAAAGATGGTTGCCTGACTGGACCGTCCTGCCACGTCACTCCTGCAAACTTCTCGCGCTAAAGGGGGGCTTCTGATGGAAGAAAGACAATTTTATTTTTTATTGTGTTATACTGGTGTCTACAATCTTCGAACGGGGAAGTTTGTCATCATGGGGAAGATATGTCTCCAAATCCTCCTCCATCCATCTTCTATCCTAGAAAGGGGTGCGAGAATTGATTTGTGATTTGAAGGGTGTACGAACAAGGGAAATTTTTAAGAACTTTTAAGAGCTTTAAGTGGATTCATTTTATGCATCTTCAGAGGCTTTTGTCACCCTGGACATTAATGATAGTGTGGTAAGGCAACTTGGATATTTTCTTCAAGAACTAAACTCCAGGTTGTACCAATTTACTGGCGAGGCACTTGGTCCCTACATTCTAAGATAATCCCAAAGGTCAAGGTAATCTCTTTGTGTTTCGAATGAAACCCTTTGGGATGAGTCAGTGGGCGTGTGAAGTGATCCCGAAGGACCAGGAACTCCTTCAGGAAGGAGAGGTGGGGCGGGGAGGAGGGAGGAGGGGATTCTGGAGTTATTAAAGGGCGGAATGTGGTTTTTCCATGCAATTGCTGTCACGTCCAAGGGAGGTGTTGCAAGGATGGAAATGAGTGTGACAAGGAAAGAGTGGAAGATCCTGACAGAAGCTGAAGAAGTCCGCCTGCAATAAGGGTCTCTATCTGTGTATATCAATCAAATCAGCCATCCTGAGTCCACTGCTGAACAAAGGCCTCCTTCATAGCATTCCATGATTCACACGACCGCGACATCCTCTGCCACGTCACTCCTGCAAACCTCTCAATCTCGTCTCTCCACCTTCTGTCTGGTCTCCCTCTTCCACGCTTCCTATTTCGCGGCGTCCACTCAGTAACACACTTGCTCTATCTGTATATATATAAAAAGGTGTTTTTCCCCATTAAAAGGGAGGTAGCAAAGTCAGAAACACGCAACCACTTCCACCCATTCCACTCTAATCCACCATGAAGAAGTTGGTTGGTTCCTATAGAGTGTACTTCACCAGCGCTTCTAAACTTTTGGACCTTCTCACGCCGCTGTCCAAGTGAGATGCAGAAAGTCAACCGTAAAGGAGTAGATAAACGCGGACAAATAAAGCAAGCAAACGACAATACATATGAACCCCATACCAATACCACCCCCACCCCCAACCCCCAACCCCATCCCAGTCCTAACCCCAGCTCCAACCCCAGTCCCACTTCCAACCCCTTCCGTACTCCATCCCCAACCCTATCCATAACCACCCAACACTGTTCCCAACCATTCCAACCCAACCCACAATCTCAACCCCAGACACCTCAGAACTCGACCAGCTCCAACCTCAGCCACCCTCAACTCCAACCACCTCCAACCCCAGCCACCTTCAACTCCAACTACCCCTCAACCCCATGCCACCTTCAACTCCAACCACCCCTCAACCCCAGCCACCTTCAACCTCAACCACCTACAACCTCAACCACCTCTCAACCTCAACCACCCCCCAACCTCAACCACCCCCCAACCCGAGCCATATTACCAACGCGTGTGCTATGATGCCGGTCGAATGCCAGCATGCAGGCCAACCCACTCGTGACAATATTGTAACATCACTGTGTGTTTGTGTGTTTCACCATGGTCTTGGATCACGTGTTGGACTCGTGATCGACAACTATTTCCCTCCCGGAAGATAGTTCAGAATTCATATATGACCGATCTATGGGTAATGATGTGACCTTACACGCACACACACCCAACTCCCCGCCCACGAGAGTTGGAGTACCGACTCGCAGCGCAGCGACACTGAAATTATTTCAGCCCTGGGCGGGATTCGCATTCAGACCGCTGTAGTAGCGGTCGCGAACGCTACCATTGTGTGTGTGTGTGTGTGTGTGTGTGTGTGTGCGTGCGCGCGTGCTTCGCCACTGTTATTTCATCCCATGGAATGGACTGATTCGAATTTGCATTGGCCCTGGATTCCTTTCCCTTTAGGTGTCTTTTGTCAGCAGGATTGCGGCAATACTTGTGTGTAAAAAAAAAAAAAAAAAAAAAAAGGAAAATAGAGGCAGCAAGGGTCTCGTGTGTTGCATGACGGTCCCGACTATCACGGCTGTAGCGGCGATGTTTGTCACACAGTTTATTGCACATATACCCATGCATTTGTATGTCAACAGCTTTTGTACGTGTTATTTCCATCGGTGGATTAACATGTGAAGAGTGTCGCAAACACAGACCATCTCTATCTCCTCTCAATCTTTCCTCTTCCTCTCTCTCTCTCTCTCTCTCTCTCTCTCTCTCTCTCTCTCTCTCTCTCTCTCTCTCTCTCTAACTATATTTCCATTTCTAAAATGAATGATTTAAGACTCAAAGTATATGTATGTACAAGGTATATCTATACTGTATGTGTGTGTGTGTGTGTATGGTATAGTATAATGCAATGTACGGTGATATAATATAAAATTCAGCATCCTTTCCAGACTGTAGCCTCTCTCGCACCTCTAAATTAGACGAAGAAACCTTTTGCCACTGAAAAGAAATATTCAGATCCACCATAGCCTGTCTATAGTCACGATTCAGTGATATCAATAATGTATTGCTATAATTTAATGGAGTGCCTAGGACTAAAAATGCCTTATTATCAATTAGAATGTGTATATATATTTTTTTCTTGTATTATTATTATCATTATTATTATTATTATTATTATTATTTTATCTTTGTTTATTTTTTATTTGTTTATTGATTTTATTTTATTTATTTATTTTTGTTCATTTATTTTTTATTATTATTTTTTTACCCTTCCGGTTGTGTTCAGCATGTGTCCACCGCAGGGCCGGCCTATCCCCTCGGGTTATGACACAACCTCAGTACTTCACCACGGTGGCTTACCGTCCTTGCCCACTGATGTCGAGACAGACACACAAAGCGACGGCCAATTCTTGCACGTGTTGATACTGTAAAGCCAGCATTCGTTGGAGCAAGTCCACGCTGGATCCAATATTGTGGTACCAGCATGTAAAGCGACAACCCTCCTAACTTGTGTCAATAGTGTGACACACTGACGGTGGCACAGCTCGTCGCCAATATTGCTGTGTCAACATGTAGAGCCGAGGGCCTACACACGTGTGGGCTATTAGTACAAGAGCGACAACATGTAGATCAACAGAGACATGTTACAGTAGGCGATGTCATGCACTACTGCCCTCCCTCTTTCTCTTTCTCTCTCTCTCTCTCTCTCTCTCTCTCTCTCTCTCTCTCTCTCTATCTCTATATATCTCTCTCTCTCTCTCTCTCTCTCTCTGTCTGTCTTCTCCCTCTCTTCTCCCCCTCTCTCTTCTCACAGTCATTCTCTTTCTATTCTCGCCTCTCTTTCTCCTCTCTCCTCTTTTTCTCCCCTCCTTTCTCTGTCTCTTTATCATCTCTTCTCTCTGTCATTCCTTCTTTTCTCTTTCTCTCCCCCACACACTTTCTTTCTCTTTCTCTCTCTATCTCTCTCCCCACACACTCTTTCTCTATCTCTCCCTCTCTCTCTCTCTCTCTCTCTCTCTCTCTCTCTCTCTCTCTCTCTCTCTCTCTCTCTCTCTCTCTCTCTCTCTCTCTCTCTCTCTCTCTCTCCCTCTCTCTCCCCCCCTCTCTCTCTCCCCCTCTCTCTCTCCCTCTCTCTCTCTCTCTCTCTCTCTCTCTCTCTCTCTCTCTCTCTCTCTCTCTCTCTCTCTCTCAACATCACATGAATTCCCGTGAAGGACGTACGTTATTTTTCCATTCGCAGTTGACGAGATAGAGAAGTTTGCAAGAGTTACATGGCATAGATAAGCTCTGTCGTGCTATTTGTGAAAGAGGTTTGAAGAGTCCTTTGTTCAGTAGTGGACTTCGATTGACTGATTGATTGATGGACTGATTGAGTGTTGGATGCTCGACACGTCCGCGTTTGCCTCTGTTTTTGTGTCAAACACGGGGAGTGATTCTGGAGTGCGTGCAAGGACATAGGAATGAAGGAGACTGCAAGAGACCATAGGGCCTACATTAGGTAGTTCCATGCCCATGACCACCTATCATCTCCATCCATAACGTTATCGAACTTTCTCTTTTAAGGATATGAATGAAGGAGACTGCAAGAGACCGTAAGGCCTACACTAGGCAGTTCCATGTTCATGGCCACGTATCATCCCCATTCATAACGATATACCTCATAATACAATAATTGCATCGTCACATTCCCACACTTATCTCTCGTCATTCCTGAGGGTGATGTATATTAATTGTTAGTAATGTATATTAGGGCCGCCTGGTAATCATGTGGATACCGTGCCGAATTGATGAGCAGGAGGTCGTGAGTTCGATTCCCGGGACCTGCTGCGTGCTTCTTGTGTTGGTTCCCGACAGCTCTGGCCAGGCGGGGAGGCGACCCAAACGGTGGCCTTAAAAAAAAAAAAAAAAAAAAAAAAATATATATATATATATATATATATATGTATATATATACATTTATATATATATATCTTTATATATATACATTTATATATATATTTATATTTATATATATATATATATATATATATATATATATATATTATTTTTTATCGAGAGAGAATAGGTAATTAATAGGTGACTGTGTATTGGTGTTAGTGTTGCGGGTGCCACCATTGCCAATTACATATCCATGACATGATTAGACGCTGTAGCTGTTTGAAACGAAATGGAAGGATTTGCAGGACTCGGTAAAGGATGGCACAGTCTTGCGACTCGCGGAAGAGGTTCACATAGATCTTCTGGTGACTCACAACGTACGAGTAGATAGAATAGAGAGAGAGAAAGAAAGAGAGAGAGGGAGAGAGAGAGAGAGAGAAAGGGGAAGAGCACAACGCACGAGTAGATAGAATAGAGAGAAAGAAAGAGAGAGAGGGAGAGAGAGAGAAAGGGGAAGAGCACAACGCACGAGTAGATAGAATAGAGAGAGAAAGAGAGAGAGAGAGAGAGAAAGCGGAAGAGATGACGGCGAATGCCTATGTAGGGAATTGATGTAAAAGGAAGTGAATGATCTAATTTTGGACTATGACTCGGGTTAGGAAAGAATGGACAATCATCTCTGATGATAATAGATCTTTGGCTTTAGAATCCATGATAACTGAGAAGAGGGGAAGGTATGGTAGCATTTTCCTTTCGAAACTGCATAGTGGTGCATTGCCGGCATGATTAAGCATCATTTGAGCTTACTCGATAGGTGACGGGTCACAGATGAGACGGGAAACTCGGGTCACTGACTCGAGAGAGAGAGAGAGAGAGAGAGAGAGAGAGAGAGAGAGAGAGAGAGAGAGAGAGAGAAGGGAAAGAGAGAGAGGGAAAGAGGGAAGGAGATAGAGAGAGAGAGGGGGGGAGGAAGGGAAAAGGGAGGAAAGAGATAGGGAAAGAGGGAAGGAGAAAGAGAGCGAGAGAGAGGAGGGAAAGAGGAATGAGTGAGGGAAAGATGGAAGGGGAATAGAGAGGGAGGGAGAGAGATGTGGTGAGAAATCTTGGGCAGGATGACGTCATTTCGCGACACTTTGCATTGGGTGTCCTTCGGATCTCGGGTGACATCACGGGGTGACATCACGTCGCGACACATGCAGATTGGATTTGGCTTTTGTCCTTTGCTTTTGTTGCTTTCACAAGAGTCACGTCACAGCAGCAGGCATCCTCACTCCATCCTGTTCCACTTTTTCTTAGTGGATTATCGGGTGTGGGTGATTTAGCCCCTCCCCCCTCCCCCTCCCCCTTCCCCGAAATGTTAAGAAATTTGAAAATAATATTAAAGATGATGATGATGATGATAGTATTAATAATTGCATCAATAAGTAATAAAACAATGTAAACTTCAGTAACTATTTTGTATTTTGTATACTAAACGTTGAATCATTGCATTGCTGAGGCGTTCTTGTAGAAATGTGTGTGTGTGTGTGTGTGTGTGTGTGTGTGTGTGTGTGTGTAAGGTATAAAGCATACCCTACAGTCGACATACCTCCTAACCTACTTCCTGCATCATTGCATTGATGCAATTGATGCGGGTTTCCATGCATGTTAGCTTGCCTATCTACGTTTGTTCATACCGGCCGATCTTTACCTAATAATAAGTCTACCTTCCTGTCTACCTATTTACCTTTTTTTTCCTTCCAGCTTAAATGCCAACCAACAAATCTATTAGGTCCTGTACACACTAGCGGTTTGAACTGTGCGAAAACCGGGGCGGTACCGCATAGTCAAAGAAAGATTGCGCGGTTGTTTGTGTGAACACCTCCATTGACTTGCATTGTAATTATACCGCGGCGGTTGAAACCGCTAGTGTGAATTAGGCCTAACTACCCTCCCCCCCCCCAATTAACTTGTTTCCCATCCAGGTACCTTTCTCTTGTCACGTACCTCCTGTGTCTCTCAGGCCTGGTAGGCAGTCGTTAACGAACAAGACCAAAGCCACATATGACAACCCGGACAAACGGCTTTGACAGCGTCTTCTCTTGGTTCAAACGAACACATCAAAAGCAGGACTAGGGTTCCTCCTTCTCCTCCTCCTCCTACTCCTCCATCTCCTCCTCCTCCTCCATCTCCTCCTCCTCCTCCTCCTTCTCCTCGTCCTTCTCCTGCTCCTTCTCCTCCCCTTTCTACTCCTTCTCCTCTTTTTCCTCCATATCCTCCTATGCTCCTCCTCCTTCTCTTTCTCTTCCTCTTTCTACTCCTCCTCCTCTTTCTCCTCCTTTTCGTCCTTCTTCTCTTACTCCTTCTCCTCCTCTTTCTACTGCTCCTTCTCCTCTTTTTATTCCTGCTCCTTCTCCTCCTCTTTCTCCTCCATGTTCTCCTCCTCCTCCTTTTCGATTCCACTCTCCGAACACTTTGTCCTCATCGCTGTCGAGAGGAGGGCCGCGGGGTTGAATAAAATCGTCTGGCGACTACTGGAATAGAAGGAAAAGTGCCACCGGGTATGGAAGGGCGTCTTTACTCGCGGCCATGGCCGAGGGGGTGGCGGTTCGAACCCTGCCATCGGCGAAGTTCAACCAAGGGCGTGGTTCATTAAATTCCACGATATAAAGTCCTCTGTGAGGGGTATCGTCCTAGCCAGCCGATTGGGGGGGGGGATGAATAAAATCGCCTGGCGGCAGTCAGTATAAAAGAGAGAGGTGGTGGCGATGGTGTTAATGGTGATATGGTGTTACTGCCTTCCTATGTTTCCCTGTGTAACTGGTGAAGCGATGAAGAGGACTCCAAAAGCGCCCGCAAGGCGATAGATCATGCATATGCACCAAAACGTGCTCCATAGTCTGTGTACTCGGACCCACCTCTTCTCCCTTCTTCCTCCTCCTCCTCCTCCTTACCCACTTCTCCTCCTCCCTCGTCCTCCTCCTTCCCTTCCTCCTCCTCCTCCTCCTCCTCCTCCTCCTCCTCCTCCTCCGCACCCTTCTTCATTCTCCTCCTCCCCCTCACCCCTTCTCCTTTTCTTCCTTATCCTCCTCCTCCTCCTCCTCCTCCCTCGTCGTCCTCCTTCTCTTCCTCCTCCTCCTCACCCTTCTTCATTCTCCTCCTCCTCAACCCTCCTTCTCCTCCTCCTCACCTCTCCTCCTCTTCTTCCTTATCCTCTTCCTCCTCTTCCTCCTCCTCCTCTTCCTCCTCACCCTTTCTCTTCCTACTCCCCCTCAACCCTCCTTCTGCTCCTCCTGTTCCTCCTCCTCCCCTTCATCCTTCCTCCTCCTCAACCCTCCTGCTCCTCTTCCTCCTCCTCCTGCTCCTCTTCCTCCTCCTCACCCTTCCTCCTCCTCCTCCTCCTCAACCCTCCTGCTCCTCTTCCTCCTCCTCCTCTTCCTCCTCCTCCTCCTCCTCCTCCTCCTCCTCACCCTTCCTCCTCATCCTTATTCTCCCCCTCCTCCTCACCTCCTTCTGCTCCCTCTACTCGTCCTCCTCGCCCTCTCCTCCCCATCCCCCACCCCCCGCTGATGTCCTTACTTGTCGCTCACCCCCTGCCTGCTGTCTGTCGTATATATTGCACGTATGCACACACAGACACACACACACACACACACACACACACACACACACACACACACACACCTCTGTGGTGTAGTTTCCTGGTTGCACCTCCCTCTCTATCTCTCTCTCTCTCTCTCTCTCTCTCTCTCTCTCTCTCTCTCTCTCTCTCTCTCTCACACACACACACACACACACACACACACACACACACACACACACATTCATTCGCTGTGTGTTTCTGTGTGCGTGTATGTGTGCGTGCATGTGCATGCAAATGCGTGAGTATGTATATTCGTGTGCGTGTATGTGTTCGGGTGTGCGATGTATTGCCAATTTGTCAACTGCGCATGCCATTGTATGATGATCATATCTGCTCAACAAGTTCTTGATTCTGCGTTGCACGTCTCAATTGCCTGAGAATTTTTTTCATGCCCACACACGTATATATATATATATATATATATATATATATATTATATATATATATATATATATATATATATATATACATACACATTATTATTATTATTATTATTATTATTATATATATTTTTTTTATACTCTTGCTGGGTGGTGAAGTGTCCGCCTCTGCCGCTTTAGGTGCATTATTGAGGTCATTCTTTCCACTGTCGTCTTCATACTTGTGAGTTGTCTCGTATTGGTCATCTCTGTCGCTCGCTCCATCTAACTTGTTATGCCGTCGTCGCCCGCGCTTGCCTTCGCTTTTATTACATATGACACTTGGAATTTTATTACACGTTTTTGTCTGCTCGTTTCTCTCTCTCTCTCTCTCTCTCTCTCTCTCTCTCTCTCTCTCTCTCTCTCTCTCTCTCTCTCTCTCGTGCCTGCCTGCAACATGGTGCAGATGATGGTCTAGTTTAACATATTATCAGTTTCAGCACGGTTTATAAGTATATGTATTGTATATGTGTACGAGTATGCATTCAAGAGTGACCACTAAGAAACAAAAATAAATAAAGCAAAGCGCTTTCGTATATTACATTCAGTGTAAAATACATCATATGCTTTGTACTTATTAATATATATATATATATATATATATATATATAAATATATATATATATATATTTATATATATATAATATATATATATCACGAAGAACCCACAGTCGGAATAAAAGGAAACTTTAGAAGAAAGTGTAACTTCTGTATTTCGGCTAATAGCTATAGCACTCTTCAGGATATATATATATATATATATATATATATATATATACATACTGTATGTGTATGCTCGTATATTGTAGCTAAGTAGAGATAATTCACGACATCTCTCTAGTTTACAGTGTGTACCTTTTGATATACAAATTATTATACTCTGTGTTGGTCCCTTGTCGCTTGTACACATTCCAGTTTGATAAGTTTGTGGTATGTTTTTGTGCTGTGCATTGGCTCACACGCCCGTGGCTCTGCGGTTGTTGATGTTGTTGTTGTTGTTGTTGATTTAGTAGGACTGTATTTATGATTGTATTTTACTGAGAATCCAACGCATAAGTGTCAAATTGGATCTGTATGCATTTTTATTCACTTCGTATAATTGTTACAATATTAAGTACGACATATGGTGATCTGTCTCTTATTTATTAAATCAAAATGTAATTTGTTTGAGTTCTGTATTCTGTTTAACTAACTTAAACCGAGTTTGTGTACTGACGCATGTATGTGTATCATTGTGTGTGTGTGTGTGTGTGTGTGTCTGTGTGTGCGCGCGTGTATGGCCATGTATATTAACGTGTGTGTCCGTGTCTATATGCCATAGAATACTGTGAAGAGGGAAGCGATTACGAGTTAGAGTGTGTCAATCAGTCAAAGGAGCCCTAAATATTTTACCGTAATGTGCGTATTTTGCATTGGAATCAATAGAATATGAAATGTTTTTACCTTATCCTTTCTGCAATCAATCAATCAATCAAATCAGCCATCCTGAGTCCACTCCTGAACAAAGGCCTTCGTAGCATTCCATGATTCACACGACCGCGCCAACCTCTGCCACGTCACTCCTGCAAACTTCTCAATCTCGTCTCTCCACCTGTCTGGTCTCCCTCTTCCACGCTTCCCATCTCGCGGCGTCAATAGGGATATTATTATTTTTTTTTTTAATCTGTATAATTATTTCGCAAACCAGTAGCTACAACAGGCTGTAAGGAATGGTAGAAATGGAAAGTGGTGATGGGGTGGATCACTGAGAACTTTGTCCCGGGGGCGGCACTTAGATTCAATTTGGAAGTGGGTAGGAACAACTTCGCCAACCGTGTAGTTAATGAATGGAATAAACGTCCTGCAGAGGCTGTGCAATGTAGTTCAGTTCGAAGCTTTAAGAATCATTTAGATAAACACCTAAGCAAGATGCTGTAATGATTATCATTTATTTTATATTATTTGTTTTTGTTTTGTTATCATTTGTCTGATTCTCACTTATTATTAGTTTTGTCAATTTATTTTTATTCACTATTTACCTGTTTGTTTATTATTTAACTATACCTATGCATTTATCTATGTATTTTATTTGTTATTTACATTATTATAGTTTTTATTTATTCATTTATTATTATTATGATTTTTTCGCATCCGACCTAGATATGGACCAAAAGGTCTCCTGTCGGCATGCTCCGCCTTTGTAATCCTTTGTAATATAAGGGCTCTGGAAGGCCTCAAGGATAATGGTGACGAGGTGGGATGAGGCTGGTTGTGCTGTGGGTTGATTGATTAATGTTCGGTGGGGTTTTGGTTAAGGTCAAGTTGGGTCGGCTGGGGTGTTGTCATGTGAGATTGGATGTGGAGCTCTGGTTCATAGAAGATAATGAAATCAACCAAATCAATCAAATCAGCCATCCTGAGTCCACTGCTGAGTAAAGGCCTCCATCATAACATTCCATGATTCACACGACCGCGCCAACCTCTGCCACGTCACTCCTGCAAACTTCTCAATGAAAGGTCATGTTAATATCTCGAACATTGCTTATGTCAGGCTGTTTTATTTAGCCAAGAGTTGGGCTTGGAAGAAAATGGTCTCGGTTCGGCCTTCAGCTGATTGAAATCGTCTGGGAAATTCGCACGAAAGCGCTCTACCCTGAAGGTGTTGATTGCTCTTTGTTATTAGAAGATGCAGCTTTTGACGTTTCTGAAGAGAAAAACTACCTGTTTTTTTATTGTTTTGTTTATTACTGTGTATGTATTTATACATTAAGTTTAGTTTAATTTACAAAATGTTTGAGTTCGTTTTGTAGACCAGCGTTGTTTTTTCTTCTTCTTGTGGAGAGCTTTGACTAACTTTCAAATTTTAGCGAACCCCAATGAAAAGATTAAAGTGTACGCACATCTTCATTCGTATTCCGTCCTCCTTCAAGAAAGTAAAGCTTATGTGGCAAACACCGAATTTTTTCTAATAATTGGTTAAAGCAGAAATTGCCTGGTTTATCAAGTTTATTGGGAGTGCAAGTATTGCAAAAATAATATTAAACAAAAAAAATCGCAAAAAATGCTTTCACGTTAAATTAGCGTAATCTGCGCTAACACACACACACACACACACACACACACACACACACACACACACACACACATAAAAAAACACGGGGATGGACGGGGGGGGGGATGAGGAAGTATCCCCGAGGGGGAAACGGCGCTGAAGACTTCAGAACTTTAGGTAATGAATAGCAAGATGTCTTGCTGTTGTTGATTGACGTTCGAAGGAGGAGGAGGAAGAGGAGGACAAGGTGCAGCCGGCAAGGGCTTAGTGCTTCTCGAGGGCGGAGTCGAGCTGCTACT
>NC_134802.1:54182542-54200042 GCF_046742065.1 Oratosquilla oratoria | reverse complement strand
TCTTCCTCCTCGTCCTCGTCCTCAACCATCACCTTCTCCTCCTCTTTTTTCTCGATCTCCTCCTCCACTACCTTCTCCATCTCCTCCACCACCTTCTTCTCCTCCACCACCTTCACCACCCCCTTTTCCTCCACCACCAGCAAGACGCGTGGAGTATCAAGATAATTGAATTGGATCGTTTGGGAGTAGCATTTTTTTTATCATTTATATATATATATATATGAAACGATTAGACAACTTTATGGATGGGGATGACAGGTGGTGATGGATACGGAGCTGCCTAGTGTAGGCCTTATGGTCTTTTGCAGTCTCCTTTATTTCTTATGTTCTTATATATGTATATATATATATATATATATATATATATATATATATATATATATATATATATATATATATATATTGCCCTGTCCGTCGATTTTATTCAGTTAAGCCTTCACTTGGTTTTCTCACTGTGGTTGTCGTTGGGGGACAGAAGCTCCGGGTGTGTCACGCCTATTGCCCCCCCCCCTCACCACCTCAGCCCCCCACCCCCACATACACAACCTACTTTAGGTTCACATTCCCCCATCGCCTTCCCTTCCCCTTCCCTGTCCCCTTCCCCTTCCCTGTCCCCGTCCCATCCCTTTCCTCTTTCCCTTCCCTGTCCCCTTACCACCCCTTTCCTCTTTCCCTTCCCTGTCCCCTTCCTTCCCTTTCTCTTTCCCCTTGCCTTTCTCATTCCCCTTCCTTCATTTTCCCTTCCCTTCCCCATTTTCCCTTTCCCTTCCCCTTCTTTCCCTTTTCCTTCCCTTTTTCCTCCCCTTCTCTTTTCCCCTTCCCTTCCCCCTTCCCTTCCCCCTCCCCTTCCCCTTCCCTTCCACCTTCCCTTCCCCCTCCCCTTCCCCTTCACTTTGTCCTTCCCTTTCCCCATCCCTTCCCCTTCCTTTCCCCATTCCTTTACCCTTCCCCTTCCCCTCGCATTCCACTCCTTCCCTGTGCCATTCCCCTCCCCCTTCTTCCTTTCATCATAACTAGAGCGTGTACATTAATGGTGGATTCCCCGCGTGTAGGCCTGTGTTTCCCTTTCCTGACCCCCCCCCTCCCTCTCTCTCTCTCTCTCTCTCTCTCTCTCTCTCTCTCTCTCTCTCTGTGCGTGTGCGTGCGTGCTTGCGAGGCAGCTTTGTTGATCCTCGTGGCATCCTTTCGATGAAGATTAAGTTAAACTCGTTCGACTAACTTAACCAAGCCTTCCGCACCGAGGATAATAACCTTCATGTTAAGTTTGCTGCCTGGCTTCTTGTTCGTCACCGTAGCACACCTTCTCTATAATCCTTATACAAGAACCTACGTTCCATGTCCTAAGGTCGCCCGACCCACGCCTTCGGATCAAGATAGTTTGGAGAGAGAGAGAGAGGGAGAGAGAGAGAGAGAGAGAGAGAGAGAGAGAGAGAGAGAACACGACAGAGAGAGAGAAAGAGAGAGCGACAGAGAGAGAGAGAGAACGAGAGAGCGACATAGAGAGAGAGAAAGAGAGAGAGAGAGAGAGAACGAGAGAGCGACAGAGAGTGAGAGAGAGATCGAGCGACAGAAAAAGAGAGCGCGACAGAGAGAGAGGGAGAGAGAGAGAGATACGGTGTTCGAATCGGGGGAGAGGTTGGGAGATGCCTTTGCTCAGCATTGGACTCTACATGGGTGAATGATTGGTTGATGGCGTTCCTTTGATGTCGTTTTTCTATAGAGAGGCTCGAAGCGGACGAATCTACGGATCTAGATCCTAATGACTCCTTATCTAAACACTAGTTTCCCTCTCCATTTCTAGACACTGGTTGCTAGTTTCCTTTTTTTTTTCTAGACGCTAGTTTCTCTCTCTCTCGCCCACACACTCACCCTCCACTAACGTCATCTCGCCCCTTTCACCATTGGTACCTTCTAAGCCATGTACTAACTCTACCTATCATCCCTATCCATAAAGAGAAGGTTAGATAACTTTATGGATGGGGATGATAGGTGGTAATGGACATGGAACTGCCTAGTGTAGGCCTTATGGTTTCTTGCAGTCTCCTTTCTTATGTTATGTCATTAGAGTACCTAACCACATAATCTATTCTTATCACCACTTTCTTCCTTGCCTTACTCCTTTACATCTGGGAGACCAGACAGAAGGTGGAGAGGCGAGATTGAGAAGTTTGCAGGAGTGACGTGGCAGAGGATGGCGCGGTCGTGTGAATCATGGAATGCTATGAAGGAGGCCTTTGTTCAGTAGTGGACTCATGATGGCTGGTTTGATTGATTGATTGATTCCATCACAACTATTTCCTTTCCTCCCTCTACTCCACCACCACCATCTCTCCCTCCCCAACCACCACCACCACCACCACCACCATCTCCATGACCACCACCATCCCCTTCCCAATCATCATTATCTCCCCCTTCCTCTAATCACCTTATCTCCTTCCTAACCATCTTTCTCTCAACCACAGCTATCTGGTTCTCCTGCAAAACCACCACCATCGCCTCTACCCCAACCTATATCTCCTCCTTCCGAACCGTCTCCATCATCCACTCCTCCTCCTCCTCCTCCTCCTCCTCCTCCTCCTCCTCTTCCTCCCCAACCACCACCACTTCCGCCTTCTCTTCCTTGAGCTCCGGAAACAAAAGAGAGAAGTTTGAAGAACATAAGAATAGAGGAGACTGCTGGAGACCATAAGGCCTACACTAGGGAGTTCCTTGCCCCACGAGGGACACGCCCCCTTCGAAGTCTTCCCCCTCCTCAAGTATCTCCACCACACCACTCTGTCCTATCTCCGTCACCCGCTTATCTCCTTATCTCCCCCTCGCTCTCCCCCTCGCTCTCCCCCTCAAGTACGAGCTCATCCTTCCTCGAGCACCCGCTATCTCCCTCTATCTCCCCCAACAAGAGCGGGAAGTTTGTCCAGACCAATAACGTCTTAACCACCATCTTAACCTCTCCAAATCGGTGGCACTTAAAATATTTTGTTCTGGCTATCTATACAAGGAGCAAGTGTGTTACTGAGTGGACGCCGCGAGATAGGAAGCGTGGAAGAGGGAGACCAGACAGAAGGTGGAGAGACGAGATCGGGAAGTTTGCGGGAGTGACGTGGCAGAGGATGGCGCGGTCATGTGAATCATAGAATGCTATGAAGGAGGCCTTTGTTCAGCAGTGGACTCAGGATGGCTGATTTGATTGATTGATTGATTGATCTATACAAGCGTGTGTATGCCTGGATTCGGTCAGCCTTTGGTATGAAGAAATAAATGTATGTATGAGTGGATGTATACATGTATATATCTGTACAGCTTTATCGAACATAAGGGCAGGGCAAGGCGGGATGTGGGTGTCGATATTCCTTATTTTCGTAGCTCTAATGCTACTTTTACTCGTTGTCATAGCGTAGTACCTTTAACTCTTTCTTTATTAATCACCACAAACGCCAGCGAGATCTTTCCTGCTAAAGAGAATGTACCCATAGATCGTTGGATCACTTGAGGTACTCTCGTGTAAGAGACTTTTTCTCAATCTTCAAATTTCTTTTCTTCAGCAAAAAAATAAAATAAATAAATAAATAAAATAAAATAAAATAAATAAATAGATGAATGAATAAACAAAAATAAATAAGTAAATAATTATATAAAATAATAAATAAATATATAGACAATTAAAATAATAAATCCAGGTGACGTCAAAGAAGGTGCAGTTTACGTCGGACGTACGTTTTTGGATCCAGCAAATTGATTTATGGCCCTATTCACACTACCGGTTTGAACCGCGCGGAAACCGCGGCGGTACCGCATAGTCTGGGAAAAACTGCACGGTTGTGTGTGAACGTCTCCATCAACTTGCATTGTAATTGAATCGCCGCGGTTGAAACCGCTAGTGTGAACGTTTGGGAAATTAGTCTGTTTTTTGCGTGAATGCCGCCATTTCCTTTCCACTATCACAAACTTTTTTGAGACAAAAGAGAGAAGTTTGCAGGAGAACATGATAATAGAGGAGACTGCAAGAGACCATAAGGCCTACACAAGGCAGTTCCATGTCCCATATCATCTGCCATCCCCATCCATAAAGTTGTCTAACTTTCTCTTAAAACGACCGATAGTTTCAGCGTTCACTAAATGGTTACCAAGTCTATTCCATTCGTTAACCACACTGTTGGTAAACCAGTTCTTGCCTATTTCTTTCTTAAATCTAAATTTGTACAATTTAAATCCATTACTACGAGTTCTGCCCTGTTGTCTTAATATGATGACCTTGCCTGCATCACCCTTGTTATAACCCTTGACCCATTTGAACACATCTGTTAGATCACCCCGCACTCTTCGCCTTTCCAGAGAATATAAGTTAAGGTGCGTAAGCCTGTCTTCGTATTGTAAATTTCCAAATTTCATTCTCCTCTATACTGGTTTTAGTGAATTGATATCCAATCTATAGGACGGAAACCAAAACTGTACTGTATAGTCAAGGATGGGTCTGAGTATCGCCTGATAGGGTTTAATGTCTACTTTTGTTTGTAACCGTTCTAGCAATAAATCCTAATACTCAGTTACCCCTATTCCTGGCACTAATGCACTGTTTCCGGGGTTTAAGTCCCGGACTCACTAACACTCGTAAGTCCTTTTCACATTCTATTTTAAACAATGGACTTTACATGGCTGTAGACTGATTCTTAAATGAATTCACAGCTCCCTTCTTGATATAGAAACGAGATCATTATATATATATATATATATATATATATATATATATATATATATATATTTTTTTTTCATAGTCTTTTCGGATAATTAGAGTGCTCACTCACCTGAACTCGCAACCAATCAGTCTACTACATCTCCCGACAAACATGTAGGTACCTACACTATGCCTGACTTCTTTTTGTCTCTAGGAAGTAGAAGAAAAAAAATCGTTTTGTGATATAATTAGGATCCAGACAAGTACAGGTGACGAGTGAGTTCTCGTCATTGATTAAACCACGATGTCTTTTGTTCCAACTCTCACGCAGTGGAACATAACACCTGAACTTCCGTTTCCATCTGTGCACGCCATCTTCCACACTCTCACTCCCTTCCCCCCCTCTCTCTCTCTCTCCATCTCTCTCCCTCTACCCTTCTCTCCATCTCTCTCCCTTTCCCCTTCTCTCGCTCACTCTCCGTCTCTCTCTCTATCTTTCCATCTCTCTCCTCTCTACATTCCCCCCTCTCCTCTCTCTCTCCCTTTCCCCTTCTCTCGCCCACTCTCTGTCTCTCTTTCTCTCTCTCTATCTCTATCTCTACATCTCTCTCCTCTCTACATTCCCCCCCTCTCCTCTCTCTCTCCTCTCTCTATCTATCTCTCTTTCTCTTTACGTGGTGGTCGAGCGGACAAGGGCGCTGGTGTCTGGAGGCGAGACGGTGCCTTTAGTCGTAACAATCAGGAAAGTACATTACCATGTTGAACGCGCTAATTAATTTGTTCTCATTTATGTGAACGGATAATTATATTGTGGACAGTTTTATCATGTCCAAGCTTACCAATTAACTTATTTTTGACAGAAGTTATTATTAGACGTTCTCAGATAGCCTACTTGTCATTGTATGATTCCATGAAGATTCCTGTGCTTTATTCCTAATTTCATTTTCTTTTTCCTGAGAATAACTTTGAGAATAAGTGTTCTGAGATGGCCGGGTGAATTGTAATAGGGTGGAGTCATAAAGGAGATTAAGCCTAGTTAACAAAGGGCTAGTTTAGTAGCCGCTAGTGCTAGTGACTTGTAAGCCCGATCCCTCTACTTGCCCAGTGTGAACGGAAAGTTAGTCAACTTGCCTCCAAACTATTCAAGTGTCAACTATTACTTGCTAGTAAAGTTAACTTGCAACTAAACTACTAAACCCCCTCTGTCCCCTCACACTGCCCCCATTTTGTCGCGTTTCAAGGCACGCAAGGGAACACAGTGACGTCATTCTTATCCCCCCTCTAAAAGAGGACCCGTGACAAAACGTCGATTCCTTAGAACCTAAAGAGAAGCCTGTATAAATTGATACCAAACTCCAAAACACCAGAGAAAAGACAAAAAGTTACAAACGAAGAATGAAATGCGCGCAGAGATAAATCGGAAAATGACGAGGAATTGTCGTGGTGTGCCTTAGATGGAAAGATTGCGTCGCAAGAACGAACGACACGAAACAGGAAAATGACGAAATTATTGGCTTTCCTTGCCGGGTCCCCAAGACGACTGGACTGAGCAATTCTCATGCACAGAAAGTGTCTGCACATACACACGTACACCAAACTCTCAATCGTACACATGCACACACATACGCACACGTACACGCACACACGCACGCGCGCGCGGTTCGACGGCGCAATGGTAGCATTCGTAACTGTTACTCCAGCGGTCCGAGTTCGAATCCCAGCCAGTGGTGAAATAATTTCAGTATCGCTGCGCTGTGAGCCGCTACTCCAACTCTCGTGGGCGGGGATGTGTGTGTGAGTGTGTGTGTGTGTAAAGTCACAGCATTACCCATATATAGTATGAGCTCTGAGCTCTCATCCGGGAGGGTAATAGCTGTCGATCACGAGTCTAACACATGATCCAAGGCGATGGTGAATCTCTCTCTCTCTCTCTCTCTCTCTCTCTCTCTCTCACACACACACACACACACACACACACACACACACACACACACACACACACACACACACACTCACTTGAACACTCGTTTTTTCACGCTCTGTTTCGTGTTCCGTAACTCGCCAATCGAGGTCCCTTAACCCGACCCGTTCTGTCTGTCTGCTCCTTTCGTCTTTGTCCACCATTCTGGTTGTGTCATCATGTGTCTCACGCCGCCAGACGATTTTATCCATCAAGTGACAACCGCTACAGGTAAACATTCTCAACATCATCATGATTAACAATTCGTGTGTGTGTGTGTGTGTGTGTGTGTGTGCGTGTGTGTGTTTGTGTGCGCGCGTAGCTTCAGCTGGTTTTATTTAACGTGAGAACCTACACAAAGATTGGCTCCTGCGAAGGGGTGACGCGCATCAAGAACTTTTTTCTGTCTTAATTTTCTTTTCTAAAGCACAGATTCAGCGGCGATTCAATTGACCCCTAAGGACCCCCACAGAGTTTCAAAAGTGGGGGTAACTAACCGAAAACTAGTTAAACGTTAGTGTGGATAAGCTAGTTTAATCACTGTAGAAGCGATGTCCAGCTCGGTAAAGAACAGCAATTCATAGTCAAGGGGTACACGAGTTTGGTTGGTCGAGAACCTCCGATCTCAGGAAACCGATGCCTCAGTGCCACGGGATGGTGCCAGCGCACGCAGGCGGTGGCAGCTGGTCGGTGGCAGCTGGTTGGTGTTAATGCAATCAGGAGCCCAAACTGGGACACCAGTGCAGTGCTGCTGGTGCCAACACTCCTGGGGATTCACGAAGACCCAAGTCACGGGGACGGGATTTGTTCCCGACGAAGGAGGAAGGTCGAATGGGATAACGACAACGACAACACGGCCTCCGTTACGAGATGAAGAGGTCACGTGGCTGGCCTCGCGATGGAAGGTTGAAGGGAGAGATGCTAGAGACCAATCAATCAATCTAATCAGCCATCCTGAGTCCACTGTTGAACAAAGGCCTCCTTCATATCATTCCATGATTCACACGACCGCGCCATCCTCTTCCACGTCACTCCTGCAAACCTCTCGATCTCGTCTCTCCACCTTCTGTCTGGTCACCCTCTTCCACGCTTCCTATCTCGCGGCGTCCACTCAGTAACACACTTGCTCCATCGCTCATCAGTCGTTCGCACTAATGACCGATGGAGCAAGTGTGTTACTGAGTGGACGCCGCGAGAAGGTGGAATGAGAGATGGGAAGCTAGGACCAGGGGAATGAAGTAGGGAATGGGAGAATGAGTGGAGGTAATGGAAGGGAAGGAAAGGGAGAACGAAGTGAGAGGATGGGAGAGGGGAGAGGAGGCATGAGAGAAGGAAGGGGAATAATGGGAGAAGGTGGTAGAAGAAATATGTGGAGGAAGAGGGGGAATGGAATAAAGGAGGGAAGGGAGAAATTGGAAGAGAGACATTGTAGAATGGGGTACAGGAGTATATGGAGGAAGAAGAGGAGTGTGGGAGGGGATGGGAGAAGGGAAAGAGGGAGTGGGAGAGGGGTGGGGAGGGAACGGAGGAGTAGTGGAAAGAAAACGATGGATGGGAAGAGGAAGGGGAGGTATGGGAAAAGTGCAAAAGGATTTCTTCATCACCGGGTTCTTCCTGTGGAAGGGGAAGGTGGTGGAGGCGGCAATCTTCCTTCTTCTTCTTCCTCTTCTTCGTGGTTCTTCTCCTCCTCCTCCTCCTCCTCCTCCTTCTTCTCCTCTTCCTCCTTACTTCTTCCTCTTCTCTTCCTCCTCCTCCTTACTTCTTTTCCTTCTCCCCCTCCTCCTTACTTTTTCTTCTCCTTCTTCTTCTTCTTCTTCTTCTCCTCCTCCTCTTCCTATTCCTTCTTCCTCTTCCTCTTCCTCTTCCTCTTCCTTCTTCCTCTTCTCTCCCTTTTTTTTTTACTCAGAGTGGATACCCCTCCTAACCCCTACGCCGTGACCCAAGACTCGAACACACTCCCGAAATCCCCCACACGGTTATCAAACACGCGCGCCACCACTGAGCCATGGCGGGGTCCTCTATTCGCAGTGTTTGCGTTGTGAGGATGGTAGACCCGAGCGGGAATGAGGAGGAAGGGGGCTGAGAACACAAGGGCGGCGTTGGCTGTGGTGGCTGTGGTGGCTGAGAGGGGCAGGAGGTTGATTAACCATTGGCAAGAAGTAAACAAACGCCGGTGGGTCGCATGCGAGCGAATTGCCGGACGAGAAACGGGAGGAGGGGGAAAAGGGAAAATGAAAAAGAATAAGAAGAAGAAGAGAAAATGCACACACCTGTAAAGGAAAGCCTAATGGCTTTGGGGCGAGGGGGAAGATTGCAAAAAGGAGAAGGTTTGGAGTTGCAAACATACAGTGCTTTGCAGTGCCTGGTAAGTGCCACGTTGTGGTGGCCCCTTCGGGCCGGGGTAACGCCCTTAACCCGTTCAATACAGTGGTGAACCTTTAGGTATTTTTTCTGGCTGAGGACAAGCTGTAGTCGAATTCAGGCGCCTGGGAGTGGGTCTCGGTTCATAGAGGAACTTTTTTTATTTTTAATTTATTTTTTATTTATTTATTTATTTATTATTATTATTTTTTTTTGCCAGAATGAAACCCATAAAGAGGACCACCGTGTTGAAGCGGTTAACTGAAAAAACACCCAAGCGTTAGCCAAAACAAACGTTTTAATGTGCGTCATCGTCGTGAAGGGAATCCACCTCTGTCCCAAGGGATGACGTCATCAAGCTCTATGGCACTCCTTGGTACTCCTTTGGTACAATGACGAGGCTGTTATTCTCCTTTCACACGTATCGACTTTTCGCCGTGCTCCGTCCACGACACGACGTCGTGCTCTCAAATAACTGAGGGTGTCTAGACGCTTACACACGTCACGACCACGTGTGAAAGCATCCATAGACACCCATGATTATTTGGTAGCACGACGCCGTGTCGTAGACGGCGCACGGCAGAAAGTCGATGCGTGTGAAAGAAACCTTAGATTTGTTTCCAGTCGGATGCTAGTAGATTTAGATCAGCCGGGTTCTGTGTGTTCTGTGTGTATGTGTATATTTCGTGTGTGTACGTGTTTGTTTTGTGTATGTACGTGTGTGTTTTGTGTATGAGTGTATATGTGTTCTGTGTGTTTGTATGTGTGTGTGTGTGTGTGTGTGTGTGTGTGTGTGTGTGTGTGTGTTCAGATATTTCGCAAATCAACGTTGATGCGCAAACCGTGGGATCCGATCGTTCTGTAGGACGTGGCTGGTCACCGATGCGGAACAAATGTCCTGCGTCGGGTTTGGTGTTATGCGTCACAAATACCTGATGTCGACATTTATGTCTATTTATTGGTTTGTGTTCCGGGAACTTAGGCATTTATTTATTTGTTTATTTATTTATTTGTTTATGTGTTTGCATTCTTAGGCGATAGAAACAATGCAACAATGCTTGTAAGTGGTACGTACGTTATATGAAAATATACTCATACCTCTGGGACCTGATGTCTCGTTTTTCGCCCCATTTTTGCAAAGGTAGGGTGGTGGGGGGATTTCTCTACCCCGATCCTGGGAACCCAAAGTGAACTTTTCCCAGATTTATTAATACTGATTTTAGGTTTTGGGGAGTCTCTTCGGTTCTATGCTAAAAATGAAGAAAGAAAGAATATTACTCCTTCTTGGTCGTCGATATACTAAGTACTCAGTGGAAGGTCGTGAACTACGGGGATGATCACGTGACCCGTGAAGGTGACAATTGGTACTCGGCACAAACGGTCTTGCGGTGCATAGAGTGTCTCAAGACTTCAGCGATCCAGTGTACGTTGTTGTCGCCAAAGAACGAATGAGCGTTTTTTAAGGGTTCGAGTCGGGAGCGACCGTTTTATCACCGGATACCAAAGTTTCGTGATGTGATGGCGCACGGTGGTGGGGTGCGGGGGGACGGGGGAGGTTCGTGAGGGGGATGGGGGAGGATGACAGGTGACGAGGATAAAGGAGGTCAGGTGAATTGCGAGGAGAGGTGTGGGAGGGGGAGTGGGAGGACAAGAGGAAGATTCGGGAACCTGAGGTGGGAGGAGGGGATAGAAGAGAGGGGATTGATAAAAGAGGGAACGGGGAGTGATCAATCAATCAGTTAATCAAATCAGCCTTCCTGAGTCCACTGCTGAACAAAGGCCTCCTTCATAACATTCCAGGATTCACACGACCGCGCCATCCTCTGCCACGTCACTCGTGCCAACTTCTCTATCTCCTCTCTCCACCTTCTGTCTGGTCTCCCTCTTCCACGCTTCCCTTCTCGCGTGGGGGGGGGGTTACGGGGAGATAAAGAGGTGCAATGGAAGTCAGGGACATGGGAGACCGGCTTGGGGGGATAGAGAAGGGTTAGGTCGAGGAGCAGATGAAATTGGGGGGGATAGAAAAACAGGTGAGGTAGGAGGGGGGTAGTGAGGGGAGCAAAGGAGTGGGAAGGAAAAGAAGGGAGACAAAGGAGGGGAAGGTGCGTTAGAGGGGAGAACATAGGGAGACAAAGAGACTGCGGGAAGAAAAGTATGATTGAGAAGAGTTGAGGATCAGGAAGGTAAGGCGAGAAGGGAATCAGGGGGGGATAAGGGTTTGCAGGGCGTGTTGGGGGATGGGGGAGAGCCTGTGGGCGTGGGAGGGAGTAGTGTGAAGAAATGGGGAGGGAAAAGAAGTAGCAGGGAAGGGGTTGGGGGGCTTAAGGCAAGAGGGGAAAAGGGGAGGATAGAAGATGATGAAGAATAGGAGGGAATACTGAAAGGATGAGAGGATGAATGGGAAAACAGATTTGATGAAAGAGAGAGAGAGAGAGAGAGAGAGAGAGAGAGAGAGAGAGAGAGAGAGAGAGAGAGAAGGGAGAAGGGGTAGAGGGCGTACCTAATTGTGCATTAGATGAGTTTATACTGTGGTCACCATGTCTTGCAATGCAGGTATGCGATCCATGTGTGCGTGTGTGTGTGTGTGTGATTCACCATGATCTTGGATCACGTATTGGACTCGTGATCGACAGCTATTATCCTCCAGGAAGAGAGCTCAGAGTTCATATATGACTGATCTATGGGTAATGCTGCGACCTTACGCGCGCACGCACACACACACACACACACACACACACACACACACACACACACACACACACACACACACACACACACACACACACACCCAACTCCCCGCCCACGAAAGTTGGAGTAACGACCCGCAGCTCAGCGATACTGAAATTATTTCAGCCCTGTGCAGGAATCGAACCTGGGCCGCCGTAGTGGCAGCCGGGAACTCTACCACTGCGCCACGAGTCGTGTGTGTGTGTGTGTGTGTGTGTGTGTGCGTGTGTTTGTGTGGAGATAATGACGGGTTGGTAGTCGAATCTGTGCGCGTAGACAAGAAAGGCGATGGTGGTTATTTGAGGAAGAGAAAAGGGGCCTCCGGTGCCGAGGAGGAGGAGGAGGAGGTGGTGGTGAGCGAGAGGCAGAAGTTGAAGGAAGATGGTGGTGGAGATTAGTAATGGTGGTGTTGATGATAGTTGGTAGTTATGCTGGTGGTGGTGACGGTGGAGAAGGAGGATTATTACTATTACTATTTTAATACTACTACTGCAAGGATGGTGCAGTCGTGCGAATTGTGTAATGGTATGAGAGAGGCCTTTGTTCAGTAGGGGACTTTGAATGGCTGACTGAGTGATTGACCATCACCACCTTCACCACCACCATCTTCACCACCGTCACAACCACCTCCACCACCACCACCTTCTCCACCGTCACCACCTTCGTCACCATCATCACCACCACCACCACTCACCACCACCATTATCACCATCACCCACTACCACCATTATCACCACCACCACCACCACCATCATCACCATCATCACCATCTTCACCAACCCCACCTCCACCACCATCATCTTCATCATCACCACCATCTTCAGCAACCCCACCTCCACTACCACCACCTTCACCACCACCACCACCTTCACCACCATCTTCACCAACACCACCTTCACCACCACCTTCACCACCATCATCACCACCATTATCACCACTCTCACCACCACGTATGGAGGAACAGCAGCGTCATGCCAATCACTAAGAGCTGACCGTATTGTGGTCGATAAATCCCACTTTGATGATTCGATTAGACATTTCGTGTTTGCTCCTTGTAATCCACCCACCACCACCCCCTTATTTAAAAAAAAAATAATATCCCAATTTCGAAAATGAACAGTCATGAACGTTAGAAATTCCGTTCGTGACTCTGTACATACATACATACATACACACACACATACATACATACACACACACATACATACATACATACATACATACATACACACATACATAAGTACGCACAGTACATACACATCCAAACATACATACATACACACATACATACATACACACACACATACATACACACACACACACACATACATACATACATACGTACGCACAGTACATACACATCCAAACATACATACATACATACATACATACATACATACATACATGCATGCATATATACATACGCACAGTACATACACACATCCAAACATACATACATACATACTTGTACATACATACATTTGGCCATACACATACATACATACAATCCTACATACAATTGGTCATGACACTGTAAAGAAGTTTGAAGAAATCCCGCCTCCCACTGACCTGGCATGCAGGCAGTTTTCATCCGCATAGTGATCAGCAAGAATAGTGGCGACGACCCCGGCCGGGCCTTCCCTTTCCACCCTTTCAACTTCCTTTTCATCTTGCATGACTCTCTGCATGCATATTGACTTACCAGTTCACTCGTTTGTTAACATCAACCACTCATTTAAGCTTCATGGTTGTCTGCTTGTTAGCCTTCTTGCCTTCCTCCTGCCTTTCCTTCCTCCCTCGTTGCGTCCCTCCCGTCTCTCTCTCTCTCTCTCTCTCTCTCTCTCTCTCTCTCTCTCTCTCTCTCTCTCTCTCTCTCTCTCTCTCTCTCTCTCTCTCTCTCTCTCTCTCTCTCTCTCTCTCTCTCTCTCTCTATCTCATTCTCTCTCTCTATCTCATTCTCTCTATCTCATTCTCTCTCTCTCATTCTCTCTCTCTCATTCTCTCTCTCTCATTCTCTCTCTCTCTCTCTCTCTCTATCTCATTCTCTCTCTCTATCTCATTCTCTCTATCTCATTCTCTCTATCTCATTCTCTCTCTCTCATTCTCTCTCTCTCATTCTCTCTCTCTCTCTCTCTCTCTCTCTCTCTCTCTCTCTCTCTCTCTCTCTCTCTCTCTCTCTCTCCTGCCCCCGTCTTTCCTTCCATCCTTGACTACCTGCTTACCTACTGCCTACCGATGTGCCTGCTTTCTTGCCTGCCAGATTCTCTCCCTGTCTGTCTACTTCTTCCCTTCCTGTTTCCCTATCTCCCTTCTTCCCTAACTGCATTAGAGTCTACCTTTGTACCTGGCTACCTGGATGTCTGCCTGCTTTCTTGCCTGCCTAATTCTCTCCCCGTCTGCCTACTTCTTCCCTCCCTGTTTCCCACTCTCCTTTCTTTTCTATCTGCCTGATAGTTTACCTTTGTACCTGTCTGCCTGCCTGTGGACTGCCTTTCTGTCTACCTACCCTGCTTCTCTCTCCCTCTTCCCGCGTGCCTACCCGTCCTTCTTCCTATTCTTTCTTCCATCCTTCTTTCCTACCTTCCTCCCTTCCTTCCTTCCTTCCTACCTTCCTACCTTCTTCCCTTCTTTCCCTCCTTCCTTCCCTTTCTTCTTTCCTTTGCACTTACCTTTCTCCACAGTTGTTTAACTTCCAACTCTTATACTTGCTCACCAACCCCAACATCTACTCACCCAAGTTCACCTCTCTACTTACCTATCTACCAACATACCAAACTACCAACATATTACCTCTTTATCTCTGCATGCCAACGTACGACTCTGCCTCCTCTTCTCACTCGACTCTCCTTCCATCCATCCATTCTCTTTCATGTACATTGTGTATACGAACACACTTTGGCTATACCGACCATGACAAATGAAAAGAGCAGAGCATAAGCCGTAGTTAATTCGTCGAGAGTGGCTGAAATACGTCTCTCTTGGATACATCATAATCCGCTTGCGGTGAGGAATTCAGCAAGGACTGACGACCATAAAGGGATTGACCTCTGAGATCCTGGATTCTAGTTATTGATTCTGGACTACTGCAAGGAAGAGGCTTGGAGAGAGAGAGAGAGAGAGAGAGAGAGAGAGAGAGAGAGAGAGAGAGAGAGAGAGAGATAGGAGAGAGGGAGAGAGACACTTTGTAGTGTAGAGCCAAGCGGTGCTGTATGTGTACTGACGAATACTACATTTGCTGGAGGTTGCCTGCATGCAGGTTGTCGTCGAAGGCTGGTTTGTAACCCGAGCTTGACCTGACGCGTGCGTGCTTCGTGTTTCAGGCGTGGGTGGGTGGGTGGGTGGGTGGATGTGGGGATCGTCAAGTTATGTAGCGGGTGACAGGTGCCCCTTGCACGGGTGACGCGCGCAGATGGTGCTCGCCAGGTGTCTGTGTTCGGTAGTGTTGTCTATTAGGGTAGTTGGTGATTTGTTGGTGGTTTTTGCCTTTACGGCCAGGTGGCTTTGTACAGGTGGTTTTTGCCTTTACGGCCAGGTGGCTTTGTACAGGTCGTTGTGTTTGTAGGTGTTACCCATAGGGAGACTTAGTGATGGTTTTGGCCAGAGGGGAGTGACCTAGGGGCACGTTGTGATATGCAGATTGTTGATGTTGCCCATAGGGGGCAGTTGGTGATTAGTGATTGGTTCCGCTTGGAGGAGGTGTAGATACTTTAATGTTGTACAAACCGTGTGGTACGGTTAACCGCGTGGCGTCGGAGGGGACACGCTGCGACCTGAACACACACCTGCCTGTGACAGGTACAGTATGACCCCGACCTAACCTAATCGAGTGTAATGTCGGCGCAGGATATATTGATAGTGCGGTAGATTCTAGGTTTGTAGATGCTGCAGGTACTGCATTTGGAGTTGTTCTCATAGGTGTTCGATTCGTAAGTAGTAAGTTCTGCAGGCACTGGAAACAGCGGCTGGGTTAGTAGGTGTTACTGGAGCTGAATTTTTATGTGTATACAGGGCTTGTATTATGGGAATATTATTATTATTATTATTATTATTATTATTATTATTATCATTATCATCATTATTATTACTATTATCATCATTGTTACTGTTATTGTTATTACTATTATTAATAATTATATTATTATTATTACTTATTATTATTATTGTTATTATTATTATTGTTATTATTATTATTATTATTATTATTATTGGCATTATTACTATTATCATATTTTTACGATTACAATAGTAATGATGAAAATAAGGAGATGGAAGAAGGAGAAGACATGCTAGATTTTTTCATCATCCAGTTCTTTTGTTTTGACTCAGTCGAGTAAACTTCCGCTTTCTGGGCGATATCCCATCACCAAACCGGAGAGTCTGTCTCTCTCTCTCTCTCTCTCTCTCTCTCTCTCTCTCTCTCTCTCTCTCTGTCCGTCTGTCTTCCCGGATGAGGTAGGAAGTTGCAAACTTCAGAAGAGGCGAGAACTTTGTCTCACCTTTGCATTTCGAAATTAAAGGATTGTTTTTATCTTTTTCTATTGCGACAGTAGCGTCACTGCTGTTCGTGTCAAGAGCTCAATTCTCGTGAATGCCATGCATTGTTGGTGTGGTTTTTGTGGAGTGCAAACCTAAAAGCTACCCGCATAGATTAATAAAGTCAACTGACTGGAGGAAGAAAAAGTACACTGTCATGTGACGATGTTTTCCTTCGTCTGCCGTAGTTCCAGAGGAAAAACAAAGGTGGAGGCCGCCAGGGCAAGTAGGTCCACTCCAGGAAGGGTAAAGCTTCCAGAATGGGTTCCAGACATGAGACCAAAAACTCTGGAATCCGGCCAAGTGGTCTTTGGCGCGTTACGCCACCGGGACCCCAGTTTTCCTTGTTGGAATATTGCCTTTCAACCTTCCCTTTACTTCACGGGGTCACGTTTTTATGTCCGGTCCCCGTGCGGCTTTCGTTTCGGCCCATCGGGAGACTTTCCCCATTGTACGAGGAAGTCCTCATCTCCTCACCGCAGCTGACACCATCATTATCACCACTGTCGCCACAGATATTTGATCATCCTGACCAATCCCACCTCTTTCTCCTCCTTGTACTTTTTTTTCCTACTATTTTTCACTATCTTTCCCCTCCTCTCCCCCTCCTCCTCCTCTTACTTCTCTTCGTCCTCGTCCCCCCTAATCCTAATCCTCATCTTCGTCCTCCTAATCCTCCTACTCGTCACCGCCTCCCCCTCCCTCACCTCTCCATTCTCCCCCCAACCTTTTCCCCCTCCTTCTCCATCTCTTCCTCTTCTCCTCCACTTCTCCCTCTCTTATTCCGCCTCCTCTCTCTCATCCTCTTACATCTCCTCGTCTAGTTTCTCCTCCCTCCTCCTGAGGGTCTGAAAGTAGATTTCTGCACCTTATCAAGACCGACGCATCTCTCCTGTCGCCCGTCGTGGATGGTAACTGTGGAACTCCTTCAGTGTGTTCGAGTGAGACAGTCACTCGAGGATGTACAGAGACTCTCTCTTGTATCAGTGTGTATTTACTGATTGTATTTACCTAATTGTAGTATACAGGAAAGGAGGAACGCTCGTTGGATCCCGTCTCCTATTCTCTAATTTTCTAACATATCAAAACTCAAATTCAAGTGTGTGTGTGAGATTCAACATTGTCTTGGATCACGTGCTGGACACGTGATCGACAGCTATTACCCTCCCGGAAGAGAGCTCAGAGTTCGTATATGACCGATCTATAGGTAATGCTGTGACCTTATACGCACACACACACACACACAC
>NC_134802.1:54167542-54180042 GCF_046742065.1 Oratosquilla oratoria | reverse complement strand
AGTTGGGTGAGAGAGCAGACTAGAGTGAAAGATACTGTGGAGGCGGTAAAAGAGAGGAAGTGGAATTGGGCAGGTAAGTTGGTGCGAACGACTGATGAGCGATGGAGGAAGTGTGTTACTGAGTGGACGCCACGAGATAAGAAGCGTGGAAGAGGGAGACCAGACAGAAGGTGGAGACGAGATCAAGAAGTTTGCAGGAATGACGTGGCAGAGGATGGCGCGGTCGTGTAAATCATGGAATGCTATGAAGGAGGCCTTTGTTCAGCAGTGGACTCAGGATGGCTGATTTGATTGATTGATTGATTGCACGGGACAAGTTGAGAAGCAAGTCAAGTGTTAAAGTTACTTGAACTGGAGAGGAAAGCGAGCAAGTACATGTTCACACAGGCCATTTGTCTCTGACTTGGCCTGTGTGAACATATACTTGCTTGATTTCCTCTCCAGTTCAAGTAACTTGCACACTTGACTTGCCTCTCAAGTTGCCCCGTGTAAACGAGGCTTTAGGTTGGAAGAATATGTGAAATGCTGTCATAACGATGAAGGATACACGTATATAAAAACATCTGTTGTAAAAAAATTCGTGTGCATATGTGTGTATGCTTGGGTGTGCGTTTGTACCTGCATGTATGTTTATGTGTATGCTCGTGTTCAGTTTTTAGTTGTACATGTGCTTGCGCCAGCGCGTGCGCATGGATGCGCAAAACAATATCACTTTCGTTAAAAAAAAAAAGTTAAAGTTTTTATGTAGCAGCAAGATGAGTGTCTCAAGAACACAGCAGGGGCACATCAGGAGCGGGACATGCATAAATCATGGAAGCCATGATAAACACAATTACGCTCATGATTTATGGCATAGTTGTATCGTATTAGGTCTGTAGTTATGTGTAGAAGTCTGTCCTCCTTTGTCTAGGCTCCAGAGTCGGGTTTTGCCCTTGCAATAGGCAGGTGCGATTGTTGTGTTTAGCCAGTTCTGGTTCGTAGCTGGGCTAATTTGGCTTCATCCTGTCTTTATGTTGTTATGGAACCTACCCTACAGTAAGTGGAAGGACGAGGGAGAAGTTTGCAGGAGTGACGTGGCAGAGGTTGGCGCAGTCGTACTACTTGTGGAAGTGATGCTGAGAGGCTGCTTAGCAGTGGACTTTGATTGCTTGAGAGATTGATTGACTAGTTTGGGATTTGGTGCATTTCATTAGTCTCCAGGCGGGAGTCAGATTGAAACCTACAGGGAGACAGTGACGAAAGGGGTTTAACTAGATTTTAACTACTAGTTAGGGTTTTCTACCGAACCGGTCTGTGTAACAAAACCCCAATCTGTATAGCGGACAAAACCCCAGTAGCAAAATTGGGTGGGAGGACATAACCTAACCCAGTGGTTCCCAAACTGGGGTTAAATTACCCCCTGGGGGTAATCAAGAATTCTGAAAATCAAGAAGCCAAGAATTCCTCAATTAGCTTCAAAGCATACAAACTCCATCCATCCCACTGATGTTCTCTACATCTTTGGCAGTAGTCATTAGAGATGCACAATGTTCATATACAATAAATATACGAAATTATCTCTACTGTTTCAATTTAGCCCCATATGTCAATGTTGACTACATTTTGTGAAAGGGGAAATATGCTTAATGTGGCATGTTAAATTGGGTAACAAACTGAAAAAGTTTGGGAACCATTGACCTAACCTAACTTAACCTAACCTAACCTACCCCACCGATTGGGGTTTTGTCCGTTGTGGTATTGTCCGTTCACCTGTCTTACAACCACAAGAGACAACTCTCGATGGAGGAGGCGAAGAAGGGGACGACGCCCACAGAATTCATAATTGGGGCAAGTGGATCGAACTTGTCGAGAGATGTTTGGAGTGGGATAGGAAGGGTGTCTGAATGGGAGCTTGCTCGGAGAGGCAGTGATGTTGATGGTTTTGATCAACTGACAGTGGCCCCTGAATGGGTATAAGTAGTCGTAGGTTTCGAAAATGAAAAATAATAACAACAACAATAATAATAATAATAATTAATAATAATAATAATAATAATAATAATAATAACAACAGTAATAATAATAATAATAATAATAACAACAGTAATAATAACAATAATAATAATGATGATGATGTTGATCATGTCATCTAAATCATGTTGGGGTATAACTAGGAGTTCAGGCTTAGATTATTACGAGTCCGATGGTGTGGGTGTTGTAGTATATTAGGGAAATCCCTTACAGTATTTTCAATTCATAATAACAACCACACTTAGCGTGACTCCTTGTAGGAGACGTGCAGGTGACAGACTGCCCGGGTGTGGCCATAGCGCGATGCACGACCTGATTTAGAATATTCAACGTCGGTTGCCAAGTATATCTACTTTCATTTTAAAGAAATATAGCGTTGGGCAATGGTTGCAAAGGAGGTGCATGCCGGCAGGAGAACTTTTGGTTCATAACTAGGCCGGACGCGAAAAAAATATAATAATGATAAATAAAAATTATAATAATATAAATAATACTAAATAGGTATAGTTAATAAACAAACAGGGTAATAGTAAATAATGAATTGACAGGTAATAATAAATGAAAATCAAGCAAATAATAATAAGCAGACAAATAATAAAAAACAAATAAACAAATAATATAAAATAAATGGCAGGTATTACAGTATACACATATGACCAACAACATGTTTACGATGGATAACTCCAGACGATTTTGTTCAGGTGAATGAAGGACGTCCCGCTGAAGATGTTAATTCACGACACAGCCACCCGTAACAGGTTTGACGAGAAGAATAATCAGACGAGTCGAGTCTCGCTCTGAATACAGATGCTGCCCACCCCCTGGGCAACGCCAGACGATTTTATTCACCCAAGGCCAGACCACCCCGTTTAGGCTATTAGTGTGACAGTCGTGTAATGGATGGGACAAAAACAACTCGTCTTGTTGATCCTCACTATGAGAATAGATGAGGAAGGGAGGAATGCTTCACTTGTCGCCGAGTGACGTAATTGAAGATGGTGATGCAGTGGGATTTGGCGGAGATGAATAGGGAGACAGTTAGCAGCCAGAGGTGGCGAAATATGGAGAGGTAGTACGAGAGGAACACCGTAGGGGTTTGCATAGTGACTCATCCGACTTTCTGATTAATGTAGGTCTGAACAGATACGGACACACGCGCGCGCACACACACACACACACACACACACACACACACACACACACACACACACACACACACACACACACACACACACACACACGTGGCGCAGTGGTAGCGTTCGCAACCGCGGCCACAGCGGTCTGAGAGCTGAAGTAATTTCAGTATCGATGCGCTGCGAGTCGTTACTCCAACTCGTGTGAGGGGAGTTGTGTGTGTGTGTGTGTGTGTAAGGTTACAGCATTACCCATAGATCGGTCACGTATGAGCTCCGAGCTCTCTTCCGGGAGGGAAATAGTTGTCGATCACGAGTCCAACACCTGCTCGAAGACCATGATGACCATGGTGAATCTCTCTCTCTCTCTCTCTCTCTCTCTCTCTCTCTCTCTCTCTCTCTCTCTCTCTCTCTCTCTCTCTCTCTCTCTCTCTCTCTCTCTCTCTCTCTCTCTCACACACACACACACACACACACACGCACACGCACACGCACACACCTACCTCCCCCTCCTTCTCCTCCTCCTCCTCCTCCTGAAGAAGGTTGACCTCATCCCCGTCAGGAGGCTCGAGAGCCGTCGATTGAGTCATTAGCGACACCCAGCAGAGGCAGCCGTCCTGCCTCGGTTGAAGGAGGGAGGGGGGAGTGGGAAGGAGGGGGGAGTGGGAAGGAGGGGGGAGTGGAAGGAGGGGGGAGTGGAAGGAGGGGGGAGGTCGTGAAGGGGTGGAAGAAAAGCAAGGAGGGATGTATAAGGGTGGTAGGAAGGGATGTGGGAAGAAGAGATTAATTATTTTTATTTCGTCGCTTCAGTCCTTTTGCGTGGACAGTTTCTAAAGGGAATTTTTAAGGAGAGTAACAGAGGACGGGTGGAGGATAGGTGAAGTGTTGAAAGGTGGGAGAAAGAGAGAAAGAGAGAAGAGGAGGTTTGTGTGAGAGAAGGAGGGAGGGGGTGGATGATGGAGGAAGGTTGTGTGAGTGTGTTTATGGTCCGCACAAAAACAACAAACACAGACGAATTTTATTATTTATTTATTTATGTTTACGCCCGTTGTTCTTGCACGTGAATTCAGTTGATGTGTGGGCTTGCGACCGTGTTTGTGTTTACTTTTTTGTAGGTTTAACCCTGGCAGTGCCGCGGAGATGAGGAAGATGGCTTCGCTGTAGCCAGAATAAAATGAGGAGTGTCACCACCGCCACCTCTCTAAAATCCTCCCTCTCCTCCCCTCCTCTCTCCTTCCCTCTCCTACCCTCTCTTCCTCTCTCCTTCCCTCTCCCTCACCTCTCCTTCCCTCCTCTCTTTTCTCCTCCCCTCTCCTCCTCTCTCCTACCCTCTCTTCCCCTCTCCTTCCCTCTCCCTCCACTCTCCTTCCCTCCTCTATTTTCTCCTTCCCTCTCCCTCCACTCTCCTTCCCTCCTCTATTTTCTCCTTCCCTCTCCTCCCTTCCTCTCCACTCTCCTTCCCTCTCCACTCTCCTTCCCTCTCCTCTCCTTCCCTCTCCTCTCATTCCCTCTCCTTCCCTCTCCCTCCGTCTTCTCCCCCCATCAATCTCCTCTCTTCTCCCCTATCCCCACTCCCATCTCTCTTCTCCCTTCCCATTCTCTCCCCTTCCCTCCCCTCTCTTCTCTCCCTTTCCCCTCTCTCCTCTCCTTCCCCCTCATATCCTCTCCCTTCCTGTCTCCTCCCCCTCTCTACTCCCTTCCCCATTTCTCCTCACCCCTTTTCCCCATTCCCCTTTCTTCCTCTCCTCCTCCCTTTCCCCCTTCCCCCCAACCCCTTTCCTCCTCCACCTTCCCGTCCACAAATTCCAGACGCCCCGTGCTTCACCTTCCCATCTACATTTCTCGTAACTATCCGGTGATGCTCATGGTATTTCCTTAGCTCGTTTTGTCTCCCCCCCTCCTCCCCCTTTCCCTCCTGTCCCTCTCCCCCTTTCCCTCCTGTTCCTCTCCCCCTCTCCCCTTTCCCTCCTGTTCCTCTCCCCCTCTCCCTTTCCCTCCTGTTCCTTTCCCCCTCCTCCCCCTTTCCCTCCTGTTCCTCTCCCCCTCCTCCCCCTTTCCCTCCTCTTCCTCTCCCCTTCCTCCTTTCCCTCCTGTTCCTCTCCCCATCTCCCCCTTCTCCCCCTTTCCCTCCTGTTCCTCTCCCCCTCCTCCTCCTTTCCCTCCTATTCCTCTCCCTCCTGTTCCTCTCCCCATCTCCCCTTTCTCTCCTGTTCCTCTCCCCTCCCCTCCCCCTTTTCCACTTGTTCCTCTCCCCCTCCTTCCCCTTTCCCTCCTGTTCCTCTCCCCCTCCTCCCCCTTTCTCTCTTGTTCCTCTCCCCCTTTCTCTCTTGTTCCTCTACCCCTCCTCCCCCTTTCCCTCTTGTTCCTCTACCCCTCCTCCCCCTTTCCCTCCTATTCCTCTCCTCTCCTCCCTCCTACCCCTTTCCCTCCTGTTCCTCTCCCCCTCTCCTCCCAACTCCTCGCCCCCCACTCCCTGTCGCCCATCACTCCTTCTCTGACATCGTTTGGGTGGTTATGTTTATATTTATGTGTCGGGGAAGAACGCTCGACCGCGCATGCATGAGTGTGTGTGTGGGTTTCGTCCACCGTCGATGTGATGGCGCACTTCACACGCTTTATTGTGGCTAACAACAGAGATCTTCTGTTCTCCCCCGAGGCAAAACTTCATAAGAACATAAGAATTAAGGAGACTGCAAGAGACCATAAGGCTTACACTAGGTAGTTCCATGGTCATGATCACTTGTCATCACCCCCAGTCCATAAAGTTGTGTTACAGTTTCTTAAAACAACCGATAGTTTCAGCGCTCACTACATGAAGAGTTTCAGGGTTCATGAAGGAGTCATCTTCTTTGCCTTGGTGATGCACTTTGTTGATTTTGTCCTGGCCAACTCCAAATTGTTCTGTTCGGTTGATTTCGTAGAAGACGAAACGATTTTCTGAGTTATAAAGCCGATGTTGTGTGTGTGTGTGTGTGTGTGTGTGTGTGTGTGTGTGTGTGTGTGTGTGTGTGTGTGTGTGTGTGTGTGTGCGTGCGTGCGTGCAAGCGAGTGTGTGAAATTGGAGTGGGTTGGTGTTGGTGTGTTTGAATTGTGTGTGTTTGTATGTGAATTTTGATTTGATATATGCATACATCTCAATCATTGAATGCTATGAAAGAGGCCTTTGTTCAGCAGTGGACTCAGGATGGCTGATTTGATTTGATTTGATTTGTATATGAATTTTACACGCGTGTGTGTTTTTTTGTGGGAATGAATTGTGTGTGTGTATTTGAATCGTGTGTGCATACGTGTACGTGTGTGTTTGTGTAGCGATGGTTATGCCCGTTTATGTACAAAGGTTGGGTGTGTCAGGTGTGTGTGTGTGTGTGTGTGTGTGTGTGTGTGTGTGTGTGTGTGTGTACGGGTTGGAATGTGGTGTTGTCGGTGGTGCATGGCCTTGACAAAGAAACCACTTCAGCTCCGCAGAAACCAATTTTGCAAAAGCGTTCACCTGCTAACCTAAACACTGGGCATCTGTGTGACCAAACAAGACTTCCAGTGTAGCAGAAGTTCTCATCATTTGAAAGAAATCACTAAACGCAGTGAATTGGGTTATACCCACCGTGCGTTGAATACAAAGAATGCCGGGTAGACACCCGTCTCATCCCTCATCCCGGGTGAATAAAATCGCCTGACGGCAACCAAAATATTTAATAAAACAAATTATTCCAGTAATTCAGGTACGTGTGTTACATGAACAACAATATGTGTAACTGAGTGTGTGTGTGTGTGTGTGTGTGTGTGTGTGTGTGTGTGTGTGTGTGATTCATCTTGTGCTGGACTCATGATTGACAGTTACGACCCTTTGGATGAGAGCTTAGAGCTCCTAAATTGACTGATCTATGGACCCCACCCCACCCCCTTTGAACAGTGGGGACTAGCAGCTTGCACTTTTAGTGAAGTTTTCAAACCCTGATCGGGGCTCGACCTCGGATCTTCATTGTAGCGAGTATTCAATGCTAACCACGAGCAAGCCGTGTGTGTATGTGCGTGTGTACGTGTGCGTGTGAGTACGTGTACGTGTGTACATGTGTGCTTGTGTACGTGTGTGCGCGTGCGTTGGTACGTGTGTACGTGTGTGTATGTGTGTGTGCGTGTGTACGTGTGTGTGCGTGTGTACATGTGTGTGCGTGTGTGTGCGTTGGTACGTGTGTGTGTGCGTGTGTACGTGTGTGTGCGTGTGTACATGTGTGTGCGTGTGTGTGTGAGCGCATGTATGCGTGGGATGAGAAGTTAGTGCACACACATTGTTGCTTGCACGTCCGACCTTCTTCGCTTGCAAGAAGTCTTTGAGGATTGGTCGCGAGGTCCGTTTTCTTTGTGATGTATCTGGTGGTGATGAACTGGATTGAATTTATTTGTTTATTTATTCCACCTTATTTTATTTAAGTACATATTCATTTTTGAGATATTTATTTTCAAATTGTTAATTGTTTTTTGTGATGTTATTTTACTTTTGTGACTTATTTTTTAATTATTTTTTATTTTATTTAATTTTTTCTATTTATTTTATTTCATTTTATTCTTTTTTATTTATTTATTAATTTTTTTAAAGTTGGTGAAATTTCGTTGAAGTCGTTATATTTTGGTCCGTGAGAGTTAATAGTTTTGTGTTTGGTATTGTATTTCATCGGCGGTAACCAGCGTGACTCTGGTCCAAATGGGTGTCACTAAATTCCTTAAAATAATGACTTCACGGGGGTTTCACGACAGCCAAGCCTTTGGTTCGATCTCACGGTACTGGTGACAGCCACCAGCCCAGGTTGTTCACTTACGTCAGAAGGGATGGCTTCGGGCGTAGGTGATCGCCTCTTGGGGTAAGGTCTTCTTCGGATAGAATCATCGCTTTCGCGTCACGGAACGTCGACTCAATGAGGTGTCCGGGATGTCGTCTTCTCACCTCCTCCTCTTCCCCCTCCTGCTCCTCCTCCTCCACTTCCCTTTCCTCCACTTCCTCATCTTCCTCCTTGTCTTACTCCTCTTCCTCATCTTCCTCCTCTTCCTTGCCTTCCACCCTCCCTCTTTTCCTTCCTCCTTATCTCCTCCCTCTATTTGCTTCCCTCCGTCTTTTCCCCCCTTTTCCTCCCTTCCTCCCTCCGTCTCTTTCTCCGTCTCTCTCTCCCTGCGTTCCCTCTTTCCCTCTCAACCTCTCCCTGTGCCTCTGTTCCTCTCCCTCTCTCCTTAATCAGATTTAGCAATTTATTTATTTATTTGCATATTTTATATTTATTTATTTATTTTCATATGTTTTTTGTACGCGTGGGGTATGGAAGTTTAGGACAAATTTAGTTATGAATGAGGACTTGGTTGACAGTGAGGTTAATTTTGTCTTTAGCAAGAGGGCAACCACACGAATCCCCAATGCCGCAACACTGCACTAAGTAAAATGATCTGGTGTCAGGGACGAAATTTATATAGTTTGTCACTACGCTAAGGAGGTCTCGTCTTTTCTGCCTCAGTGACGAGGAAGACGCGAGTTGGCAGTGCCGTGGTACTTACTTACTCCATTGCTCTACGGCCAGATGTTTGAGATTGATTTATTTTTTTTTCTTTTTTTTTTCTTTTTTAATTTCTATTTTTTCATTTTTTTTTATTAATTTATTTATTTTTATTATTTTTATGGACTTGTGGCAGCGAAGGAAAATGTTTCCGTGGCGGTGATAGAACAACTATTACATAAAAAAAAAACCATAATGAGACTGCAAGAGACCTTAAGGCCTACACTAGGCAGTTCCATGACCCTTACCACCTATCATTCCTATCCATGACGTCATCTCTCTCTCTCTCTCTTTCTCTCTCTCTCTCTCTCTCTCTCTCTCTCTTAATGATGATAGGATTTTTTAATAGAGAATCATACGACATTACCTTTACACTTGATTAGTGATAGAGAAGTTTGCAGGAGTGACGTGGCAGAGGTTGGCGCTGTCGTGTGAACCATGGAATGCTATTAGGGAGGCCTTTGTTCAGCAGTGGACTCAGGGTGGCGATTTGATTGATTGAGATTTCGCGCATCCTTTGCAATTCTTCGAGCAAACGGAAATAGTATTTACTGCTTTATTAATAATGACTTATGTTTATATTTATACATTTCTGTTCTTTTCTTTTCAGAACTTGGAGTTCCACGGCGTGATGCGCTTCTACTTCCAAGACTCTGGCCAGAAGGTGGCCACCAAGTGCATCCGGGTGGCCTCGACGGCCTCGACCGTCCACGTCATCGAGACCCTCATCGAGAAGTTCCGTCCCGATATGCGTATGCTTTCCATTCCCGAGTACGCGCTCTACGAGATCCACGAGGCGGGAGGTGAGTTCAGTAAGTGACGGGGGGCCGGGCCTAACTGGGGCGTGCGTGCGTGTGTGCGTGCTGTATGTGTGTGTGTGTGTGCGTTCGTGTGTGTGTATGCGTTCGTATGTGTACGTGCTAATAAGAACACGGGTGCGTGTGTTCACTTATGCAAAGTAGACCACTTGGAAAAAAAGAAACTAACGAAGCAGAGCGCTTTCGTATATTACGTCCAGTGCAAAAAGTACATTTTGCACTGGATGTAATATACGAAAGCGCTGGATGTAATATACGAAAGCGATTTCGTATATTACGTCCAGTGCAAAAAGTACATTTTGCACTGGATGTAATATACGAAAGCGCTTTTCTTCGCTAGTTTTTTCCAAGTGGTCTACTTTGCAACGTGCGTGTGTGTGTACATGTGTATGTGTGTGTTGTGTGTGCGTGCGTGCGTGTGTGTGTGTGTGTGTGTGTGTGTGTGTGTGTGTGCGTGCGTGCGTGCATGTGGGGTAGGGGTAGGGGTGGTATGTAGGTATGGATGTGGGTTCATATATGTGTGGGGGTGCTTGCGTTCGCTTGGCTATTAATACATGTTTTACATGCATGGTACGCTTTTGTTTGCGCCTTGGTTATATAAAGTACTGTTATCTGAATGCACGTGTGTGTGCGTTTGTGTGTGTACGTGTGTGTAAGCACGCGTAGTGTTTGTGTATGTATATACAAATGGACATATGTGTATACGTGTGTATGTATGCCCGTGCGTGTGTGTGTGTGTGTGTGTGTGTGGAGGTGTTTGCGTATGTGCGTGTGTGCGTGAATGTATGTGTTTGTATGTGTGTGTGTGTGTGTAGATGAGAAAAGGAGAGAGCATGTGTGCGTGCATTTGTGTGCATGTTTTTATGCGTGAATTTTCGTGCGTGCCTGTGTATTGTGCGTTTATATGTGTGCGCACGTATGTGCGTGCGTGTGTGTGCTTGTGTCTGTATGCATGTGTGTGCGTGTGTGTACTTGCGTCTGTATGCATGTGTGTGCGTGTGTCTATGCATGTGTATGCGTGTTCGAACTTGCGTCTGTATGCATGTGTGTGCGTACTTGTCTGTATGCATGTGTGTGCGTATGTGAACTTGTGTCTGTATGCATGTGTGTGCGTGTCAACGCGAGCGCGCCCTCTTTTGTTGCGAGAGCTTGTGATATTTCCATGAAACCAGCAATGTGAAAAAGTGATGCAATAATAGCTAATGCAGTTGAATACGGGAAAAGAGCAGCGAAAGGGCAAAGCGGCCGTCCGTGGTGATGGAGGAGAGTGGACGGGACGGGGACGGGGACGGGGGACGGGGGACGGGGGACGGGACGGGACGGGGGACAGGAGTCGGGACGGGAGTAGGGACGGAACGGGAGTAGGGACGGGACGGGAGTCGGGACGGAGGACGGGAGTAGGGATGGGACGGGACGGGGGACGGGAAAGCTCACGTAGAAGGATGAGCGTTGTGAACACTGTAATTTCATTTCACCTTATTTATTTAATTTTATTTTCATTTCATTTTATTTTGTGAATCGTTTATTTCATTGTTTACCCGTCTTTTCGTATATATATACTGTATATTTATTTATTTTTAGGAACGGGTACATGAAAGTTATTTAATTAGATAATCCTCTTTTTAGGAAAAGGGTTCATTTCATTACTCGATCAAACGTCTTCCGACTGGATTCCTGGATTTACAGTTTAGGACCTGTTTTAGCGCAACAGTTGATACCTATCAAGTGGTAGTATCGCTTCGAAAATATCAATAGCTTGGTTTTACATTGCATATGTATAATTTAGTAACGAAAGTGGGAGTTGATCTTAAGAACAACATTATTTTTTATGATATAATCAAACGTTCTTGGTATGATGTAGTACTTTCTTATTTATTTATTTGTTCATTTATTCTTATTTATGATCTTTAATTGCTAAAAGATCAAGTAATAAATAGCCAACCCCCAGGTTAACTCCTTTAACCCATTCAACTCATGTCAGCCGCTTGTGGTGTAGATACGAAAAACTGGATATGGTAGGCCTCGCGCCGGCCCGTACATCCGAATATCATCTGATGCGGCTTGACCACGCAAGGACTGACGTTATATTTTTCTGATGTTTGATCAAACATTTTGGTGTTTTATGATTTTGTTTTTGTTTTATTTGACCAAATGGCGAGAATCTTGTCATCGGAGTTTAAAGGGTTAATACGGCAGTAGTACTTTCTTTGTTCATTTATTCTTATTTATAATCTTTAATTGTTAAAAGATCAAGTAATAAACACCCAACCCTTCAATACGGCGACGCACTCGTTTCGTATTTGCTCTGAACAAGAAGAGTAGATCATGAGTACGAATAGATTCTGTTCCTCTCTGGGGACGAATGCGGGAGGGTAGGGAGAGGTGGGTCTATAACAATGAAGAACACCCTGCAATCCTGATGAACAAAATGAATAACACCATTTTGCTTTGACAAGAACAAAAAACTGTAACGAGGATCTCTGTTGAATGTGTTAAAGAACCCCTGTAGTAGTAGACATGTTGAATATCATTCTTGAGGAAGGCGTGGAAGGATAACAAAGGATTACAAAGGCGGAGCATGCCGACAGGAGACCTTTTGGTCCATATCTAGGTCGGATGCGAAAAAATTATGATAATGATAAATGAATAAATAAATGAATAGATATAACTATAATAATTTAAATAATGAATTAAATACATAAATAAATGAATAAAATAGATAAATGTATGGGATAGAACTCAAACTCGCCGTGTACGTCACCTGCCATGCAGACCTTTCAGTATTGAAGCGGCTAAGGAGGAGGTTCTGAAGACATAAGAGCCTTAGTAGGCGGGACTTAGTGAGAGAATCTTTAATTAAGAGGGATGAAGCCTCAAGTCCCAGACTCCGGGAGCTTAGAGCGTGAATGGACATGTCTCCAGGAACGCACAATCGCGTGTCTAAGGTGGAGCGGACGCCAGCCATTTGGGGTTGGGTTACAGTAACCCGGAAGAAGGTGAAC
>NC_134802.1:54130042-54165042 GCF_046742065.1 Oratosquilla oratoria | reverse complement strand
ACCTTGTTCACATAATCACGACGTTGGAAACTGTCCAGCGTATCACGTTGCTTGTGCAGCTGCCTTAGATGTGTTTTTACGGCTGCGCGGAGCACTGAAGTCGTTAATGAGGTGTCTCATAGGATTTGCAGGAGCATGTGGGTGCTCGCATGGTATTCCCAAGTGGGATTGGTCAAGGCGAATGGCCTTGCGAGGTGTAGCAAGGGTGTTTGCTGACTGGACGCCGCGAGATGGGAAGCGCGGATGGGGTTGTTTGTTGTTGTTGTTGTTCTTGTAGTTTTTTTTTATAATGATTGTGGAACAGTATGGCTTTGGTCCCCATTGGCACCTGATGAGAATCGAGATGCTTAAGAGGAATTGGTGGGTTGTTTTCTGTCCAAGACACTACTGTAGGTGTTTGAGGCGCGTCACAAGTCTGTCAAACGAACACGAGGGCGCGCGCACACACACAGACACACACACACACACACACACACACACACACACACACACACACACACACACACACACACACACACACACACACACACACACACACACACATGGCGCTGTGGTTAGAGCTCTGGCCTGCCACTACGGAGGTCCGGGTTCGACTCTCGCCCGGGGCTGAAATAATAACAGTATCGCAGCGCTGAGGGGTGTTACTCCAACTCTCGTGGGCGGGGAGTTGGGGGTGTGTGTGTGTGTGCAAGGTCATAGCATTACCCATAGATCGGACTTACGAGCTCTGAGCTCTCTTCCAGGAGGGAAATAGCTATCGATCACGAGTCCAACACGTGATCCAAAGACCAAGTGAATACACACACACACACACACACACACACACACACACACACACACACACACACACACACACACACACACACACACACACACACACACACACTCTCTGTCTCTCTCTCTCTCTCTCTCTTGTGGCGCAATGGTTAGTTCCCGGCTGCCACTACGGCGGTCTGGGTTTGAATTCCGCCCAGGACTGAAATAATTTCAGTATCGTTGCGCTGCGGGTCGTTACTCCAACTCTCGTGGGAGGAGATTTGGGTGTGTGTGTGCGTGTAAGGTCACAGCATTACCCATAGATCGGTCATATATGAGCTCTGAGCTCTCTTCCGGTAGGGAAATAGCTGTCGATCACGAGTCCAACACGTGATCCAAGACCATGGTGAATCACACACACACACACACACACACACACACACACACACACACTCTCTCTCTCTCTCTCTCTCTCTCTCTCTCTCTCTCTCTCTCTCTCTCTCTCTTTTATTGTCTGGCGTAAGGCCTATACCGGCTCTATACATCTTACCCCAGTGACCAACCACTCTTGGCCCGGAGAGTGACCATCCCGCACCACCCACGCCCTTCATTGTGTTCGTTTCGCTCGGGTTTCGAACCTTTCATCTTTGCTTCCCCGCACTACGCCTAACCCTCAGTGTCTGAGCTTGGTTCTGTGTAACCCTTTTCAACGTGTATCGCTCCCAGATTTCTTATTTTAGTGCTCGTGTGTGTGTGTGTGTGTGTGTGTGTGTGTGTGTGTGTGTGTGTGTGTGTGTGTGTGTGTGAGGAGTACACATAACGCATTCCCCCCTTTCTTACTTTCCATTCTTCCTTCCCGTTCTTCCTTGTTGTCCTTCTTTCTCTTCCATTCCTTACTATCTACCTACGTACCTTCCTACCTACCAACCCACCAACCTTCCTACCCACCTTTCTACCCACCAACCTACTATCTACCTACCTACGTACCTTCCTACCTACCAACCTACCTACCTTCCTACCCACCTACTTACCCGCCAACACTACCTACCTTACCTACGTACCTTCCTACCTACCTACCCGCCAACCCTACCTACTTACCTACCTTACCTACCTTACCTACCTTACCTACCTACCTACCTACCTACCTACCTACCTTCATCTTATCTCACCCTCGGCATCACGTTCCTATGTTCCCTAATACTTCACATACTCCCCATTAGTGAGTTCCACATGACGGTACTACACATATTCCGTTTCACTTACGCATTCCCACCACATACGTAGCCACCCCCGCATAACTCACATGCGTCTACGAGTATGCGTTCCACATATTCTACAAAACCCAATATGCTACACATTGTACTCTACATATTTCAATGCAATTATACATCCACTCTACACATTCATCATCACATATGTCGCGCTTTTCACATATAAAATGAATTATTTTATTCAGCTCCTTAGATTCGTTTTCTTTGAGAGATATTGAAGGCAGTCGATTACCCATTTTCTATGGATAAATGATACTTGGTTTTCTTTGAAGCCCCAACTATATATTTATCTTGTAATATTTGTTTTCCTATGTAAAGGTTCGTGATGTCTATAGTATGACGTACTGTACATTTTACCATTGTCAATATAAATTTATTACATTTTCAGGAATTGTTTGTGTAACGTATTTTTTCAAAGACGTTTTCACTGCATGACCGTTAATGAACACTGACACCTTCGTTTATAAATAACACCCGCAATATTGGAATGCAATCCTTGTTCGCAGCATTGCACAAAGCAACAAAATGTAATATAACACAGATTTTATTTATTTGTTTATTTATTATTATTTGCCATGATTATTATTTTGTTTATTTTTTATCTATTTATTTGCACAGCAGTACACGACCTAACGAAATGAATCAACTGTGGACAGAAAAGTTTAGATTTGCAGTGTCGGCGGGTGAGGGAGTTGCCAAGTATCACTTTTACACACGACTCTTGATGACTGAAACTTTATGACCACAGTTGCGTCATGTCTTGGGTCGATTGTACATAAAAATTGTAAATTTTACGGGACTCCTTACCATCTGGGGGGAGGGGGGGAATCGCCTTCTCCCCACAGTGAAACCACTTTTGTCTCTTTACTCCCCCATCCGTAAGTCGGCCTAACTTAAGATATATCTTGTGCCTGTATTAACAGCTTGTTTTTTTCTAGTGCCTGTAGTTGGATTTTGTATAAACGGCTTTCCCCGCCGACATAGACCTCCGGCAGCGCCGCCTACACGTGGTGGGTGGATTGTCGGAGCTGGGGTCACGGCAGCATGTTCACCACCAAGCCGCGCCTACCCCAGGAGTCTCTTAAAGACACTCGAGAACCACGCCACGTTCCGTTTGCGCGTGTCACAGCGCCATTGCATTGTGGGAGTGTTTGTCTCCCCATCTGATGATGTTCCCATTTGTATAGGATATGTAATTTACATATACGTTATCATATAGAAATATATATATAATTATGCACTAAGATCTAGGTCTTGTATAGACATGAATTGCTTGCCACTAACATGCATGCCGCGTGAGCTTGTTCGCCTCTACCTGCGGCCGGAGCCACAGCTGGTCGCCGTCAGCATCGTCAGCCACTGACATGTCGGTTCTTTTTTTCGCTCTTGCAGACGAGCGACGACTCGGCGAGAACGAGAAGCCGCTGCTCGTGCAGCTCAACTGGAACAAGGACGACCGAGAAGGACGGTTTCTTCTTCGTCGTATGGATCTTCAGGTGAGTCGGGTGGCATAGCTCCCCCTTCTCCTTTTAATTAATTTATTAATTAATGCGTTTCTTTGTTTACTATGAGGGCCGGATTTACTATTAGGCATAGTAGGCCACTGGTCATAGCTCACCCCTCTCCTTTTAATTAATTGATTAATTTATTTATTTATTATTGTGTTTCTTTGTTTACTAAGAGGGCCGGATTTACCATTAGGCATAGTAGACCATTGGTCATAGCTCACCCCTCTCCTTTTAATTGATCAATTAATTAACTAATTGATTTATTTGTGTGTGTGTTTCTTTGTTTACTACCAGGGCCCAATTTACCATTAGGCATAGTTGATTGATTGATGGCACTGGGCTAGGGCCCACTAAAACTAGTTTGTCACCAAAGAATGGTAAAAGCATCCAATATTTCTATGAATTTGGGGACACACTGAGAGTTTGGCCTAGGGTCCACAAGTAGGTAAATTACCTTATACAATAGAATGGAATAGAAATAGAACAGGAATAGGTGCAAAGAGAACAATATATGAACGGGTGATCGTTCCTGTGACACTCACACTGTATGGGGTGGAGACTTTGAATTTAAGGGAGGCTGGAAGGAGAAGTTTAAATATGAAATGAAAAGTCTGAGAAGTATGGTTGGGGTTACAAGGTTGTATAGAATGAAAAATGAGGAGGAGAGCATAGATGGAAGTGGTGCTGGTAGATAGAGCTAATGAAGAGTATTAGGATGGTTTGGACACGTGGAAAGAAATAGTGAAGAAAGATTAGCAAAAGGGGTGTGGAAAGCAGAGGTGGATGGAGTGAACTGAGGAGGAGATGGATGGATGGGGTGAAAAGGGGTTTGAGCAAGAGGGGAATGTCTGTTGAGCAGGGAAGGGAGAAGGCAGTAGATAGGGATGGGTGGAGGATTATTGTGTATGGATGATATTTTGATGCCTCCTGAAAGGATTGCTCCCCATCTTCTTTATTTTCCATAAGAGGGGATGTAGAGGGGCCTGTCGCCTTGTAGGTGAAGTGGCCCTGCTGTGGATGTGCTGTGTCTTGCTGCATTGCTTCTGACCTGGGCAATGTGCAGGGGACAAAGATGACCCTTCAACCAGGAGGATTTAAGATATAAGGGAAAGGATTGATGGGCAGGACTGGGAAAGGTATAAGCCTTGTAAGGGCAAAGAAGCCAATCAATCAATCAATTGGTATAAAAATAAATATATTTTATTCATTATTATCTGAGCAAAATCTAAAATTGCTTTGAAAATGGATGGAGGGATGCAAAACATATCACGAGAAGAAGAAGAACCAGAGATTTGGAAAATACAGTGAATAAAGAAATTAATAGTTTTTTAAATTATTGAATAAATAGTTCAAGATATCACCATGGAAGGAACAAAGAAAATAATTTACTGGATCAAAGTCAAGTACTGGAAGAGTGCAATATTCTTAAAATATTGTACTCTCCAACTGAAAGTGTTCTAAGTCTGAGGTGAAACAGAAAATGTAAAAGGGGAAAGAGTTTCAGAGCCTCACAGAAAGAGAATGGAAAAAGTGAGGTGGCATTACCTTTTAACTCTCATTCTTGTTCAGTAAAAGAATAAAAAATTTTAGAGGTCTGGTACGGGATGAGCTCATAAGAATAAGTGATATACATTTACAAAGTTCAAAAGAATAGTGAAAGCGAAAAGAGCGATTGTAAAAAGATTAGGGGTGGTAGAAGAGGATGGATGTTCATGTAAGTGGGTTAGTACATGACATATGTTTAGCTTAAGTCATTATCACACTGGGATATTTTTCCTCTGACTGATGGAGAAGATTTGTAGCCCATAGCTTTTGGGAAGGAATCTGATATGCGGGAGGAAAATAATTTTCCATCAGTATATCAACTGATCCATCATCTAGGAGGAGCCAAGAAAAGAGGGAAAGAGGGAGGGGTGGTGAATGGGAGTCGAGTGGGTGGGGATGAAATGGGTGGGAGTGGAATTATGCCAATGATTTTTGGCTACCTCCCTTGTAAGGGGGAAAAGCCCTTGGTGTATGTATGTATATCAATTGATTTATGTATTTTTGTTGGGAAAACAAAGTAATTTCCAATAATGATTTTACAGCAGAAAATATTCTGTAGGTGGGCAACAAAGATATGGCAAAAAAAATAGCCCATTGTGATAATCCCTTTAGTGGGTGTTTGAAGACCCAAAAGTTGTAACGCATAGTTGGATGCCAGTATCTGACACAGAGGTTGTAACAGGTGGAAGGAGGTGTGATAAGTGAATTTCATAGGAGTGACATAGCACTCATCAAAGTCATGTTAATTTGGAAATAATTTTGTTCAGCACTGAACTAAAGATGGTTGATGACATGTCTATATTTATACCTCATACATATTATTGTGATTTAAGTTAAGATATATTGGGAAAAGGAAGCATGGGTTTAAAATATTTGGTTTCCTAAACCTATTTTCCCTTATTGTATAACACCCTTACAAGTACGAATCAGATATATTTTTATTCAGAAAATCAGCATTTTGTCACAATCTTTGCTTTCCAGTACCTCATAATAGACCTATGGCATCCCAGCTAGGCAAAATACAACCTAATTAGCTAGCTACCCATGGCCCTGTGTGGTGGTGTAACCAGATTGATGTATTAATATTTTCCCAGGGATGTAGCTTCCATTCTCTCACAACACTTAGTTGTCTTTCATAGAAAATGGACACAAATGTGATCATATGAGGTATGACTATTTGTGGAACCTTTTAAGAGGACAAACATTATAGATTTATATATAGTTTAATGCCCATGTTGACTGGATCTCCTTTTACCAACTCTTGTTGTTGGTTTCTTAATAAAAATCTTTTGTAGGAATGAAATGAACTTCATTATGCATGAATGCATGATGGAGAGCTGGGGTGGAGAGAGTTGGCAGATAGAGGTAATATGATAGTTTGAACATATGGAAGGAATGACTGAGGAAAGATAAGATAAAGTGTGGAAAGCAGAAGTGGATGGAGTGAACTTGAGGGGAAGACCAACAATGAGCTATGGGATGATGTGGACACTGGATCCAAGAGGATTGCTGGTTGAGCAATGAAGAGAGAGTGCCAAAGATAAGAGTGAGTGGAGAGTGTTTATAAATGGATTAAGAAATGACATGGGCCAGAGTGATATCCTTGTATGCTCTGTAATAGGTGAAGGGGAGGGAGGTGAGGGTCAACTAGATCCAGCAATTGAGCCCATCTATGGAAGCACTTACTGAGTGGACGCCGTGAGATGGGAAGCGTGGAAGAGGGAGACCAGACAGAAGGTGGAGAGACGAGATTGAGAAGTTTGCAGGAGTTATGTGGCAGAGGATGGCATGGATGTGTGACTCATGGAATGCTATGAAGGAGGCCTTTGTTCAGCAGTGGACTCAGAATGGCTGACTTGATTGATGGAAGTGCTGTCTTGGTGCATTGCCTTTTGATGCAGGGGACAAAAATTATTTTTCACTCAAAAAGTGCTGAGATGGGAGGGACAACATATTGGTTTGGGATGGGTGTGAGATAGGTTTACAATCAGTGTATAGTATCCATGTACCATGGGCTTTTTCCCCCTTACAAGGGAGATACCCAAGGCAAAAGGTACATAACCACTCCCACCCATTCCACTTCCATCCACCATCCTTTCCTTCCTCTCATCTTAGCTCCTCGTGGATGACAGGTCATCCCTGTATTCCAAATTGTCTCACATAAGTAGATTATTGCTGGCAGTATACATAATGAATCATAATTAACATATACTGCTAACAATAATATATGGACAAGACTTGGAATCTGATGAGGCGATGGGGGCAAAACTTGGGAATGAACTAAGAAGAATGGAGAGATCAGTGGTGGTAATAATGCTGAAAGCCAGAGAGGAAGTTGGGTGAGACAGCAGATTGGAGTGAAAGATATAGTGGAGGGGGTGAAAGAGGAAGTGGAATTGGGCAGGTAAGTTAGTGCAAACGACTGATGGGCGATGGAGCAAGTGTGTTACTGACTGGACATCACAAGATGGGAAGTGTAAAAGAGCCCAGACAGAAGGTGGAGAGATGATAGAGAAATTCACAGGAGTAACATGGCAGAGGTTAGCACAATTGTGTAAGTCATAGAATGGTATGAAAGAGGCCTTTGTTCAGCAGTTGACTCAGAATGGCTGGTTGTTTGATTGATTGATTAATTAAGATAGGTGTAGGGTGAGTGTTGTTAGGAATATCATAAGAACTTAAGAATGAAGGAGACTGCAAGAGACCATAAGGCCTGCACTAGGCAGTTCCATGTCCATTACCACCTGTCATCCCCATCCATAAATTTGTCTAACCTTTTCCTAAAACAACTGATAGTTTCAGCGCTCACTACATGGTTACTAAGTCTGTTCCATCCATAGCAAATATTAGCTAAACTTCTTCAACCTTTAGTATTGCAAAACAATAGGTTGTATTTATTTTGAACTTAGTGGAAAAGTGCTGTGGTTATGAAATTGTGGTGAATTGGTGTGTATTATTCTTATTAGGTCTTTTCCCTGTAGTCAGTTACTATGAACCAGGGACTATTGACCTGCTTGTAATTGTCATACGAGATGGACAGTGGAGAGGCTTGTATCCTTGCTGCTTTTCTTCAGATCCCATTAAGACCCTTAGCTCCATATGGAGGTGCAACCTAGAAAGATATATAGTGAAAATGTAGAGCTTTTTCTAAGATGTATATTTGTTCAACAGAAATCTGGCACCCTACTACAATCAATCACACCAACATCAGCAAAGACAGATGTTCCTTTCCAACGCAAACTTTCCAAGAGAGAGAAAAAAGAGCTGAAGAAGCAGGAGAAGATGAGAAGAGCTATGGAAGGCAATGTGAATGATGCTTCTGTGGCCGAAAAACTTTATACAGGTAAGTCGTGCTTGTCGTGTTGTATTGTCTTGTATTTTGCATGTATCTCTTCACCACAGTTTTCAGTTTGCTTTGCGGCATGCTTCTTGTGAGCTACATAGGAATTGGTTGGCATCTTTTTCAGATATTTAAATTTCCCTTCATTCCTTTGCCCCATACTGGGGTATTGACTACAAAATGATAATCAGTTAATACCATATGAACTTGATTCATATGGTATTCATTTATGTTATGAGACAAAAACTCCTTTCATTGGGGAATGCTTAACCACTTTTTAATCTTAGCTTTCTCTCATTTTTCATCTATGCTGCTTAAATCTCTACACATCTAAGACTCCACCACTTATTTTCTCATTCTTCTGTTAGAGTAGAGTAATAATGCCCCTACATTGTTCACATGCATAATGTAAAAGGTGACTAAATGGGGTGAAGTAAGGGGAGACTTGAGATTTCCCTTTCTGTGGTTTTCCTTGTTGGGGTTGTCTGATGCCTTATCCAGATAAACAAACACACACACACAAACAAACAAACAAAGTCTGTTCAACACCTTTCTACTACATACACCACCCAAACACAAAAGACTTTTATGTATCACCCCAGACATAGAATATGAGCCATGCCTGTGTGTCAGAAGAGAAAACACTTATTGCCCTACGGCAGTGTTCTTAACCTGGGGTGCTAGCACCACCTGGGGGTGCAGAAATCAATTTTAGGGTGTTCTGGGAAATGTTGAATACATGGGTGTAAAATATTACTTCCATACTCTTTTCTTTTTTTTGGGTTTTCTTACTATTTTTTTATCAACAATGGTAGCAGTTGGTTTTAGTTTTGAGAAATCAACAACATGAATGAGCAAACAGTACTTCATTTCACTCTCCTTTATCCATTTAGTAATAAGAATTTAACCAGGTTTAGTGGGTGCAAAACCTACCTCAGGGGTGCTAGGATCAGAAAGGGTTAAGAAATGCTACTCTAGGGTCTTCCCGAAGGTTCCTACCCAAGTGGGGCTGTCCATGATACAATGTTACAGGCTGCAATAAACTAACTCTTGTGAGTAGTTTCCATGCTGTGACTTGGCAACCTTGGCAAAAACCATTAGTCCATAATGTAGAATCCATGCATTTCTTCTACTTTCCAATTTTCTTCACTTTTCCTGCACTTCACCTTGCATTTGCTAGATTATTTACAAATTGTTCCATTTTACCACCCAATGCATTTGAAGACAAACCACCCAAACTCCCCAGTCCTTCAAATCCCTACAAATGCCCCACAGAAACATCCTCTCCAAAAGAAGCAAGAGGCAGATTAGCACAACTGTATTCAGGCCACCACCCAGCATGAAAAGGTTCCAGCACAGAATAGGCCTGTTTGTAGAAACCAATTGTTCCAGATGGTATTATCTTCAAGACTGAACATGTCATCTTATACTGCCTCAGTCTAGGCTTACCCAGAGAACAATATAATATTTTTTTTCTTGAGTGACTCGTGGGCCATTCCGGTGGCTGTTGCCAGTCACTTGAGTGCCATGGGTCTTCTGTAAGACCAAGAATGGTTTGACTATGGATTGACCAACTTCCCGCTGTGCCACATCTTCTCAACCATCTTTCATTATTTTAATTCCCACTCTGTAATGGGGGAGCCCCATCATATTTGTCAGCATCCTGAGATATCTCTGGGCAGTCATAAGAACATAACATAAGAATGAAAGAGACTGGGAGAGACCATGAGGCCTACACTAGACAGTTCTATGTCCATTACCACCTGTCATCCCCATCCATAAAGTTGTCTAACCATTTCTTAAAACAACTGATAGTTTCAGCGCTCACTACATGGTTACTAAGTCTATTCCATTCGTTGACCACCCTATTAGTAAACCAATTTTTGCCCTTTTCCTTCTTAAATCTAAATTTATCTAGTTTAAATCCATTACTGCAAGTCCCAATTCAGACATACACACAGTTCAGATAGAAATGCAAGTTTTAATCTCATGAGTTTTAGGCCAACCCGGTGGCCACAGTCTGTCGCAAGAGAGAACTGTTTACTGTTTACACTGACACTGGTACTCTTCATTCATCAAGAGTTCAAATTTTGGTTATAGGGCCTCACAGCATACAAGGGACAAGTGTCCATGATGAAGTAGGTAAATGTTTAAGTGTGGATATATTTGAAATGTTGGGACCAGCAATAGAACCTTCAGAAAAAATCATCTCCCTGCTGCCTATTTTTCAAACTTGTTCAACATCTTTATCACGAGTCTCTGAACTGGTGCCAGTGTCTCTCTTTATCAGTTTTCACTGTATTTCCTTCACCTTTTTACAAAAGAGGGCTAAGAACCAATGACTGCTCCTCTTTTCTTGTTCCTATTTGTTGGTGACATAGAAATAGGCCCACACACAACACAGAGAACAGTCCATTATTTTCCCAGAGAGATCTGTGGGACTGCCTGTCTTTTAAGACTTATCTCTAGCTTACTATTACCCTCACCTCTTGTACATCTCATCACCTTGCTTTTATCCACATTTATATTCAATTTCTTCCTATTTCATAACGTGTATATTAGTTTACTGATTCAGGGTCATGTGTATTTTGTGATATTCTGTCTGTTCTTTTTCTTTTCCTTGTTCAATGAAAACCACTTTTTTGAACTATCAATGTACTCTGGGTATGTGGTGTTTATTGAATAATTAGTTGTTAACTTTGTTTATTGATTTTACAGAGCTTCCCGAGACAAGCTTCACACGCAGTATCAGTAATCCTGAGGCAGTGATGAGGCGACGTAGGGCACAGAAATTGGAAAAGAAGCTTCAGCAGTTCAGGAGCCGAGATGGTGGCCCAGATACAGGAGGAACTCTGAAAGTGTGTATCATAGCTTGACTACTTTAATGTTGTTGTTTCATTTGTCTTAGTCATACAACTGTTCTTTGGCTGTTGCCAGTTGCCAGAGGGCTGTGAGTCTTTTGCAAAAGACACCTGGGGCAGTGGATTGATTAACTCTGGCTTTATGGGAGATAAAAAGGGGAAGAAGAAAACCATTCTATTGAAGTATTTCTTTAGGATGTGACATTTATTGCTTTCCATAAAGATTTTGGAAGATGTAGTCCCATGAAAGAAAAAGCCTTTGGGTATATGTATGTATATTATGAATACTGCTGACACATTTTCTATACTTATAACTTTGGGACCAACAAATCAGAAGATAACATAGATTGTAGAAGGGCTTTTCTTTAGTTTATATCTTTGTTCATATTTGAATATCGTGTCTTGTGTACTGTATTTGGGGATGTATATGAAAAGAAGGTTGTATAAAAGAGTGATTGTACGGAGCTGAGACTTGGAATTTATGGGAGGTGAAGTATTCAAGTTTGTCTAAAACAGGGTAGAGTGCCAGAGGACTGGAGGAGTGCCTGCATAGTTCTGCTTTACAAGGGAAAAGGGGACAAGTGTGAATGTAGTAGTTTCAGAGGTATCAGTTTGTTAAGTGTAGTTGGGAAGGCTAATGGGAGGGTTTTGTTTGAAGATTTGGAGAGGAACAGAGAGAGTAATTGGTAAGGAACAGTGTGGGTTTAGGAAAGGTAAGAGTTGTTTGGATCAGATTTTTATGGTAAGGCAGATTGTGAGAAAGCTTTAGGAAAAGGTAAGGATGTTTTTTGGGCCTATATGGATTTGGAAAAGGCTTATGACAGGGTAGACAGGAAGGTACTGTGGGTATTGCAATTATATGGGATAGGAGGAAAGCTGTTAAGAGCAGTCACGAGTTTTAAAGAGAGTATTAGAGCTTGTATTAGAATTAGAAATGGAGAGAGTGAGTGGTTTGAGGTAAAGGTGGGACTTTACCAGGGATGCATTATGTTGCCTTGGCTGTTCAATTTATACATGGATGGGGTGGTGTGAGAGGTAAACACAAGGGTAATGGGCTGGGAGTTGGAGATACTTAAAGAAAATGGAGAAAAATGGGAAATATGCTAGTTGTTGTTTGCTGATGACACTGTGCTTGTGGCAGGATCAGAGAAGGGATTAAGGAAGTTAGTGACAGAGTTTGAGAAGGTGTGTGAAAGAAGGTAGTTGAAGATAAATGTGAGTAAAAGTAAGGTGATGAGATGTACAAGTGCAAGTTGGGCTGTGCACATTGAAAAATAGAATTAAGAACTCATTTGTTGCCTGAGGGAAGACTAGAGATATGATTGTGGAAAGTACAAGTGAATGGTGTTTATTTGAGAAAATCAAGAATGAGGTAGATAGATGAACTAAAAGGAGCATTAGACGCAAGATGAATGCCTGTTGGGTGAGGTAGAGAGAGTGCAAGAGACTGGAGTTGAAGAGAAGTTGTGAATGAATAAAGAAATGATATAAAGTACTAACCTCTCATTAATGGACTAAAAGGGGGGTAACAGTGTCCGTTGATGTGAATAATCCGTTGATTTGGAGTGGTTTTTGGGTGGCATAGTGATTGCACAGCACTAAACAACAGCACCAAAAACACAGCGAAAACACCGCAAACACAGCTAATTAACATCCGTTAATGAGAGGTAGTACTGTACCATTGAAGGGATATTCTTGTCTGCCCTTATATAATTGATTCAGTTTAACACCAGGAACTTACACTTATCATGGGGCTAGGATGGTGTCCCTTACAAAGGACTTTGTAGCAAAGGATTTAATTAACTATGCCTTTGGTCCAACTCCCTGACTGTAGGATTCAAACCATTGTCACCCCGACCTCTGTTTTAATTAGCTATGCTCTAGCTTGCTTGGACAGCAAGCATGCCCTTATATACATACATACATATACCAAAGTCTATTTCCCCCTTAAAAACCACTTCCACCAATTCCGTCCCTAACATACTCCACTCCCCTCCTCTTTCCTCCCTCTTATCTTGACACCTGGATGCTGATTTAATGAAGGAGCCTTGCTGTGGATGTATTTACCTAGTTGTAATATACGGGAGGGGAGCTATGCTCGTGGTGACCCGTCTTTGTATCTCTCCACATCAAGTTTTATATTAAAATCTTGTATATGTGCTGTGTCTTGTGACACTGCTTCTGACCCAGGGCAGTGGGCGAGCCCATATATAAATATTGTATAAATTTATCAAGAGAAACTGAGCTGTAGCTTCAATTATTACATGTGTTTCTTTCTTTTACAGATATATGGTGAATCGTTATGTCCAGATGTGCCATATAAAACTCTGCTTCTTTCCATTCGTGACACATCCCTGCAAGTTGTTCGTGAAATGCTGGACAAATATGGCCTCTATAGGGAAGATCCCAACAATTATTGTCTTGTGCAGGTTGGTTGATTCTTATTTTTTGATATGTAGTAAATAAAATAGGTAAACACCCATTAGCTTCTTATATACTGCAACAGCTGTTTTCTCATTACAGTATATCAGTGATTATTAGAGTGTTATCAGTAGTATGTATAATTTATTGGGAGATTAAGGAGATGAATGCATCAAATAATGTCCCGATCTAGTGCTGTTTTATCATCAAGAGCCTGTGAATTGGTATATCTGTCACATGTTGTCTGAGAGAGTAATATACCTAGGTCTCTTAATCCAAAATTTACCAACTGCTACTCGTGTAGATGCATTGGCACGGGATATTAACCCACTTCGGGAATTGGCCCAGGACATAAAACACCGCCAATTGCTAATGTGGGTTTACATCCAGGGCCCAGACGTCCACTCAAGTAGCAGTTGGTGAGTGTTGGATTAAGATACCTGGGTGTACTTGATTATTGTCAATCCAGCACATAATCCATGACTGGTGAATCACACATTTACAACCAATGGGGACAGAACCAAAAGTTAGGTAAAAAAAATTCACCCCAGCAACACACTACATACATACATAAAACTTTTATTTATTAAAGCTTATCCCCTGTGCTTCACAACACATCCTTACAAAAATATATACGCATACCCAGATTACAAAACAAAAATCACAAGGTGGACTAAGTAAATCCACAATGAAACGGAGAGCTCCGTACGAAAATCTAGAAGAGGAAAGTCACCCAAGAAACATCGAGTCACTCCAACTTACTTTCAATAGGGCAACCACCCAGCACTTAGACATTATCAGGACAGAATAGGCCTGGCTGCCAACAACACTACTAATATGGACATTACCATGGACAGTTTCAGGATGATGACACACTCTTGAAGCAGTCTTCATTGAATCATGTTGAATATGGGCTGGCTGAAGGTACTCATGAGGCTGTTGATTGCTATCTTACCAGCACTGATGAGTGATTGTGTGATCGTAATGGGAGTTTTGTTGTTTCTTGGTTTTCATGACTACCCAAAGACCCAAAACATGCTCCATTGTGTCACAGTTGGCTTTACTGTGAGATGAGATTCCAGAGCACTGTTAATTTCCTATTTGCACCACTTTTTAGTTTTGACTCTGGAGTTGGTGTGTAATGGTGTACTTGAAATATTGTATATTTATTATTGTATCCTGTACATATGTTGTAAGAACCAAGTGTTCTGCTCACTCGCTCAAGAGTTTTCCCGCTCTAACTTGTGGTCGTCCCCAAGTGGGTAGTTTCTATCATGCCTTCCAAGCATACGCACATTCTTATCTGTTGTGCTAATTAATATATACAATTTGATCTTGTTCTATTAGCCACCCTCATACAGGTGAGGTTGTAAAGCCACATCCACATCATCATCAACCAGCAGGTTTATCGTTTGATGCACAGTGCTGGAGGTTTGGCAGTACACCTCTGTTTGAGTGTTGATTTTGTGCCAGTTTGGTTGAATAAAGTTGAAGATTCAACGATTGCAATGTAAAAGCTACTTAAGCTAATTAGATTTATTGTGATATTTAATTGAATCCAGTTTAACTAACTGAACCTGAAATGACAGCTTAACAAATTTTAAACTCTTAACTAGCTCAGCAACACTGGGAACAGAGTTATCACAATTGAAATGAAGATTTCAAGAAATATGAGTGTTCCAAAAATGGATTAAATGAGAAATTTAGTGGTGAGGTAGGGAACAGGTGTTGGAAGAAAGCTGTCTGCTCAGGTAGACCAGAACTTGTTTGAATATACAGAATGCTTAGTCAGATCTCTTGTACAGGAGACCCACAGCCATGAAAAATTCAGTCATAGTCACTGGGTTAGTTCACATGTCACTCAGTGAAGAGACTTATGGAATTCTCTTGAGTGAATGTATGGAGGGAAGTACAAGAGAAAGTGGCCTGTATTTACCTAGTTGTATTATACGGGAAGGGAGCTATGCTCATGGTGACCCGTCTTTGTATCTCTCAGCATAAAGTTTTTTCTTAAAATCTTGAATAGTATTTGCACACACTGTTTCTTTGTCTAATTTGTTCCAAGTATCTATCACTCTGTGTGGGAAGCTATTTTTTTTAAGATCTCTTCAGTAATTATCTTTTTTTAGTTTCTTTTTGTGTCCTCTTGTTTTTCCATTGTTTTTTTTCAGTGTAATGATTGTATCTAGGGCACTAGGTGACTGTTGCCATACAACTTCTGTGTTGGTATAGTGCTGGGTGATGACTTGATGGTAGGAAAGCTAGTGCTACTCTTGTATGTCTTGGGAGTGATTTCTCTTTTGGTTTGATGTTCAGGTGAAGTATCTATAGTTCTACTTGGTGTTTGTTTTGTCATAATGTGGACCCATTTTCAAACCCTCTTACCTCGATCAAGAGGTGCTGCCCTGAGGGGCTGACACTTGGTGTACAGGCTTGGCCCAAGATTTCTCTATATCAACTTCATCTTTATTTGTTATACGTTTTCACTCATGGAGAGCTGACAACTTGCAGAGACCAGTGATGAATACTTGCATGTGGTGGTCCAGCAAGACGGACAGCAAAGCTGCCCATTTTCAAAACCCGTCATCCCCCAACCTCCATCAGGAGTTGCAGCCCTGAAGGGCTGACACTTGGTCTCTGGATTGGGCCTAAGATCTCCCTCTTACACTTTTTCATGCATGGTGACTTCTCTTCTCTCTGTATAACTTTCAACCAGTGAATTTAGAAACAGTCCCATGCTGATGCATCACAGACAACAGTCCAGTGTTTCTTTCCAGAGAGATCTATGGAAGGTTCTGGAGACTGTTGCCAGCCACTGTATGACTACAGGTTTTCCACATGGCAAAAATTCAGATAACAAATTATTGATAACTGGCAACTGCTTCCCTTCTCTCACCACTTTCAGCCAGTGACATATAGAAACTGTCCCCACACTAATATAACGCAGACAACAGTTTAAAGGATCTTCTAAGATCTCTCTCTCTCTGGGAAAGCCCAAAGACCATTGCCAGCCATACGCACCAAATTTTTTTTCCTCCTTATAAAGGGGTGGCCAAATCAAAGCAGACACCCACCCTAAGGGGGATTGTGGCCTTTATGTATTGTATTTGTATGTAGGATGCTCGCTGGCTGACCGAGTTAGAGCATCGCTACTTGTGACTTAGGTCAAGGGGATGGCTGTTTGAACCCTGCCACCAGTGTTGAATTAAGGGCATGTGTCATTAAAGTCCTGATAGGGGAGTTTTGCGACATTAAACCAAATCATTAAATCAATCGTATGTGTAGTTCTATTCAGGTAAGAGAAAGGTCATGCAGTCAATAGAGCAAGATTAGATTATTTTCTAATATTTATTGATCACCATTATCTTTTCCAGACTGTAGTGAACGAGGAGAACAACTATGGAGGAGATGGTTCAACCCCACACAAAGAATACATTCTGGATGATGACGAGTGTCCCCTTGCCATCCTGATGAATCATCCACCATCTAGAGGTGAGTACTGTGCAGGAAATGAGAGTGAATGAACTTGGAACCTGTTTGAGTGTTGGTATGAAGTGAAATAGTCAGTATGTTGCTCCAGTGTATGCTGATTGCATTTTTGCCCATATAATTGGGTGATTGAGTAGAAGTGTACCATGACTCTTAGTACGTATATACATAATTATTTGTCACATAGAAGTCAAAGCCTTGATGAGAAAGGAAAAATGCCAGATAATGTAGCAGTAGGGCCACAACCAAAAAGGCAATAATTTTTGGCTGTTATGGAGCACCAAGCCCATGAAAGGATGACTAAATCCAAGCAGCCAAGAGGTGCAGGCCATCTATGCAAAACATGAGCTTCTAGCTACCCAATGGTTGTGTTGGGAGAGCATGATATCATATGATAGTTCTTACGATTCGCACTTTTTCCCAAATTATTATCTAATCACAACCATTCTCCACTCACACCTATTTTTTTGCCATCTCCCTTTCCTGCTCAACAGACATATCCCTCTTGCTCAAATCCCCCCTTTCATCCTCTCCATCCATTTCACTTTTGCTCTTCCCCGCAAGCTCACTCCATCTTTCCTCACTCGTTCTTTTCATGTGCCCAGACCATCTCAATAATCTTTCATCTGGCCTATCTGCCAGCTCCCTGTCCACCCTCGCTGTTTTCCTTACCTCCTTTCTTACTTCATCCATCCTCATAACATCCACCATGCTTCTCAAACACTTAATTTTAAACACAATGAAATTTTTCCTCTCTGCCTCTGTCAAATACCAAATCTCCATCCCATACATTGTCATAGGCACAATCATCTTTTCGTATAATCTTCTCTTTGCATCCATTCTCAGATACATAGATCTTGTGACACTTTTTATTCCTTAAAGTCATATACTTGTTTTATTGGAAAAGAACCCTAAAACTCTATGCCTCATTTGGTCTTATGACTCTGTCCAAATATCAGAGACCTGATAACAAAAATAATCTAAAAAACAAACTTACATAAATCCAAGGTTACCTCTGACTTTAGACAATAGCAAGAAACTCTAATAACCATCTACAATCATTTCATAAAAACCAACCTCGACTATTCCTTGCACAGCTTGGTTCTCAACAATCAGCAAGTTAAACACAAACAATTTACAAACCTTACAGAATGTAACACTGAGATTAATAACAGGATACACCAAAACCACCCCTGTTGGAGATGTGCATGCAGAACCCAGTAGAAGACCATATGGAAGCAATAGGAACAAGATTCTGTATCATAACCCTGAAGACCTCACACTCTTCACACTACATTTCAAGTACCACCAACAGAACAAATTTAAAAGCTACACCAGCAGCATATTACTTAAACATTAATAACAACCTACCACCTACACCATGCAAAACATCTAAACTCAGATCACTAAACAAACCCATCAAGGAAAACCATCAAAATCGATACTCCAACAACCACACGTAGATGTAAGCTGTACGGAAAAAAATCATGCCACACCTGACAAGAACCACACAGGGACACCTATGCTCAAAGCACCATCCATCATTAAAATGGTATCAACACATAATAGGCCTGGCCACAGATTCAAACTGCTTCAGGTGCAACCACCTCACAGAGGACACAGAACACCACATACTACAGTGCCCTACACTAACAATCCCTGATCAAGTTATGGTTCCACCTGGAGGCTGTTGCCAGATACAAGAAGGCCACAGCGGGTTAGGGTAATGTTATTTGAGGCAGAGGTTGAGATGATGATGATTTGAATCCTGCTTGGGGTGAGTTGAACTAAGGGCATAGTTCATTAAATTTCACTTTACAAAGTCTACTATAAGGGGCACCATCCTAGCCTCCCAGTAGAGGGGAGTTTGTGACTTTAAACCAAATTATCATCATCACCATTTCTATAGAACATTTATGTTTGTTTTCACTTGTTTTGATTTTACTCATCATTATGTACATAACTTGACTATGTGAGAGGAAAATGCTCTAATACAAGTTACTTTTGAAGTTAATTTGACAGTCTAGTTTTATATGATATTGATGTCATTAAACACTATTGTGTGCCATCGAATATAATAATATTCAGTACAGTAGAAAAAAATAAAGAATTTTAAAGTCACCCCCTGTGTGGAAAGTTTTCTATCAAGTGAATATTATATTTTGTATTTTTTGATTGATTGATTTTTTTTTATATATTTCTTTTTATGTTCTATTTTCTGTCACATTATGAGTTTGATCATTAAATGATAATGATGATAGTTTCCTTGAGTCTCTCTGATTGGAGACTGGCATTCCCACAACAGCTGGCAAAGGCCATCAGGTTTTGAAAAAAGGAAATACAATTGATATTGATACTCGTATATATGTCTTGATCCCTTTACAAATATCAAGTGTCATCCTTTGAGATCTCCAGATGAAATTGATGGTGTTTATGGGTTTTGAAGGTGGCAAAGAGATGACTATTTCTGACATCTTTCATTTTCTTCTCCTTGTGTAGGAAAAATTCTCTCTATTTACATACCAAACCTTTCCCCAGTATAAGGGAGGTAGCCAGTCAAGGCATGAGAGGGTAATGGCTGATGATCATGAGTCTAACATGTGATCCAAGACCACAGTGAATCACCTACTCCTACACAACCCATTCCCTTCTGTCTCACATTTGTTTCCTTTTCATCTTAGCTCCTTATGGTTGAAGTGTCATCCCTGTCTCCAGTCGACTGTCTGGGTCATAAGCAATGCAGCAAGACACAGCACGTTCACTAGCTGTTTCATTTACGTAGTGATCCTCCCTCATTGTCCCCTTGTGTGAAAATAGAAAAAATTAGGAGAAATTCCATCAGGCCGTGTTAGTTTATCGTCCATTGACACCCATTCTCCACCCACACCTATACATTCCTTCTCCCTTCCCTCTTCTACAGGAGAGACAAAGGGGCATTGATTGATTGATTAATTTTGAAATTATAATTTTCCTTCCTAAATTTTTGTGGAGGAAAGTTATAATTTCAAAGTCATTTAATCAGTCATTCAGTTGCCCCCAAGGCCTTCAAATAAACTGGCTACAAGCAAAATCATCACAGGTGTTCATACGTAATTTGAGAAAGTTCATGTTTTATATGATATCCATCGATTTGTGGACATGTTGAATACAAATGGGTCTTCATGACATCTTTTTCTCTTGTAATATCCTTCTCTCTCACACTCTGCCTCTCAGTCTCTGTCTCACTGTCTGTCTCTCTCTTTGTCTGTCTCTCTCTGTCTGTCTCTTTCTCTCCTCTCCTCTCTCCCCCTCCTCTCCTCTCTCCTCTTCTTTCTCCCCTCTTGCTCTCCCCCACTCTCTCCTCTCTCTCCCCCCTCTCCCTCCTCTCCCTCCCCTCTCTCCCCTCTCTCCTCTCCCTCTCCCTCTCCCTCTCCTCTCCCTCTCCTCTCCCTCTTCTCTCCCTCTCCTCTCCCTCTCCTCTCCCTCCCCTCTCCCTCTCTCCTCTCCCTCTCTCCTCTCCCTCTCTCCTCTCCCTCTCTCCTCTCTCTCTCTCCTCTCTCTCTCTCTCTCTCTCTCTCTCTCTCTCTCTCTCTCTCTCTCTCTCTCTCTCTCTCTCTCTCTCTCTCTCTCTCTCTCTCTCTCTCTCTGTCTCTCTGTCTCTCTCTCTCTCTTTCTCTCTCCCTCTCCCTCTCTCTCTCTCTCTCTGTCTTTCACTCCCTCTCCCTCTCCCAGACTTCAACATTCCCCATAGTTGTTTTGTTGTTTCTATAGACATGCTCTAGTTAGCATTTGTTACTACAGATCTTGAAGTTCAAGATTTTGCATCACCTAATGGATGCAATATGTTAAGATATTCTTTGACATTCAATCAGTCCATTACCTCAGGTCTCTTGCAGAAAATCCACAACACCTAGGTTACTGGCAATAGCCACGAAATTAGTCCCTAAGTCATTTAAGGAGGAGATATTGCATTGTTGTCTGGAACAGTGTAGTGTAGGATGAGGCATTTGGTGCCTTCAACATGTTGATTGCTTGTGGAACAATTTCATTTTGCGGTCAGGCATGTTCTGTGTTGGAATTATTTTTAAAGCTGGATGGTGACCTTAACATAGTCATGTTAGTTTGGTTCTCGTTTGTTGCTTTATGTTTGAAATGTAAATTTTACAATCAATGCATTCTGCCAGCAATAATCTATGGGTGTGAGACTTGGAAACTGATGAAGGTGATGGAAATGAAGCTGAGGACTGCACAGAGGAGAATGGAGAGATCAGTGATGGGAATAACACTGAGAAGCTGAAAGAGAGCAAGTTGGGTGAGAGAGCAGACTAGAGTGAAAGATATTGTGGAGGCAGTAAAAGAGAGGAAGTGGAATTAGGTAGGTAAGTTAATGCGAATGAATGATGAGCGATGGAGCAAATGTGTTACTGAGTGGATGCCACAAGATAGGAAGTGTGGAAGAGAAAGACCAGACAGAAGATGGAAAGACTATAGAGAAACTTGTAGGAGTGATGTGGCAAAGGTTGGTGTGGTCATGTGAATCATGGAATTCTATGAAAGAGGCCCTTGTTCAGCAGTGGACTCAGGATGACTGATTTGATTGATTGATTGTCTGGAGTAGGGTAGTGTAGGATAAGATGTTTGGTGTCTTCAACTTGTTTATTGTTTGTGGAGCAATTTCAATTTGTGGCCAGGCATGTTCTATCTTGGAATTATTTTAAAGCTGGATGGTGACTTGAACTTAGTCAAGCTAGTTCAGTTCTTGCTTGTTGTGGAGGAATTTCTCTGTAGGATCAATGTCTGGAGGAGTTTGGTGTAGTATAGAGATTTGGAATCTGTCTTGGAGTGCTTATTTTGTGATATGACTGTTTTTGTATGGAGTTGTGCAATGTAGTGGTGGTAGATTGTAGATGTTTGAGTAGTATGTTGCTGTTGTGGTTTATGTGGATGTGCTGTGTCTTGCTACATTGCTTCCAACCCAGGGCAGTGGGCAAGATACTGGGATGACCTGTCATCCAGGAGGAGCCAAGAAAAGAGGGAGGGAGGGGTGGTATATGGGACTGGAGTATGTGGGGATGAAATGGGTGAAAGTGGATTTATATCTTTGACTTTGACTACCTCCCTTGTAAGGGGGGAAAAGCCATTGGTACATGTATATACATATGTATGTATATGGTTTAAATATTGACAACATTTGAGGTGTGCAAAACAGGTGGACCTTCAGCAGCTGGTAGCACCCCTGGTCACACCCACACCCATAGACCTTTTCAGGAAGAAACATGGGACTACTGTCTGTATTGTGTGAGCTGAGGGCCCATTCTCTGTCACCAACTAATAGTAGGAAGGGAACAGTCACCCATTGTCAGTTCTTTGTGTGTGAAAAAGTGTTTGAAACAATGGAATATACCAGCTTAGGTTTGGTTCAACGACAAAATGCCAACCCCTTGGGGCAACCTCTGAGTGGAGTTAAGGGTGTTGATGAGCTTTGGAGACAAGTGGTGTGACAAGGGAACATAAACTCAAACGGAAGTGAATATTGTTGCTCTTATGTAAGGTTGATAAAAAACTATAAAGTGCTTCAAGAAGGAGAGTCATAGGGAAGGTAACAAAGTAAACCAGTAGAGTTTGATTCAAGACGGTTAATATATGTGTGTGTATGTGTTTGTGTGTTTGTGTGTTTGTGTGTGTGTGTGTGTGTGTGTGTGTGTGTGTGTGTGTGTGTGTGTGTGTGTGTGTTTGTGTGTGCACAGGAATGCTGTAATATTCGGTGGCGGGCCCGAGACAACTGGGCCCGTGTTGTGAAGAGATCCATTATGGAGATTGCACAACCTGCAAATTCCTCACCTCTTCCATCTTCTCTTCCTCCTCCTCCTCCTCTAACTCCTCCTCCTCTAACTCCTCCTCCTCCAACTCCTCCTCCACCTCCTCCAACTCCTCCTCCTCCTCCTTTTCCTTTTGCTCCTTTTCCTCCTCCCCCCTCCAACTCCTCTTTCTCCTTCACTTCCTTCTCCTCCTTCACCTCCTCCTCCTCTTCCTTCACTTTTGCTCTTCCTCCTCCTCCTCCTCCTACTTTTTCTCCTCCCCTCCCCCTCCTCCTGCTCCTCTTCCTCCTTCACCTCCTCCTCCTTCACCTCCTCCTACTCCTCCTCCTCCTCCTCCTCCTCCTCCTCCTCCTCTTAATTTCTTCATGCCCCTCCACCTCCTTTTCCTTTTCCTCCTCCTTTTTCTCTTTCCCTCCCCCTCATTTTCCTCACCATCCTTTTCCTTCTACTCCTCTTCCTCCTATTGCTGCTGCTGCTGCTCCTCCTCCTCCTCCTTCACCCTCTCCTCCATCAGCTCCTCCCCCTCCTCCTTCAGCTCCTCCTCCTCCTCCTTTTTCTCCTTCCCTCCCCCTCCTTTTCCTCCTCCTCCTTTTCCTCCTCCTCCTTTTCCTCCTACTACTCATCTTCCTCCTCCTCCTCCTCATCTTCCTCCTCCTTCTCCTCATTTTCCTCCTTCACCTCATTTTCCTCTTCCTCCTCCTTCAGCTCCTCCTCCTCCTCCTCCTCCTCCATTCTCTCTTTCCGTCCCCCTCCTTTTCCTCCCCATCTTTTTCCTCTGCCTCCTACTCCTCTTCCTCCTCCTCCTGCTCCTCCTCCCCATTCTTTTCCTCCTACCCATTCTTTTCCTCCTACTCATCTTCCTCCTCCTCCTCCTCCTCCTCCTCCTCCTCCTCCTCCTCCTCCTTTCCCTCATGTCTCTCGGGTGCCGCTCCCTCCACTGATTATTTTTTTTTCTGTTGCGACGCACCACCGCCACGCCACGACGACCATCACAGCTGTCACCACCACAATCAACATTAACACCATCGTTATCACGATCACTACCGCCGCACGGGTTTTATGCATATAATCAGTAATATAGGGGGAAGGGGAGGGGAACTTTCGTGATACCCCTATGGACCAGGGTCACGCATCGGGACTCCAATTTGTTTCAGGTCTGCTCTTCTGCTAAATAAAGTTATTTGCATTTAACTTAAAAAAAAGGAAACCGTAGCGCAGACGATTCTGTCGACTCCAGATGATACTACCCACAAGCTTGGGATACTCTCTCTCTCTCTCTCTCTGTCGCTTCCTCTCTCCCTCTCTCTCCCTCCCTTGCTCCCTCTTTCTATCGCTCTCTCTCTCTCTTCCTCCCTCCCTCCTTCCCTCCCTCCCTCCCTCCCTCCCTCCCTCCCTCCCTCCCTCCCTCCCTCCCTCCTTCCCTCGCTCTCTCTCCCTTCTTCCCTCGCTCCCTCTTTCTCCCATCTCTCCCTCTCTCTCTCTATCTCTATCCATTCCTCTCTATCCCTCTCCCTCCCCCCTCTCTTTCCCTCCCTCCCTCCCTCCCTCCCTCCCTTCCGAGATTTAATTAGGCCCAAGGGTTTTTATGATTGGGGCCTAATCTCGACTTCCGTTATCCTTCTTTGATATTTCCGTTCCTGAGTCACTCCTCCAAAGGTACGGTTTTGCTCTGTACGATTATCGCTCAACGATGATCGTTCACGGCTCAACGATGATCGTCCAACGATTGTCTAGAACATTAATTCTTTGTTTTTTGAATGATGGGGCTCTTATCCTTCGAGCGACTGCCGCTAGAGTCGCTAGAACTAAAGAATTAGTGATCTAGATAGTCGTTGGACGATTATCGTTGAAAGATAATCACACCGAGTGAAACGTACCTTTACTACCTCCATGGCTCTACGCGGTTTTGACCCCAAGGATAGAAGCGCCGGTTGAGGGTCAACTGATGATATGGTTTAACGTCAGAAACTCTCCCCTCTCGGGAGGCTACTACGGTACCCCTCACAGAGGACGTTGTAGTTTGGAATTTAATTAACCATACCCTTGGTTCAACTTCGCCGGTGGCAGGGTTCGAACCGCCATTCCCCCTCGACCTTCGCCGCAAGTAGAGACGCTCTAATCCGCTCGGCTAGCGAGGTTCCTGGAGGGTCATCTGTACGAAATGTTATACGGAACAGGTCAAGGTCTCTCGCGCGGACCCGCGGAGAGGTTTCCATGACAACGGGATGACAACAAACAACCCCCACTGTACCCGGCGCGCGCGCATGCGTGGGCGTATGCGTGGGCGTGTGGTCCTCCGTGAAAGGGCGTACGTGCGTGCGTGCATCCCGGCGTTAAGGTGTGGACGTGCGGTTGTGTGCAGTGGGCGTATGTTATTTTGTGAAGAGGGAGAGGAGATGGTGCGTGTCGAAAATGAATGGTGTGCTTCCCTAAAGTAAAAATGGATAATAATAATAATAATAATAATAATAATAATAATAATAATATTTATTGTAATAATAATGATGATAGTAATAATGATAATAGTTAATAGTAATAGTAGTAGAGGTAGTAGTAGTAGTAGAAGTAGTAGTAGTTGCCTTTAATTTCACTGAGTGAGAGAGAGAGAGAGAGAGAGAGAGAGAGAGAGAGAGAGGTAGGTAGGTAGGTAGGTAGGTAGGTAGGTAACGTCCGTCTTGCAGGACCACCGCGATGAGGGACTTGCCATAGGTCCATTACCAGCATAATTATCATTCAAAAGGAATTACACGAGCCATTAGGTTCCTATGATATGTTGAAATAATGATCCTGTGAAATTGATATTGTATAATGAGGGCTGTTCTGCTGAAGGATGGAGTATTTGTATTCAGACAAAACAAAGCAAGCAAGCAAGCGCACACACACACAAACACACACACACACACACACACACGCACGCACACGCACACAGTGGTTAGAATTCCCGGCTGCCACTATGGCGGTCCGGATTTGAATCCCGCCCAGGGCTGAAATAATTTTAGTAACGCTGCGCTGCGAGTCGTTACTCCAACTCTCGTGGGCGGGGAGTTGGGTGTGTGTGTACGTGTAAGGTCACAGCATTACCCATAGATCGGTCATATATGAGTTCTGAGCTCTCTTTCGGGAGGTTAATAGCTGTCGATCACGAGTCCAACACGTGATCCAAGACCATGGTGAATCACTCACACACACACACACACACACACACACACACACACACACACACACACACACTTTCAACGAACGGACGGCTTGACGAACGCTCTGAAGAAAAGTGCAGATTGTGGATACCAACGCAAAGAGAAGTGCCTTTTTGTATTTGCAGGGGGGGGGGAATTGCTCGTGAGGTAGTGGGAAAGTAAGGAAAGAGGAGAGGGGGAGGGATTACTGGGGAAATGGAAGGTAATGAGGAGGTGGAGGAAATGGCCCTGACGGGCCGCCGAAAGGTAGACAAACGACCCCAAGACGAGTTAGATGATGACATGTCTAATAGGAATGTGAAGATTAGAGGTATAGATAGGAGCAATATAGCAGAAAGTGATGAGAATATTTTCAAGGGATTTAAAGAGAGTGGGGGGGACTCAAACCCCCCCCGACTGACAAGACTAGAGATGAAGGTTGATAAGGTGATCGAGGACTTGGAGAGTAGGTTAGGTCATATGAACACCATTTTAAAAAGGGTTGAAAGATTGGAAGAACTGGAAAAGGCGAATAAAAACTTAACTGATGAAATAGAAGAACTAAAAAGACAGTTAAGAGAGGTAAAGGGGGAGAATGAGGAATTGAAGAAGAATAGTAAAGAAAACAGAGAAACAATAGCTAAAGAAAGTAAAAATTGGAAGCAAACCCAAGAAGGAAATAAGATTTCATTCACTGACATAGTCAAACAGCAATTGAAAGAACATACTGAAGACTCAGTTATTAAAGTGATGAGACAAAAGGAGAATATAGTAAGGGATTTAGCAGACAAGAAGAAATGTATAATTATATTAGGAATGGAAGAGAAACACAACACAGATAGAACCACAAGAATCAAAGAGGAAAATGAAAAAGTAAGCCAATTACTAGAATCAGTTCAGGAAGATGAGCCAGGAATTATGAAACAAATCGAAGAGAAATTTAGACTCGGAAAGTATAGCACAGACAAGACCAGACCAATTAAGATTAAATTCAAGTCACAAACAACGGCAGAGAATATCTTATCCAAAACAGGGAAACTAGCAACAAGTGAACAACACAAAAAGATATGGATAAAAAGAGAAATGAATAAAGAGGAAAGAGAGGAAGAAAAGCAGAAAAGACTGGAAGCTAAGACAAAAAACGAGAACAGAACGGAGTCGGAGAAAGAGAGATTCTATTGGAGAGTAGTGAACATGAAACTAAGGAAGTTCGACATACAAAAGAAAAACATAAGGGAAACAGAGAACACAATGGAAGTGGCAGAAAACTAAGAGTGTCTTACACAAATATAGATGGATTAATAACAGGATTGAATGAGCTGAATGATTATTTGAAAGAAAAAGAACCGGACATAATGGGAATTGTAGAAACAAAATTAAAAGGCCCACTACCACCCAACAGTGTAGGACATGATGCATACAATTATTGGATTAGAAACAGAGAGAAAAAGCAAGGGGGTGGAGTTATGTTCCTGACTAAGAAGGATATAAACGTGAAAGGTGTCATATATGGAAAGAATACAGTAGAGATGATTATGATAGAAGTGGAAGACAGAGATAAGAAGAGCAGAAAATTTGTGATCAATTATGTGCCTCCGAAAACAGCCTCATGGGAGGAGAGTGAATATAAAAGTATGTTAGAGGACACAAAGATAGCATTAACTAAAATAATGGAAGACGGAGGAAGAATAGTTATGATGGGCGACTTTAATTGCAAAGAAATCTGCTGGGAAGAAATGACAGCAAAGAGTGGTGATGACTCATGGGGAAATGCTCTACTTGAGATGATTACTGACCATTCAATGACACAATGGATACAAGAGAACACTAGGTATAGAAATGAAGAAGAACCATCGAGGCTAGACTTAATAATTACATCTGAACCTAGAATAGTGGACAAGATTGAATATAAAACACCAATAGGTAAAAGTGACCACATATTGATTGAACTGGAACTTAATGAAGAAAAATATATGAAAAGAAATGAACAATATAGAAAAGGAAGAATGATGTATGAAAAAACAAACTTTGATAAAATAAGAGAATTCTTCCAACAAGAAAACTGGGAAGAAATATACAAAGAAGAAACATCAGTGGAAGAGAAATGGAATATTTTGACAAAAATTTACAAAAAAGGAGTGGAAAAGTATGTCCCAAGACAAAAACAAGAAAAAGAATATGTAAAATGCTGGTACAACAAAAGTTGTAGGGAGTTAAAAGACAAAAGAGACAAAGCCTGGACCGGATGGAAAAAAGACAGAAGACCTGAAAAATGGAAAATATATACTGATTATAGAAATGAATATGTACAAAAGTGCAGAGAGGAAAAAAGAAAATATGAAAAAGATGTTATAGAAAAGTGTAAAGATCAACCAAAACTATTCTACAGATTTGTAAACAATAAACTGAAAAACAAACAAGACTTGGAGAAATTAAGACAAGGAGGAGTTGAATACACTGAGGAAATGGAAATGGCAGAAATTATGAACAAACATTTTAAATCAGTGTTTACGAGGGAAAATATACAACCTGAAGAGATTGAGTGGAAGGAAAAAGTCCCCCCTATGGAAGAAATAGAAGTAACGAAGAATGAAATATTGACACACTTGGGTAATTTTGATGTCAGAAAATCGCATGGGCCAGATGAAATAGCAAACTGGATTCTGAAAGAATGTAGGAATGAACTGGCAGACAAAATACATAGCATAATAAGCAGTTCCTTAAAAGAAGGAAAAGTTCCAGAAGATTGGAAAAAAGCAAATATAGTACCTATATATAAAGGAGGAAATAAAGAAGAACCTACCAACTATAGACCAGTCTCTCTAACAAGTACAATAGCAAAAATATGTGAAAGAATTATCAAAAGTAGATGGGTAAAATACTTGGAAAAAAACAACGTACTAAATCCAAGGCAATTTGGATTCAGACAAGGACGATCATGCGTCACCAATTTAATATGTTTCTATTCAAGGCTAATAGATATAATACAAGAAAGAGATGGATGGGCTGATTGTGCATTTCTAGACCTAAAAAAAAGCTTTTGACAAAGTACCACATAAGAAGTTGCTTAAGAAATTAGAATATGAAGGAGGAATACAAGGTAAATTGCTAAATTGGATGGAAGACTTTTTGCAAGAAAGGAAAATGAGAGTAGTGATAAGAGATCAGCACTCAAAATGGAATGAAGTAATAAGCGGTGTCCCGCAGGGAACAGTTCTGGCCCCAATAATGTTTGCTATATATATTAATGATATGGATGAAGGAATTGAAAGCTATATGAGCTTCTTTGCAGATGATGCAAAATTACTGAAAAGAGTGAAAACTGAAGAAGATTGTGAATCACTACAGAGAGATCTAAATAAAGTACAAGAATGGAGTAGGAAGTGGGAGATGGAGTTCAATACAAAAAAGTGTAGTATAATGGAATTTGGAAAAAGCAAAAACAGAATAACAGGATCATATAATTTGGGAGAAGAAGGAATAAAAAGAGTAGAAAATGAGAGGGACCTGGGAGTCATTGTTATGAATAATATGTCACCTGAGAAACATATAAATAAGATTTTTGGAGAAACTTATAATTTAATAAGAACGATCAAAGTGGCATTTACATACCTGGATGAAGAAATGGTGAGGAAAATCCTAATCACCCTGATAAGACCAAGATTGGAATATGCAGCAACGATATGGTCACCAAGTACAAAAAAATGTATAAAAAAACTTGAAAGAATACAAAGAGCAATTACTAAACTGGCACCAACACTCTCAAAACTATCATATGAAGAGAGACTACAAAAACTTAAACTACAGACACTAGAGCAAAGAAGAGAGAGAGGAGATTTGATAGCTATTTACAGAATCATGAAAGGCATAGAAATTACTGATAGAGAGAATCTGATAAAATGGGATGACAGAAATACAAGAGGACACGGAAAGAAAATAAAAAAAGACAACTATAGAAGAGATTTGAAAAAGAACAGCTTTCCTCACAGAGCAATAGACAGTTGGAACAAGTTAGATGAGAAAGTGGTGTGTGCAAAAACAATACATGAATTTAAAAATAGTTTAGATAAAATGAGATATGAAGACGGGACCTCACGAGCATAGCTCCCCTTCCCGTAAAATACAACTAGGTAAATACAACTAGGTAAATACACACACAGAGAGAGAGAGAGAGAGAGAGAGAGAGAGAGAGAGAGAGAGAGAGAGAGAGAGAGAGAATAGTTGCACCTTTCACATGAATAGAATCGCCTGCTGGCACTACGACGCAGTGCCAAGCGTGGCATCATGGCGGTCGGATGGGCCCGATCGCCCCAACCCCCACGGTAGAGTTTACTTGGCAGTAAGAAGGCAGTGCCGCGGAAAATGAGGAAGGGGAGATGGAAGATCTTCTCCCCTCTTTTCCCTCTCCCCTCTCTCCCCCCTTTCCCCCTTTCCCCTTCTCCCATCATCACTCTTTCCTCTCTCCCCTCTCCTTTTCTCTCTGTTTTCTATTCCCTTTCCCTTCTCCTCTCTACCCTCTCCCCTCTCCCCTCTCCCCTCTTCTCTTTTCTCTATTTTCTATCCTCTTTTCCTTCTCCCCTTTCCCCATTCCTCTTTCCCCATTCCTCTTTCCCTCTCCCCTTTCCTCTCTCCCCTCTCCCCTTTCCTCTCTCCTCTCTCCTCTATTTTCTATACTTTTTCTCCTCCCCCTCACCACTTTCTCCTTTCCTCTCCCCTCTTTCCTCCCTCCCCTCTCCTCTCACCCCTCTCCTCTCTTCCCTCTCCTCCCTCCTTTTTCTTCCTTTCGCTGCAGTGAGGCGAACTTAACATTTTTATTCTGGCTAATGACTAGGCGATTTCATTCAGCTGAGGTGGGCGGAGGGCCCAAGACGTACATTCGTCTCGATCGATCAAGGCGGGGATGTATGGAACTTGGAATGGGGAAGGAAGTTCCGCGTGAGTTTGCACGAGTGCTTAAATGTTTGAGTGTTTAAGAGCTATAACGTGTATGTGTTTGTGTGCGTGTCATTCACCATGGTCTCAGATCACGTGTTGGACTCGTGATCGACAGCTATTTCCCTCCCGGAAGAGAGCTCAGAGCTCATATATGACCGATCTATGGGTAATGCTGTGACCTTACACGCACACACACGCCCAACTCTCCGCCCACGAGAGTTGGAGTAACGACTCGCAACGCAGCGATATTGAAATTATTTCAGCCCTGGGAGGGATTCGAACATTGGACCTCTGTAGAAGCGGTTGCGAATGTGTGTGTGTGTGTGTGTGTGTGTGTGTGTGTGTGTGTGTGTGTGTGTGTGTGATGTGAACATTTGCTGACGTGTGACGAAGATGACAAAGTGAAGAGAACGTGAATGAGATTCGAGGATCAGTATGCGGTTTCAGGCACACTAGAGGCTAACCCCCTTCCTTACCGGATGGTCCTTTTCTTTTTATTCTTGCTGCCGTCGGGTGATTTTATTCGTCTCCGTGTGTGACGCATTCGGTGGCAAATGGGGTTCGCCAAGGACCAAATGGTCGTTTCAGCAAAGTGTTCCTCTTCAGGACAAACGCCTCTTTGTGGTGGGTTCAGCGAGACGGACAACGAATAGAAGCATCTCCCCACTGTTTGTCTTGAAGCTTCACAATACCCTCGTCTACATCTGAAGGTGCAGCCCCGAGGGGCTGGCATTTGGTCTCCGGACTGTGCACAAGATCTCTTTTGGCACATTGAGGCTTTGGGTTACTCGAGGCAGCAGTTATTATTAGTCAATCAGTCAATCAAATCAGGCATCCTGAGTCCACTGCTGAACAAAGGCCTCCTTCATAGCATTCCATGAATCACACCACCGCGCCATCCTCTGCCACATCACTCCTGCAAACTTCTCAATCTCGTCTCTCTACCTTCTGTCTGGTCTTCTTTCACGCTTCCCATCTCGCGGCGTCCACTCAGTAATACACTTCCTCCATCGCTCATCAGTCGTTCGCACTAACCCGTCCTATTATTATTATTATTATTATTATTATTATTATTATTATCATTATTATTATCATTGTTGTTATTATTATTATTATTGTTATTGTTGTTGTTGTTATTCACGTTCCTGATCACGTTGATAAAAAGCCTAGTACAAGGAAGAGTAGTATTGTCGCCAGCTGTTCAATAGCGCTGGTATCCTTAAGTAGAGGGAAGAGAGAGAGAGAGAGAGGGGGTGAAAGAGGCACAAAAAAAAAACAGAAAAAGACAGAGGGTAGAGAGAAGGAGAGAGAGAGAGAAGAGAGAGAGAGTGTGGGGGAAAAGGTACAGAAAAAAAAAGACTGACAGACATGAGACATGCAGAGATGAAAAATGGCGTCGGATCTTGAATAGGCTTTCGTGGAAGGAAGGAAGGAAGGAGCGGTGGAGGCCCATTTCCAAGTCAACAATGGAAAACCCAAAGACTCCCTGTTATTTGCGAAACATCCGCGCCACCTCCAACTCCTCTTTCTCAGAAGTCCTCTTCTCCATCTTATTCACCATCTTCTTTTTCTTCGGTTTCTTTTTCTTCTTCTTCATCTTCTTCACCTTCATCTTCTTTTTCTTCGGTTTCGTCTTCTTCTTCCTCATCTTCTTCACCTTCATCTTCTTTTTCTTCGGTTTCTTCTTCTTCTTCATCTTCTTCATGTTCATCATCTTTATCTTCTTCTTCATCGTTTTCTTCATCTACTTCGTCATCTTCGTCTTCTTCATTTTCTTCGTCTTCTTTGTTTTCTTTTTCATTTTCTTCGTCTTCTGCTTCTTCTTCATTTTTTCTTCCCTTTCTTCCTCATTTTCTTCTTCGTCTTCATCTTCGTTTTTTCTTCATCTTTTTCTTGGCTTCCTTGTCTTCATCTTCTTCGTCTTCTTCCTCTTCGTCTTCTTCCTCTTCCTCTTCTTCGTCTTCTTCCACTTCTGCTTCCTCCTCCTCCTCCTCCTCCTCCTCTTCTTCTTCCTTTTCGACTGCATGTACTCAAAACGTAAGACCTGTGGTGATTCACGCCGTGTTATGTGGTCTCTTGGATACCCGAATATAGTATATGGCTCTCAGACTAGAATAAGGGTTCCTCCTCCTCCTCTTCCTCCTCCTCCTCCTCCTCCTCCTCCTCCTCCTCTTCCTCCTCCTCCTTTTCCTCCTCCTCCCTCTCCACATCCTGTTCTTCCACATCCTCCTCCTCCACATCCTATTCCTCCTCCACACTCTCCTCCCACATCCTCCTCCTCCTCCTCCACATACTTTCCCTCCTTTTACCCCCACCCTATCCATCTCCTCTCCTCCTTCCTCTATCCTCTTTTCCTCTTCATCCTCCACCTCCTTTTTCGTCCTGGTATACCTTGTATCATCATCATCATCATCACCATCACCATCACCATCACCACCACCACCACCACCACCACCACCACCACCACCACTTTTATTTATTTATTTCACTCGCCCGTAGCACAGTGTCATTCTCGATGTCGTCCTGGTCTCCGCCACGAGTCTTGTAGAAACCTCAAAGGCGAAGTCTTCCCTTTGTCTTACCACTGTTGTAGCTGCTCTTGAATTAGGGTCGAGCACACCGCCCGAGTGCATTGTCACTCTCTATCTAACTATCCATCTCTATCTCACTCTATCTTTATTTCCTATATCTATCTCTATCTATCTCTCTCTGTCTCTGTCTCTGTATATCTTAGTCTCTTTCTCTATGTCTCTATATTCTCTCTCTCTCTCTCTCTCTCTCTCTCTCTCTCTCTCTCTCTCTCTCTCTCTCTGTCTGTCTCCCCCTCTCCCTCCCTCTCTGTCTCCCCCTCTCCCTCCCTCTCTGTCTCCCCCTGTATTCTTGACTTCACGGTGAAAGGGTGTTTGTGTGGCGCATTTAATTAGGGGAGCGGGGGGGGGAGAGAAGAGGAGCCACCGGCGCCGGCGCCACAGCACTTGTTGCTCCCGATCTCGGACCGGGTCTGTGTGTGGAGCCTCAGGCTCCTATTGGATCCCTGTCCCGACGTGGGCGGATGAAGGGGAGAGGTCGAGGAACAGAGGACGGGAAGAGGTAGGAGCGGGGACTAAGAAGGAGAGGAAAAGGAAGGGTAGCCATTGGGATTTCATTGTGAAGGTCATCAGTGCTTCTGACCTTGGTGACACGGCCGCCCCGATGAGATGGACTGGAAGTAGTAAAGGGTACACATGTATACTGTATATGTGCGTATGTATGTATGTGTGTGTGTATTTTTTCTTCTTCATGGGGATGGTAGTTATATTGGTAGTGATTATGGTTGATAAAGGAATCGTGAGAGAAAGAAATAGAGACATATTTTTATCTTCTCCCTCACTGCGGTGGCGGTATCGCAACTCCAGAGGGTTGTGCACTCGCTGTACCCACAAATCGTGCAATGTTGCTTTCTACATCAGGTCCTCCCTCCCTCCCTCCCTCCGTCTCTCCTTTTCTCCCTCCCTATGTCTCTCCCCCATTCTCCCTCCATCTCTCCCTTTCTTCGTCTCTCCCTTATTTTCTCCGTATCTCCATTTCTCCTTCCGTCTCTTTCTCCCTCCTTCCGTCTCTCCCTCACTCAGTATCTCCTTCTGTCGTCTCTCCTTCCCTCCCTCCCCCGTCTCTCTGTCTCTTTCTCCTTCCCTCCGTCTCTCCCTCCATCTGTCCCTTTCTCCCTCCGTCATTACCTTCCCCCCGTCTCTTCCGCTCTCTCTCCCTCCATCTCCACCTCTGTCTTTCCCTCCGTCTTTCCCTACCTTCATCCATTCCTTCCACCCTCCCTCCGTTTGTCACTCCTTCCGTCTCCCCTGCGAAAGAATCCTCTCTGCCCCTGCCCTTGACCCAGACACGGTAATGGTTCTATGTAAAATG
>NC_134802.1:54120042-54127542 GCF_046742065.1 Oratosquilla oratoria | reverse complement strand
GGCCAGACAGAAGGTGGAGAGACGAGATAGAGAAGCTTGCAGGAGTGACGTGGGAGAGGTTGGCACGGTCGTGTGAGTCATGGAATGCTATGAAAGAGGCCTTTGTTCAGCAGTGGACTCAGGGTGGCTGATTTGATTAATTGATTGATTGATTGATTGATTGCCATTGTGGAGGATTGTGTGTGTGCAGCATAACACGAAGATGAGCATTATCATCTTTACTAAAGATTTAGGGGAAAAGAATATGATAGCCTTAACTAACACTCTGGAAAGACGAAGAGGTGATCTAATAGAGGTATGCAAATGGGTCAAAGGCTTTAACAAGGGCGATGCAGGCAAGGTCATCATGTTAAAACAGCAGGGCAGGACTCGCAGTATTGGATTTTTTTTTTTTTTTAAGAAGGAAATAGGCAAGAATTGGTTTACCATCAGAGTTGTTTACGAATGGAATAGACATGACCATATAGTGAGCGCTGAAATAGATTGTCTTAAGAGAAGAGATAACTCTGGATAGGGATTACAGGTGGTAAGGGACATGGAACTACCTAGTATAAGCCTTATGGTCTCTTCCAGTCTCCTCCATTCTTTATGTTCTCGCCGGAAACCTTGGGTGGCTCCTGGGGAACCCAAACATAAGAACATAAGAATGAAGGAGACTGCAAGAGACCATTAGGCCTACACTAGGCAGTTCTCACCCGACCTTAATTGACCAAGTTGTTCTTTCTTTTATGATTTTGGGGCTCTTGACGAGTATGCTGTCGAAATGGTCCCCTCCCCCCCCCAAAAAAAAAGAAAAAAAGTTAATGGAAACTGTGATAGTCGAGACGAAGCCATTATCGAAGAGGATAACGACGTTCCGCTGAAGCGGAGCTCTACGAAGTTAGCGACTTGTGACGTCACGTGGCGTGGAAAATGTGTGACGGACTCACGCGTTCCGAAGTGGGAACATCGTTAGGCCGGCCACACACGTGCAGTTTAAACTGACAGTTACAACTGTTCAGTTATAACTGTCAGTTGAAACTGCACGTGTGTGGGTATCTCATGATCACTGAGATACCTACACACATGCAGTTTCAACTGACAGTTATAACTGAACAGTTGTAACTGTCAGTTTAAACTGCACGTGTGTGGCCGGCTTTAGACCGCTGGACTCTTCTCGGTACTCGTTGGGATTTCGGCATGTTGGGTCTCAAGGTCAATTCTACTGTAGTAGCGAAGTACCGAGGCCAGGCAGAAGGCTGAGAGAAGTTTGTAGAAGTGATGTGGCAGAGGTTAGTGGAACTGTACGATTCATGGAAGAGGTTGGGAGAGGCCTTTGTTAAGCAGTGGACTCTGAACGGTTGATGGCCTTAGTACGTAATGGCGTACTAAGGCCATCAACCGTCTTCTCGCCCCTGCCCAGTCTTTATTTGTTTATTTATTGCCTTATTATATCGCTTTATTATTATTGTTATTAATATTATTTTTTAATTTGTTTATTTTATTTTATCAATTTATATATTTTTATTATTTACAAGCCCCGGGCTTTGTCCGACCCGCCTTCGCCGGGGTGCTTGGCTTCACCTTTAGCAGGCTTGGTCAGCCACCTGTTCATCGTTCAATAACTTAACATTCTGTTCAACAAAATAAAACATATTTCCCTCATTCAATATCGTAGTAAATAATTCATGACATTTCGCATTTTCTTCTGATTGGTCTTCAGTCGTGACGTCATGTCACCTCTTCTTCTGATTGGCTGGTCCACAGTCGTGACATCATGTTGCCTCTTCTGATTGGGTGGTCTTCATTTGTGACGTCATACGAAATTTTCAGATTTCGATTATTTCTACAAACTGTTATTTTTCATATATATGTTTTATTTCATTATTATTAACTGATATATATTTTTTGTTATTGTTATTAATCTATTTATTTATTTGTTTTTTCGTCCCGGTGTTTGCTTGGTGTAGCAGGGATAAGCAAGCAAAAGTCAATAGAGTATTGGCGTTGGCTTGATGAAGCCCGTGGGCTCCTGATGACCTTATTTAGCATGCAACCAATCTGTCTGTGAAAAGGGAACTAAAGAGCGGAGGAAGAGGAAGAGGAGGAGGAAGAGGAGTTGGTGATGGTGGACGTGTTGGAGGAGGATGGAGGGAAGGAGAAAGAGGAGGAGGAAGAGGAAGAGGAGTTGGTGATGGTGTTAGTGATGATGAAAGTGGTGAAGGAGGAGGAGGAAGAGGAAGAGGAGGAGGAAGAGGAGTTGGTGATGGTGGACGTGTTGGAGGAGGAGGGAGGGAGGGAGAAAGAGGAGGAGGAGGAAGAGGAAGAGGGGTTGGTGTTAATGATGATGAACGCGGTGAAGGAGGAAGAGGAAGAGGAGGGAGAAGGTGGTGGTAGTGATAAACGTGGTGGAGATAGGAGGAGGAGGGAAGAGGTTGTTTGAGGAGGGAAGAGGTTGTTTGAGGAGGGAAGAGGTGGAGGATGGAGGAGGGAGGGGAGCGAACAGGAAGGGGAGATGGAAGTTATTTGAGGCGATCATAAGGGTGTCATTTGACCAATTCAAGGACACACCCATACGCGCACGCGCACACACACACGACTCGATGGCTCAGTGATAGTTCTCGGCCGCCACTACGACGGTCCGGGTTTGAATCCCGCCCAGGGCTGAAATAATTTCAATATCGCGACGCTGCGAGTCGTTACTACAACTCGTGGGCGGGGAGTTGGGTGTGTATGTGTGCGTGTAAGGTCACAACATTACCCATAGATCGGTGATATATGATTCTGAGCTCTCTTTCGGAAGGGAAATAGCTGTCGATCACGAGTCCAACATGTGATCCAAAGCCATGGTGAATCACACAAACGCACAAGCATACATACATACTGTATACATACTATTCAACATATCAGGGAAGACTGCATCATACACAATCACGCACGCAAACAACACAACATACACTCCATAAAGGATTTGTGGGAAAAGCCCGTTTCGGCCGTGGCGTTCCTTGGGGAGGCGGGGCTGCTCGGACAGACACTCTAGGGAACAACAACTATATACATACACATACATATATACACACACACATACATACATACATACACACACATACATACATACATACACACACATACATACACATACATACATACATACATACTCGTACATGCATATATACATACATACGTACACAGACTGATTGTGAGGCTTTGGTAGGGCGGATTGAAAGGCGTTCAGGTATGATTCGGGACAAAAGCTGGGCTTCAGCAGCCAGGCCGGGCTTGGGTGATTGGTCGAAGGGAAAAGAGTTGGGAGTCAGTGGGGGAGGGGGGAGGGGTGACAAAGGGGGCTTCAGGGAATGAAAGGCAGGGATTCAGGGTTCAGGAGATTGGGTGCGGATCCCCATGGACCTAGTGATCTCTATCTCTTTCTATCTCTCTGCCTAGTGTAGGCCTTATGGTCTCTTGCAGTCTACTTCATTCTTATGTTCTCTTTCTCTCTGCTTAATGTAGGCCTTATGGTCTCTTGCAGTCTCCTTCATGCATATGTTTTTCTCTCTATCTCTCTCTGCCTAGTGTAGGCCTTATGATCTCTTGCAGTCTCCTTCATTCTTATGTTCTTATGTTCTCTCTCTCTTTCTCTGCCTAGTGTAGGCCTTATGGTCTCTTGCAGTCTCCTAGTGTAGGCCTTATTGTCTCTTGCAGTCTCCTTCATTCTTATGTTCTTATGTTCTCTCTGCTTTGTGTAGGCCTTATGGTATCTTGCAGTCTCCTTCATTCTTAATATCTCTCTATCTCTCTCTCTCTCTCTCTCTCTCTCTCTCTCTCTCTCTCTCTCTCTCTCTCTCTCTCTCTCCCCCCCCCCTGTGTATGTGTGTCTGTCTGTGTAGTGTCAGCTGTTAGCCATTCGAAGTCTGTACAACTCTCGGTGTTAATTTAACGTGCGGTCTATCGCAGTATCCGTAGTCTACGCTGGTAAATGATCAGGTTAGGTGAAGTTAGGTTAGGTTGTTTAAAAGTGCATGTAGACCGCACGTTAGCGTGTGAAAGTGCAGGTAGACTTCACGCAAAAGTGTAAAAGTGCAGGTAGACTGCACGCAAACGTGTTAGTGACCAAGTAGACCGCACGCAAATTCTTAAATGACCAGGTAGACCGCACGCTAAAGTGTAAATGTCCTGGCAGGCCGCACGTAAAAGTGCAGGTAGACAGCGCGCTGAAGTGTAAAAGTGAAGTTAGACCGTACGCAAAAGTGTCATTGGCCAGGTAGACCGCACGCTATTGTAAATGACTAGGTAGACCGCACGCTAAAGTGTAGAAATATAGGTAGACCGCACGCTAGTGTACATGACTAGGTAGACCGCACGCTAAAGTGTAAAAAAATTAGGTAGATCGCACGCTAGTGTAAATGACTAGGTAGACCGCACGCTAAAGTGTAGACCGCACGCTAAAGTGTAAAAATATAGGTAGACCGCACGCTAGTGTAAATGACTAGGTAGACCGCACGTTAAAGTGTAAAAATATAGGTAGACCGCACGCTAAAGTAGCACGAAAGTCTCGACCTCTTTGAGGAGTCTTACGACCGCACCAGCTTCCGCCTCGTCACTCTTGCAGATCTTCGTCTCAAGTCTGCAGCTCCTGTCCGGTTCCGTTCTCCTCCACGTTCTCTGTATTCCTTATCTTCTTCTTCGTCGTGTCACATTGCAGACCATTGCTGTGGCGAAAGAATGATTGCAAACCTTTTGTTTCAGACTCTGGTACTTTCTATTTTTAATTGATTCTTATAATATAATTTTTGTATTTGGTCTAAATGGTTACGTGTAATATATGTGTATCCATGTATAAAGATCAAAATGAGAATTAGGGACCTGGAATGAGGGTTAGGGTCCTAGAATGGAGGAAGAGGTCCTAAAGAAAGGATTAGGATGCTGGAATGGAGTGAAAGGTTCTAAAAAGAGGTTAGGGTCCTAGAATGGAGGAAAATATTCTGGAAAGAGGGTTAGGGTCCTGGAATGGAGGAAAATGTTCCAAAAAGAGGATAAGGGTCCTGGAATGGAGGAAAAGGTTCTAAAAAGAATTAAGGTCCTGGAATGGAGGGGAGGGAGGGGGATTAGGGTCCTGGAATGGAGGAAAAGGTTCCAAAAAGAGGATAAGGGTCCTGGAATGGAGGAAAAGGTCATAAAAAGAGGATTGAGGTTCTGGAATGGAGGGGAGGGAAGAGGATAAGGGTCCTGTAATGGAGGAAAAGGTTCTAAAAAGAGTATTATGGCTCTGGAATGGAGGAAAAGGCTCTAAAAAGAGGATTAGGGTCCTGGATTGGAGGAAGAGGTTCTAAAAAAAGAGGATTAATGTCCTGGAATTGAGAGGAGGGAAGTGGATTAGGGTTCTAGAATTGAGGAAGAAGCTCCAAAAAGAGGATTAGGGTCCTGGAATGGAGGGAAATGTTCTAAAAAGAGGATTAAGTTCCTGGAATGGAGGAAAAGGTTCTCAAAAGAGGATTTAGGTCCTGGAATGGAGGGGAGGGAAGTGGATTAGGGTCCTGGAATGGAGGAAAAGGTCCTAAAAAAGGATTAGGGTCCTGGAGTGGAGGGAAAGATTCTAAGAAGAGGATTAGGGCCCTGGAATGGAGGAAGAGGCTCTAAAAAGAGTATTAGGGCCCTGGAATTGAGGAAAAGGTTCTTAAAAGAGGATTAAGGTCCTGGAATGGAGGAAAAGGTCCTAAAAAGAGGATTAAGGTCCTGGAATGGAGGAAGAGGTTCGATAGGAGGCATGGAGGGTCAGGGGAGGCGGAGGACGATTTACGTCACTCGGGGCCCCGTTGGAGAGGTGAGGAGGTACTTAGGCAAACGGGCCTGAGCTCCTGGGAGAGAGGCTAATTGAACCATTGACCCACGAGGGGGTTCTCTGCTTTGCTTTACCTCTTCGCTTGTTCTTCTCCGTTGTTGGAGGACGTGTGCGCCTCGGTAAGGGTCATTGGTAATTAGTTGGTACGAAAGGTAAAGGAAGGTTCAGTGAGTGTACGAGATGCGCGAAACATTTTGGCACCAGTACTAAAGAAATTGAAACATTAGTGTCTGACTTGAGCTAATGAATGAATGTTTCGAGAAATATCGGAATCCCTATGTGGAATATATATATATATATATATATATATATATATATATATATGTCGACCCCATCACTTTCAGTTTCCGTCTCTTCTTAATTACAGGTTTAATTCTCTTGTACTGTTCCCATATATTGTTTTGTAATTTTCTTTTTCACTTACAACTTCTTCACTTAATTATGTTTCCACCATAAGTAATGTTTGTTGATGGGTGGCGAGAATTTATTTTTTACGAGTTAGATGTTATATATATATCTTGTTTACACAAGTCTGAATCTAAGCCATTCAGGGTTCATAAAAGCAGATTTATTTATGGTCACCACGCAATACGGTAAAGGTTACACAACAGATGACGCACGGCCTCTCTGAACAGGCTGCCTAGCACGCAGCAACGCACGTGTATTGAAATTCTTCAGCATGTAGCCATGACCACAACATAACTGAGGTGGAGGACTTCTTGTAGGTTTTTCATAACCCGCTGACCACCACCAATAATAACAACAATAATAACAACAATAATAACATGGGTGAAACCTTCGTCAGTTCTTAGGAATTCTTAGATGAATTTGTTTCCAGATGTAAACCAGAGGGAAATCTGCGAAGTCTTCGATTTACTCGAAGGAGATCGAGCACCTTGGAAGACGGAGAGGTCTCTCAGTATTCGAAATGTTAGTAACTGGAAAACATAAAAAAAAACATAAGAATAGGGGGAGGCTGCAAGAGACCATAAGGCATAAACTAAGCAGTTTAACGTCCTTTACCACCTGTCATCCCCATCCATAAAGTTATCTAATCTTCCCTTAAGACAACTAGTTGTTTCAGTGCTCATTATTTGGTTACCAAGACTATTCCGTTCGGTAACTACTATTGGTAAATCAGTCCTTGCCTATTTCCTTGTTAAACCTAAATATGTAAAAGAGAGAGAGAGAGAGAAAGAGCGAACTCGATGTGCCATGTCCCTTTTAAGCGGCCCATACACGATCAATTATATTGCGCAATTTCATTGTCAATATTCTGAATTCACAATTAAATTGACCGTGTATGGGCGGTATATCGCCCATACACAATTAAATTGACCGTGTATGTGCAATATACCGCCCATAAACGGTCAATTTAATTGTCAATTCAGAGTATTGACAATGAAATTGTGCAATATAATTGATCGTGTATGGGCCGCTTTAGATGTTCTGCTCAATTCTGCTTCGTCTTCATTTGAAGCTCGAGCCGCAGGAATGAAGAACGAAGGCGCGGACAGTCGGAACTCTCCCGCCATCTTCAAGGGACATCGTTCTCCTCCCCGATTGACATTTACTTGCCAGCTTTACTCACCCTTGGCTTAAAATAGCCCACTTGGCATGAAATATAAGTGAGGTTATCATGTCAGCACTGCCGTGCACTTCATCTTTCATTTTCTCTGCCG
>NC_134802.1:54055042-54115042 GCF_046742065.1 Oratosquilla oratoria | reverse complement strand
CCGAAAGAGAGGAAGTTGGGTGAGAGAGCGGACTAGAGTGAAAGATATTGTGGAAGTAGTAAAAGAGAGGAAGTGGAATTGGGCAGGTAAGTTAGTGCAGAGGATTGATGAGCGATGGAGCAAGTGGACGCCGCGAGATAGGAAGCGTGGAAGAGAGACCAGACAGACGGTGGAGAGATGAGATCGAGAAGTTTGCATGAGTGACGTGGCAGAGGATGGAGCGGTCGTGTGAATCATGGAATGCTGTGAAGGAGGCCTTTGTTCAGTAGTGGACTCAGGATGGATGATTTGATTGACTCTGGACTTCCATCCGCTTCACCAGCGCCGGCAGTAAAGACTTCGTTCGAGTACAAACGACTTCGGTTACAATATTTTGTATATTTTCTCAAATCTTCAAATATCAAATTATCTTTCCGTCTCATATAGTAAGCCTATGCGAAAGAGTTCGTATGAGTAAAAACGACTTCGATTACAATATTTTGTATATTTTTTCAAATCTTCAAATATCAAATTATCTTTCCGTCTCATATAGTAAGCCTGTGCGAATGTTAGACATATTGTTGCAATGTTCTTAGAGAAGTCTAGATTTCTGTAAGCGAAATCATATTCCAGTTATTCAAATGGAGGTTGGAGGTAGGATGTCGGAGGAAAAACAGCCCAGTGTGATAACCCATTTACTCGTCCCAGGAAGAAAGGTTTTCTAACAGAACGTATTCTGTTCTTCGTTAATGAATAAGACGTTGTTCTAAATCTGCTGGACTGATGACCTTTACTGATGATCTTTCGTAGAAGATGTATTGGGTGTTGGTCATTCGGGAGAGTAAATTAATCTCTCGATTCTTGGAAATATAAAGTTCAAGTCCCACTTGATTTTGGTTTTGTATTCACCATGGTCTTTGGTGTTTTTTGGATCACGTGTTGGACTTGTGATCGACAGCTATTTCCCTCCCAGAAGAGAGCTCAGAGCTCGTATAAACGAGCTATGGGTAATAATGTGACCTTACACGCACACACACACACAACTCCCCGCCCACGAGAGTTGGAGTAACGACTCGCATTGCAGCGATACTGAAATTATTTCAGCCATGGGCAGGATTCGAACCCGGACCGCCGTAGTGACAGTCGGAGACTCTACCAACCGCGCCACGAGGTGTGTGTGTGTGTGTGTGTGTGTGTGTGTGTGTGTGTGTGTGTGTGTGTGTGTGTGTGTGTGTGTGCGTGTGCTTGTGTATGCACGCACACGTGGGCACATGCGCCCTCATGTAAGTATTTGCTTGCATGTTTACATCGGGATTTTTGTACACGTGAAAAGACGAGTTTTTAAGGACAGGCGATTAGTTTCAGAGTGAGAGTGGGTGGGAGCGTGAGAGGTTGCGTAGGGTGGGGCGGGGGGGGTGGTGGGGTTGTTCGAGCCCCGGATGTGGGGAGGACGAAGGGAGACGCCCGCGTTTGAATAAACCATACTTCACATCCGGCTGATCAATGGCTCTGCGAACTCCCCGAAGTGGCCTCCACGTCTCGGTCCGACCGCCGCCGCCGTGTCGAATTGTCCACTTCGCGTGTCTCTCCACCCCGTGTGGATCAGCCTGTAGTTTAAGGGGCGGGGGTTGGGGGGATTTAGTGATGCCCCTACGGACCAGAGTTGCACATTTCTTTCGTAATTGGAGACCAAGCTAAAAAAAAAAAAAAGCGATCTCTCCTTTTTTTCCACGCAGATGGAAAAAGTAAGATTCATATGAGAAAATTCTTTTTTTAACAAAATCCGATCCCTCCCCCCCCCCTCTCTCTCTCTCTCTCTCTCTCTCTCTCTCTCTCTCTCTCTCTCTCTCTCTCTCTCTCTCTCTCTCTCTCCTTTTTTTTTTTTTTTTAGAATCTTACCTTTGCCATCTGCGTGGCACCACTTCCTCGGCGCAGTATTGACCGTCAAGACAGAAGCGCAAGTTATCATCGACGAAATGCTAAAACACGTTCCTTCCTTCCATTGTGGCGGAACCGGTTGTGAGACTCTGACCCCTTCAATACGGGGACGCCTTGTGTAGATTCTGTTCTGGCTCGGCACAGGGGATTTCATTCGGCTGAGGGCGGCGGTGGGCGGACTGCAGACTGAAGGGATTTTGGTCGAGCGAGACCCAATTGAGGGTATTATTGTTATTATTATTGTTGTAGTTATTGTTATTATTGTCATTTTCATTATTATGATATAATGATTATGGGGAGTCATGTAATGGTATAGAGAGGCCTATGTTCAGAAGTGAACTCGGAATGACTGATTGATTGGTTATCATTATAATTATTTTTATTATCATGAATTGTTCATTGATGTTCTTTTATCTATTATTTTATTTCTATATTATCTACTACTAGTATTAGGGCTACTACTACTACCACTAATGTTACTACTACTAGTGCTGCTGCTGGTACTGTTACTACCACTATTACTAGTGCTGCTGCTACTTCTACTAGTACCACTAGTTTTACTACTAGTACTAGTGCTTCTCTTCCTACTACTAGTTCTATTACTATTACTACTACTGCTACTACTACTACTACTACTACTACTACTACTACTAGTAGTAGTAGTAGTAGTAGTAGTTCTGTTACTATTACCACCAACAACAACAACAACAACAACAACAACAACAACAACAACAACAACAACAACAACAACAACAACAACAACAACAACAACAACAACAACAACAACAACAACAACAACGAAGACGAAGACGAAGACGAAGACGAAGACGAAGACGAAATGGGACACATGAAGCAAGCTTCCTTCCGTTGGCAGAACGCAAGATTTGCTTTCAGCTGAGGATCCGACCCCTCTCGAGAGAGTCTCTCGATCGATCGGGAAGAACTTCGTCCCTCTTCCTCTTCAGAACGAAGTCGAAGTCGTAGATGATCCATCCGGAGTCATTTAGCCATAAGAACATAAGAAAGAAGGGAGACTGCAAGAGACCATAAGGCCTATACTAGGTAGTTTCGTGTCCGTTACCACCGGTCATCCCCATACATAAAGTTATCTAACCATTTAGCCCGGTACCACCATATGAAATGCATCGTCATCAGTGGGGCCATGAAAAAAAAAAAAAACAGCGGAATAATAAACTGAATCATGTTTGATATTAAGGTTCTGCGTGGAACAAATTATGATAAAAATTATCCATTCATCTTTATAAGATAGGAGAAATCAGTTTGTATATTGCAGGGGAAATATTAAGTATTTAGGTGTGATGTGTTTACCCACCCTATCGTGTAATTCTTTATCAGGGATATTTATTCTCCTCATCGTTGGTTGAGATTTTAAACACACACACACACAAACACGCACACACACACACACACACACACACACACACACACACACACACACACACACACACACACACACACACACACACACACACACACACACACACATGAAAAGAAACTCAAAAAGGATAGTTATAAAAGAGATTTGAAAAAAGAATAGTTTCCCACACAGAGTGGTGGATATTTGGAACAAATTTGATGAGGCAACAGTGTGTGCAAATCTGTACAAGAAATTAAGAACAAACTTGATGTTGAAAGATACAAAGACGGGTCACTACGAGCATAGCTCCCTTCCCATATAATACAACTAAGTAAATACAACTAGGTAAATACAAACACACACACACACACACACACACACACACACACACACACACACACACACACACACACACACACACACACACACGGCCTTGTACACCTAAACACCCTTCCTGGCTGAGAATGACTGACCCAGAAGAGGAAATTCTGAACCGTTTTACCCTGTCGAAGTGTCTGGCAAACAGGCTACCTTGCAAAATTCGGGAGTTTTCGGCGTTCCGGCAAAAAGAAAGAAAAAAAAGATAGAATGGTGATTGAGCCTGTTGCAAGAGCGGTGGGTCCAAAAAATTGTGGGTAATAGTTGCGCACGTGGAGACGGTAATAAAAAAGGTAATGAATATGCGAAAGTCAGAAGATTCAACGGGTCTTTAAAAAAAATGGAGTAGAGGAAGGAGGAGAAGAAGAAGTAAAGGGAAAAGGAGGAGTAGAGGAAGGAGGAGGGGAAGAAAAGGGAAAACGAGGAGTAGAGGGAGAAGAAGAAAAAGAAGAAAAGTGAAAAGGAGGAGAGTAGTCACTAGGTATCCGTTTTCTTCGCGTGGAAAAATTAATTGAAGGGGAAATAGTCGGAGTCATTAGAGAGAAATATTGGCTCCATCTCGTCGCTGTTGTCTTCTTTTTATACACGATTTAAACATTTTATGTTTTTATTCGCTCGTGTGAAACGAGGTGGGAGGCATCTACAGAACATTGAGACCAGCATAGAAAGTGTAACCAATGTTCTGATTTAAATTTAGAATTGTTCGGAAGAGGGGTCTTCGGGGACGAGATGGAAGACCAGTCACGCTATGCAGAAGACCTGGAATCGAAGTGAGAACGAGAAAGAGAGAGAGAGAGAGAGAGAGAGAGAGAGAGAGAGAAAGAGAGAGAGGGGGTGAGGAAGGGGGGAACACGCGACGAAGGGGGAGGACTTGGGGGTGGGAGGATGGGGGGAGTAATAGTGGAGGAGACTTGGGGGGGGGCAGGAGACGAAGGTTATTATGCAGAGGAGATGGGATCGATGGCCGATAAAAGGCTTTCAAGTATTAGTCAGAGTCGCTCTTTTGGAAGACCATATCTTCTGCTCATTAGTTACCAAGGGCCCACTCGTCACTTCTTTGCATATCTCTCTTCTCTCTCTCTCTCTCTCTCTCTCTCTCTCTCTCTCTCTCTCTCTCTCTCTCTCTCTCTCTCTCTCTCTCTCTCTCTCTCTCTCTCTCCCTCCCTCTCTCTCCCTCCCTCTCTCTCCCTCCCTCCCTCCCTCCCTTTCAGAATTCGTTCCTATCGAATACACTGTCTCGTTTTCTGTAGGTTTTCTCTTCTCTTTTCTTTTTTTACAATATACATGATTTCAAGGTTTTGCTCTCTGCATTTCCACATTTCGGTTAGAAAACAAAACAAAACTGCAGAACGTCACGTCCTTCAAGAGGTTAAAGAATAAGATAACCTTGGTATCTTTAAAAATGTCCTTTGTATTGACATAGTAAATGACACTCGAGGACGAAACCTGCACTATATATATATGTATATATATATATATATATGTGTGTGTGTGTTTGTTTGTGTGTTTTCTTCAAATGGTGTTTAGTCTGCATGAGTAAACGGGAAAGGGGATGGCATCATTAGTCAAAGACACTTTGACCACGGTGCCAAGTTGACCATGGCGCCAATGTATCCAGCGGTGCCAGGGTGACAGGGTATGTGTCAGGGACATCCAGAAGCCGTGGACACACTATCGACGACGTTGTCGATACGGGACGAATCCTATCCGCAACAGACTCCTACAGGTCACACAGTGTTCCCTATTGGACCCAAGCCTCCTCCTGGTAACGAAGTCAGGAGTTAAGTAAATAAGTTAGATTACGGAGAAATGTGTACAAAAGGTCTTTCACGTATTTAATTGCATGTCAAAGCACATTTTTTTTTAAAGATAATGAGACACTTCAGTTTTCAAACCGTATATATTTAACTTGTCATGTCCACGGGAAAAAATATTTTTCCAATCGCTGCTCTTGGCATGTCATCACAATATAAACAGTTTCATTGGAGTTTGTATAATATCAGTCTGTCGTATCTAATATCGAGGAAATTCTTTTGAAAGAAGTGCAGTCATTGTAGGGGAGAGATGCGCGGCAAAAGAATAAATAAAAATTATGTGTTATAAAATTTTGAAACGTAGTGGTCACCATTTCATTTTTAGAAACGATATATTTTAATATAAACTATAGCTGCTCGAGAGGTTGGCGTGGTCGTGTGAGGCATGAAATGCTATGTAGGAGGCCTTGTTCAGCAGTGGATTGAGGATGGCTGATTTGATTGATTGATTGATTGATTGATTGATAGGTGCTCAGCTTAACATCAATAAATCGTACCTACCCAACTTGACCACGTGTAAGTTGCACATTACCAAGAAAAGTTGTACATAAAAAGTTGGAAATGAAAGTATAAGTTGTACATAAAAAAGTTGGACAAAAATAGACGTAAAAAGACGCACGAAAAAATCGAACTTAAGAATGCACATAAAAGTTGTACCAAAAAGTTGCACATAAAAAAGCTGCACATAAAGCTGTTGAAGAAAAGTTTCACATCAATATAATACCTCCGAACTTCTGTGTCACTAATAACAAAGACTGAAATCGTGGACTTGATCACATGTGTTACTAGAACAAAGGACTTATTGTCGCCTTCCGGGTAAGGCTAGTGAAAGGGAGTATCCATAGGAGTGGGATTACTGGTTACCAAGTGGGATTACTGGTAACCAAGTGGGAGGACCCAGTGTCTTTTACATACTCACCACTCCCCACTTTCACATCCACTCTCATCTCAGATTTTCCCTCCCTCCTCCACTTTCCCTCTTTTACCTTTGGTTTGAGAGGAAATGTCTCAGAGGTATGGTAGGGGATACTAGGATGGATAGAGTGAGAAACGAGGAGGAAAGAGGGATTGGAAAAGGAGATGGCAGATAGGGCTGATGAAAGCGTATTGGGATGGTTTGGAAACACGGAAAGAATGTGTGATGAAAGATTGGTAAAAGAGGTATGGAAGGCAGAGGTGGAGGGAGTGAACTTGAGGTGACGACCGAGGATGAGATGGATGGATGGGATGAAGGGGGCGTTGAGCAAGAGGGGAATGTCTGTTGAGCAAGGAAGGGAGAAGGCAGAAGATAGGTATGAGTGGTTAGTGACTGTATAGATGATACTGTTATGCAAGGGAGTAGCGGAGGATAGGGGTTGCTTATATGCGAATGCTGTTTTGACAGGACCCGAAGGAATTTCTCATCGTCTTCTCTTTTTCTGCATGGGGTGGATGGAGAGTGGGGCCGCCGATTAAGTTAAGCGGCCTTGCTGTGGATGTATTACATTGCTTCAGACCCAGGGCATTGGGCGGGATACAGGTATGACCCGTCATCCATGAGGAGCGAAGATGAAAGTGGGGGAGGGGATGGTGGATGAGAGTGGAATGGGTGGAAGTAGGTGTGCCTTTGACTTGGCTACCTCCCGTATAAGGGGGAAAAAGTTTTTGGTATATAGAATAGATAGACCTTCGATTTTATATTTCTCTCTCTCTCTCTGTCTCTCTTTTTTTTCTTCTATTTCTTTTTCTCGATCTTTTTCCCTCCCCATTCCTCTACACACACTCTCGCTCTCTCTTTCTCTCTTTCTCTCTTTCTCTTTCTCTTTGTTTTTCACTCCACTTCCAATCTCCCCTCTCCCTTCCCGATTTAATATCTTCTCGTCCCTCTTTCCGTTCTTTCACCCCGTTTCCCCTCCTCCTCCTCCTCCTCCTCCTCTTCCTCCTCCTCTCCCTCCTCCTCTCCTTCCACCTTGTTTTCATTCTCATCCCTCGGATTCCTACACTTCGGCCTCGTCCTTCTCTTTCTCTTCCTCCTCTTCTTTCTCTTTCTCTTCCTCCTCTTCTTTCTCTTTCTCTTCCTCCTTTCTCTTTCTCTTCCTCCTCTTCTTTCTCTTTCTCGTCCACCTCCTACTCCTCTTTCTCTTTCTCGTTCACCTCCTACTCCTCTTTCTCATCCACCTTTTCCTTCTCTTTCTCATCCACCTTTTCCTTCTCTTTCTCCTCCTCTTCCTCCTTGTTTTCGTTCTCCTTCTTCGTCTTCCACCTCTTTTAGATCTACATTCTCTTCCTCTACCTCTTCCTCCTTCACCTCTTCCTTCTCATCTTCTTACTCCTCTTCCTCCTCTTCTTCCTCTTCCTCCTCCACCTCTTCCTCTTCCTCCTCTTCCTCTTCCTCCTCTTCCTCCTCTTCCTCCTCCTCCTCTTCCTCCTCTTCTTTCTCTTCTTCCTTTACTCCTCTTCCTTCTGGTCCTCTCTCCTTCATCCATGCCTTATAATCCCTTTATTATTTTTGTAACCCAGAGACGAAGGGGACGAAGCCGAAAATAATTCATGACCGAACCAAGTGGATCTAACCTGTCGATATATGTTTGGAGTGGGAAGGAAGGGCGTCTGCATGGGAGCTTGCTGGGAGGGACCCACGTGGGGACTGGCAGCGAAGTGTGGGTGAAGCAACGCGCCCCCTGGCGTATGAACCTAATTTGTGATGTAGATGACCCCTTTTCATAGCTTTTAGCTCTCTGTCTCTCTGTCTCTCTCCGAAGTCTCTCCCTCCGAAGTCTCTCCGAAGTCTCTCCCATGTTCCTACCTCCCCAGTCTCTCCCCATGTTCTTTCCTCCCCAGTCTCTCTCTCCCCAGTCTCTTCTCAGTCTCTTCCCAGTCACTCCCCTGTCTCTCCCCAATCTCTCTCTCCCCTGTCTCTCTCTTCCCAGTCTCTCTCTCCCCATGTTCTTCCCTCCCCAGTTTCTCTCTCTCCCCAGCCTCTCCCCAGCCTCTCCCCAGTCTCTCCCCTGTCTCTCCCCAGTCTCTCTCTCCCCAGCCTCTCCCCTGTCTCTTTCTCCCAGTCTCTCTCTCCCCTGTCTCTCTCTCCCCTGTCTCTTTCTCCCTGTCTCTCCCCTCTCTCTCCCCAGCCTCTTTCCTGTCTCTCCCCAGTCTCTCTCTCCATGTTCTTCCCTTCCCCCCTTCTTCCTTCGAGTCTTTCCCTATTTCCCTCCTCTCCCGCACAATATTGACCTTCAGGGTAGAAGCGCTTATGAAGAACTGATGTTATTGTTGTTATTATTATTACCATTACTGTTATTATTACTATTTTTTCTCTTTATTGTATTGTCCGCATTCTCCCTCGCCATCTTCATCTCAGACGTTTTGTTTTCCTCCTACGTTGTGTCTTTCCTTTTCCATTTTCCCTTGCGTTCATTAACTCTCTCTCTCTCCCTTTGCGTTACTTTATTGACAATTTTATTTTATTTTTCATATTCACGCCTCTCTGATAGTTTTCTGACACTTTCGTTCTCGCTCTCCATCCCTGTGGTTCTCTCTCTCTCTCTCTCTCTCTCTCTCTCTCTCTCTCTCTCTCTCTCTCTCTCTCTCTCTCTCTCGCTTTCTCTCTTTCATTCTTGCTCTCTCTCATTCTATCTCTATCTCTCTCACTCTTTCTCTCGATTTATCTGTTATATTCTCTCTCTCTCTCTCTTTTTCTCTTAGTCTCTTCCTCTGTGTCTCTTTATACGTATCAATTTTGGCTCTCTTTATTCTGCCATTCCTTTCACCTTCCCCTCCCCATCGCCCACACATTCCCTCTACCTCCCACACTCCCTTTCCCTTCCCTCTCACTTCCTTACTCCCAATACTACTTACTTTACCTTCCCCTTCCCTTCCTTCTTCCCCTTCCCCATATCCTTCCCCTCTGCCTTCACCCTTCTCCGCATCCTTCCCCTCTGTCTTCCCCTTCCTCATATACTTCCCCTCCTTCTACCCCTTCCCCATATCCAGCCCTTTGCCCCACATTGTTTCCCCTCTCCCTTCTCTCCTTTCTCCTCTCCCTTCTCCTCTCCCTTCTCCTCGTCCTTGTTCCCTCCCTTCTCCTCTCCCTTCTCTCCTCCCTTCTCCTCTACCTTCTTTTCTCCCTTCTCCTCTCCCTTCTCCTCTCTCTTCTCCTCTCTCTTCTCCTCTCCCTTCTCCTCTCCCTTCTCCTCTCCCCTCTCTTTACTCTCTTCCTTTCTCTCTCCCTCCACATTTCCCTTATACTTTGAACATTTCCCCTCTTCCTTCCTCTCTCCCTTCTCATTTTCCTCTCCCATCTCTTTTCCTTTTCCTTCATTCCTCCAGCTCTACTCCTTCCATTCGCTCGTTTTCCCTTTCATTCTCCTCCTTCCATTTATTCTCCCTTTGCTTCTTCTCTGTCTCTCTTCTTTTACCTACTCCCACTCCCTCTTCCATTTCCTTCTCTTTTTTCTCCAGCTCTTTTTCCTTCCCATTATGTCTCCCTTGTTTTCTCTCCTTACAATCCCCTCTTCCCTCCACCTCCTTCTCCTCTTCCCCCCACTCCTTTTCTCCTCCTCCCTCCACCTCCCTCTCCTTCCCCCACTCCTTCCCACCACTCCTCCCCCCTTTACCTCCTCCTCTCCTTCCTCCCACTCCTTTTCCACCCCTTCCTTCCACCTCCACCTCTCCTTCCCACCACTTCTTTTCTCCTCCTCCCTCCACCTCCTCCTCTCCTTCCTCCCACTCCTTTTCCACCTCTTCTTTCGACCTCCTTCTCTCCTTCCTCCCCACTCCTTTTCTCCTCCTCCCTCCATCTCCTTTTCTCCTCCCTCCACCTCCCTCTCCTTCACCCCACTTCTCCCCTCTTTGCTTCCTCTTGCCGTCCGTCTCATCGTTCCGTCCGCTTCTTCTGTCATCCTGACCCTTCACCACCACCACCACCACCACCACCACCACCACGACCACCACCACCGTAAGAGGAGGAGGAGGAGGAGGAGGAGGAGGAGCGGGTCGGCTAACAGGAGCCTCCGCTCCTGCCACCCTCCCCTCCTTCCCACCATTCCCTGAGCCTCCTCGCCGTTTCTTCCTCCATCCGAGCTTGCCGTGGCCTCGGCGCCACGGCCACTCCACACTCACCGCCGGCGCCTCGAATGTTAACGGTGGAAGACGCTCCTCCGCTAGCGCTCGCGCGATGTCGTGACTTCGAGTATCCTTGACTGTGCCTTCGTCCTCGTCTTAGGTGCTGGAGGTGCCGCGTGCGAACTGGAGGCTTCCGCGACCGGTACTCGGGTAGGTGCGGGTCGTGTGCACCCTATCGTAGGTCGGGTCTTCCCCAAAACGAAGAGCACGAGGAATATTGGTCCACTTTGCGGTAGATATGGTGTGACCTTTAGTAAAAAAATATCCGCGGATTTTTTTTTTCCCGTAGTACTGTTCCAGTGGTTACTGACACTGGAGTCTGGAAAGATTGGCAGTGTTGCACTGTTGCAGTGGCTTGGCACTGGTGCGTTGCGGTATTGTATTCAAGTAATGATCCGAAGAACCGTTTTGTCTTGGTGTTTGGCACCACAGACGCGTCGTGGTGCGTGGTACGCAAATGTGGTGATTACTTTTGTGACAACACCGCGGTGTTAATCCGCTTTAAGCAAACTCTTATAATGTTCCGTCGCTGTGGCGTATATACTGTGTGTGGTGATCAACTCTAAGCACGTGGATTTTTATGGTGACAGGTAAAGCTTCCTCATGGTGACAATGGTGTTGTCATGGGGGTATGTGTTTAGTGCATAGAGGCGTGTTTGGTGTAAATATGAGAAGGATGGTTCCAACATTGACATCCGTATGGGAATATGGTTGTCACCCAGGACAGTGAAAGTTGGGAGAATGTTGACCCGGTAAGGGGCTTGGAAGCGAGACGTTGTCAACACAATGATTGTTATCTGGAGTTTGTTGTTCTGTGTGTGGTGGAAATGTGCATGTTGTCATCAGGTGCGTGTGTTGTCAACTTGAGTGTGTGTTGACAGTAACGTTGGTAGTCAAACGGTGGAAAAGTACTGTTGGCTAGAGGTGCTAGTCAATTTGTACAGTTGGCTACACGAATGCCATATCACTGATCACATAATTTCGGTCGCAAGAATTTAAACTTTATGTATAATTATGTTTGTACTATGGTTATTCGTTGAATGCTACCCAACTCGCGTTTCTGTACGAAAAAAAGTGAACATAAATTTTCTCATGTTGAGCGAAATATTTCGATTCCTTTCATGTCATTTTTGTGTGGCGACCCGGGCGGTGTGACGACAGAGCTTGGGTTGATGCATTAATTATTCATACGTTTGCGCAAACGTTATCAAAACGCATTTCTTTTATATCCGACAGAGCTATATATATATATATATTGTCCCCCCTCCCCCCCCTACGGTTGCTACCTGATACATTTAAACACAACTCTGTATCTCTTTCATTTAGTCTGAAGATGTAATATACGAAAGCGCTTACTGTCTACAAGTTTCTCTTCTCTTGTGGTTATTTTGCACACACACACACACACACACACACACACACACACACACACACACACACACACACACACACACATATATATATATATATATATATATATATATACTGTATATATATATATATATATATAATATATATATATATATGTGTGTGTGTGTATATACACATATACAAAGGATTACAAAGGCGGAGCATGCCGACAGGAGACCTTTTGGTCCATATCTAGGTCGGATGCGAAAAAAATCATAATAAATTAATGAATAAAAGCTATAATAATGTAAATAACAAATAAAATACAAAAATAAATGCATAGGTATGGTTAGATAATAAACAAACAGATTCCCTTTGCTTTCACTCAACAAACTTTACTTTAAACTCGTTCATACCGTTGACGACCCGAATTGCATTTTCATGCACATTTTCATGCACATTTTCATGCACATTTATCAACCACAATTCATTCACTTTAGTTCTAAGCCATCAATATCGAGACACTCGAGGAGCCATACATGCAGAAATTGAAACGTGGTACAGCCAAGGACTCGAATCTCCTCCCATTGGAAAGAGGTAGCAAAAGAGTTCACTGGTTAACTTTCGAAAGATATGTTTGAAAGAAGAATAACAACAGACTGGAGTGAATGATTGATTCATTAGGCTGATTGAGTTGCCGTATGTAAACAAGGGTAAATGATAGATTGAAGAATCTGTCAGAGAATGGGTTGTTAGGAATTGCCAAGGGAGGAAGAGGCGTGTGAGGTGGAGGAATACCTTTCTGAATGTCAGAACCATATTGGTTTAATCCTTGAGCATCTGTGTTGGTTTCCCTCGGCTGAATAAAATCGCTTGGCGGCAGACAGCATTAGAATGTGTCGAATATAGGCGCTAAAGTATTAATCGTTTTCTAAGTTTAGTCGATTTTGACCACCTCGGAGAAACATAATTTTCAGTAGAAGAGAAAGGATTGAAACTTGTCTCAAATGATGCAAAGACCCGTCTAGGTTTAGTTTTCCTTATAGGAAAATGTATTGAAAATTCTTTACCTGATTTTATATATTTTTTTTTTCTTATGGAAAGAATCTATTAAACTTGGGGGAACCTCTTTGTGTTGGGAGGTTAAGGTAACCACAACTTCTATTGCTAATTTACATATCCCTTGCGACCCTACAAGAGTTGGCGCGATGAAATATGGCGTGTAAGGACCGTAGACAGACACACTCTCACTCTTTCTCTCTTTCTCTCTCTCCCTCTGTCTATCTATCTGTATGTGTGTGTGTGTGTGTGTGTGTGTGTGTTTGTTTGTTTACCTAATTGTATTACTAATTAATTGTAGTATACAAGAAAGGAGCAACGCTTGTTTGGGTCCTGCGTGTGTGTGTGTGTGTGTGTGTGTGTGTGTGTGTGTGTGCGCACGCGTGTGTGCGTGTGTGTGTGCGCGCGCTCGCACGCGTGTGTGCGTAACTCCAGAGTGGATCTGACGTCAAGGGATGTATACAAGCAATTCCTCGAGGCAGTATTGCATAGTGTATGGGCATAAGCAAAGGTATATTGAATGACTGGAGCAATTTCGATTAACTTCCCTTCCAACATTGTGAACGCCCTCCTCGGACACAATGCTGACTCAGTACGGTGTTGTTACAGTGAAAGAAGTATTTTTGCGCTAAAGTTGTTTAAACTACCTCGCTTAGCGTTAATGCTGTTGTCGGACACTATGGTGACGCAGTACGGTATTGTTACAGCGGAGGAGTCTTTTTAGCTCTAAAGTTGTTTAAACTACCTCGTTTAGCGTTAATGATGTTGTCGGACAAATTGCTGACGCAGCACGGTATTGTTACAGTGAAAGAGTATTTTTGCGCTAAAGTTGTTTAAACTACCTCGTTTAGCGTTAATGCTGTTGTCGGAAACAATGCTGACGCAATACCATGTTGTTACAGTGAAAGAGTATTTTTTTCTCCAGAATTGTTTAAACTGCATCGTTTAGGGTTAATGTTCTTGTCGGGACCTTGGTCTGTCCATAACCACTTATTACTGCCCTCAGGCTGTTGTTGGTACAACCACATGTTGTCATTTGCTTCGATTATTATGTATGGGAACATCTGTATCATTTTCTAACATTTCTGTAATATTACGCACTTTATCACTTATGACATTCTTAATCGACTCGTGAACGTCTAGTAATACGCTAGAATTAGGTCTGCGGCCAGAATGATAAATTAGTAAATCTAATAATTTTCCCCCCCGTCGATATGGATAAAAACTCATTGCATTCAAAGCGCGTATGTGTGCGCCATTTGCAGCCACTGATTGTGTCGCTTGCGATGACTTTCATTTTAATTGGTTTATTTCTGGTCCGTTTGCATCCCAGTTTAATTGGAGCGCTTATACAGTGTTTACTCGTCGACTGCCCCGTGATTTTTGAAGGGCGATAGTGCAGACATTTTTTGACTACTATCGACGTCAATACTGGTTTTTTTTTTTTTTTTTTTTTTTTTTTTTTTTTTTTTTTTTTTTTTTTTTTTTTTTTTTTTTTTTTTTTTTTTTTTTTTTTTTTTTTTTTTTTTAACATGAGAGGCCGAAAGAGAGGAAGTTGGGTGAGAGAGCAGACTAGAGTGAAATGTATTGTGGAGGCAGTAAATGAAAGGAAGTGGAATTGGACAGGTAAGTTAATGCGAACGACTGATGAGCGATGGAGCAAGTGTGTTACTTTGTGGACGCCGCGAGATAGGAAGCGTGGAGACGAAATTGAGAAGTTTGCAGGAGTGACGTGGTAGAGGTTGGCGCGGTTGTGCGAATTATGGAATGTTATGAGAGAGGCCTTGGTTTAACAGTGGACACAGGATGGCGGATTTGATGGATTGATTGAAGTCGGTACGAAATAGCCCTCCCCCCCAAAAAAAATATATATATATATATAGCGTGGGTACGTCGTTTCATCGTTTAGATACACTCCTTAGTTAAATCTCTCCTTTACCGCTATTGTGACCCTTTGGCGCGATATTGACCTCAAACATAGAAGCGCCGATGATCAGGAAAGAAATGTATCACTGTCCGTGCTTTGAGGTATTTGTGTTCACTACCGTGCAAAAAGAGTAATCATATGTATTGATATCAACACTTCCTCTATATATTTATCATACACTGTAGCGACCATAGTATGATGTTTGTTGCCGCATGTAGATTGAGTTTTTTTTTTTTTTTTTTTTTTTTTTTGCCAGGCTTTCGAAGCGTATCGTCATGGTGAAATGAGTATTGATCAACTGTTCTCACAAAACATGCGGACATTGCGGTTTTAAAGAGAAGTGGGCAAATGTTGCTACATGACACAGTTGGCATGTAATAACGGAATCGCTTCTTTGTAAATACGGAACTGGAACACATGGCTTCTGTTATCGATGAAATAAATCGTCAAAATATCGAATAGTCGACATTGAATTTTGTCGACTGTATAGATGTGAACGTGTTATTTTTCGGAGATTAATTTTATCTATGTTATATATGTGTGTCTGTGTTCATATGTATAGAAACACACACACACACACACACACACACATATATATATATATATATATATATATATATATATATATATATATATATAGGAAATTGGTATGTTATATCACATTTGTAAAAGTTCACTATAAACCCACTATCGGAGAAATAATGGAAAATACAGGGAAACTGTATATTTCGACTACTATCTGTAGTCCTCTTCAGCACTTCATGTAAGCATTCTGCTGAAGAGGACTACAGATAGTAGTCGAAAGATACAGTTTCCCTGTCTTTTCCGTTATTTCTCCGAGCGGGGGTGTATAGTGAACATATATATATATATATATATATATATATATATATATATATATATATATATGTATGTATATATATATCAACGCGACTCGAAGGAGTTCGTTTGAGTAGAAACGTCTTTTTTTTTTCTACAGATGTCAAATCACCTTTGCGGTGTTGAGAAACTGAAGTACGAACTAAGAGTAGTTAAACCTAGAATACGAATATTAGACACATTGTTGAATTGTAGACTCAGGGAAATCTAGAATACTTTAAGCGAAGTCGTCTTCCAGCTTTTCGAATTCACAACATTTGAGGGGAATCTCGAATGTTTGACGGGGACTTAAGGCGGAGATATCCGTATTGCAATATATTATTGAAGAGTCTTGTTGAGCCAGTATTAATTGCCTAGGGGCCGCTTTTGTGTCTTGGAATCGGGCCCGTCTCGTAGAAATATAAAATTGATAATTTGATGAAAATGATTGTGTAATCTCGTGAAACTCCCCCCCCCCTCGTCTATCAGGTGGTTAGTACTGTGCCCCTTACAGAAGGTTTTACAGTGGGAAATTTAATTATACATGCCCTTGGTCCAACTCGCCGGTGGCAGGGTTCGAACCGCCATCACATCGAACTCCGTCGCAAGTAGTGACGCTCTAATCCGTTCGGCCAGCGAACATAAATTAGTAGATCGTCCCTCGTGGCGATGTTTATACTCCATATTTGATTGATTGATTGATTGATTGACTGGAGATATGCCTCTTCTGAGTAGAATTGTCTGATGGTAGAAAAAAGATAATCGAAAAAAATATATATCGAAACGGGTAATTTAGATCAGTATTGATTCTTTGGTCGACGGGATGGTGGGAAGAGCGAGACAGACACGTCTCATAATTCATTCATCTTGTTTGGGGATTTGGGTTGAAGAGGGAGGCGTCACCGAATTTAATGTCCGATTAAACCTCTCAACTCTGTGACATATTTCGTTATCTTTCCTCATGGGATCACAGGAAAATTTCATTCCGTCGAGGGAGGTGAGGGTTCTCCGGGATTGAGGGATTGAGGGAGGTTCATCTACCGAGGATTGAGTGGTTGATGGATTGCGGTGTCACCGTATTGAGGCGGGTCAGACTCTCCGGTGGTTGTTGGAACGTGATCCAGCGGTCATCTGGACCGTCTGTCCTTGCCTCTTCGTCATCGTCTTAGGTAATATGGTGGTGACGTAACGTCCGTTTTCTATTCATTTATTCATTCACTTGCGTATTTATTTATTTTGTTTATTTACTGACCTATCTCTTTATTTCGTTTCTGCTTTCTATTAATTCATTTATTTTTTTATTTTCTTTATTTACTGACTTATCTTTATTTCGTTTTCGTTTTCTATTCATTTATTCACTTATTCATTTATTTATTTGTTTATTTACTGACCTATCGCTTTATTTCGTTTCCGTTTTCTATTAATTTGTTTAATTGATTCATTTGTTTATTTACTGACCTATCTCTTTATTTCGTTTCCATTGTCTATTCATTTATTCACTTATTCATTTATTTATTTGTTTATTTACTGACCTATATTTATTTCGTTTCCATTTTCTATTTATTCAATTATTTATTTGTTTATTTACTGACCTATATATTTCTTTCGTTTACCGATTTGTTTGTTTTAGTTTAATTATTGTCATCGTTATACATTTATGTAGTATATTCCAGTGATTGGTTATGTATTTATGAATACTTTGTCATAGAAGTTCCTTTAAGTCGAATAAAGACATTTGGCATTAGGCAGAAGAACATAATATGGCGAAATCTGTACTTCATGTCGCATAGGGTTTAGTTGTGTATTTGTATATACAAACAGAAGGTGGAGAGACGAGATAAAGAAGTTTGCAGGAGTAATATGGCACAGGTTGGTGCGGTCGTGTAAATCATGGAATGCTATGAAGGAGGCCTTTGTTCAGCAGTGGACTCAGGATGGTTGATTTGATTGAATGACTGAAGTGTAGAGAAAGAGGTAATTAAGGTAAGAACTAAGTGTGTGTAAAACGCACAAAGAGGATTAGCTTTGCCTCAACCGAATATAATCGTCTAGAGGCAGCTAGAATAATCAATGAATCAAATCAGCCATCCTGAGTCCACTACTGAACAAAGGCCTCCTTCATAGCATTCCGTGATTCACATGACCGCGCCAACCTCTGCCATGTCACTCCTGCAAACTTCTCTATCTCGTCTCTCCACGTAGAATAAACAACACTAAACGTCTTAACCCATTCAACTCCGATGACAAGATGTCTTGTCATTTGGTCAAATAAAACAAAAAATCATAAAACACCAAAATGTTTGATCAATCACCAGAAAAATATGACGTCAATCCTCGCTTCGCTCGCAGCGAAGCGAGGACTGACGTCATATTTTTCTGGTGTTTGATCAAACATTTTGGTGTTTTATGATTTTTTGTTTTATTTGACCAAATGACAAGACATCTTGTCATCGGAGTTGAATGGGTTAAGAGATAGGGAGAGGATTGACAACAACGCTCTGCTAATGTCATCCACGCACGAACTTCAGTCCCCGAGTGTACATGATCTCAGCCCGAGTATTGCCCATTGCTGTAGTCTTGCTTCCACCTCCCCCCACCCTTTCCCCTCCCCCCCTCCCCCTCCCGCCTTTCCCCTCTCTCATTGCACCTCCCCCCTTTTCCCCTCGCTCCTCCTTTCCCCTCTCTCCCCTCCCTTTCTCATTGCTCCTCTCTCCTTTTCCCATCGCTCCTCTCCCTATCGTCTCGCTCCTCTCCCTTTCCCTTCGATTCCCCCTCCCTTCCCCTCGCTCTCCTCTCTCCTCCTTCTCCTCTCTCTTCCCGTCCACCTTTTCCCCTTGTTCTCCCCCACCTCTTTACCCTCGTTCTCCTCTCTCCTTCCCCTCTTCCCGTCCACCTTTTACCCTCCCTCTCCCTCTCCCCCGTCTTTCCCCTCGTTCCTACCCCCTACCCCCTCCCGACCCTCGTGTCTCGGCCCATTCCCTGCTCGGCGGAAACCATTTTAGTTGATGAGGATTGGAGATGAAAGCAGGAATGAGGCTTCCGAGGTGGAAAGAAGAGAAAATCAAGAGACTAGACGAATGAAATGGTCTTTCCGGAATGGAAGGAGGAGATGACCTCCCTGGGGGGACGGGGGGGGGGCGATGAGGTCTTCTGAGATTAACGGAGGAAATGTCCTTGAACGGAAGAAGGAAGTGACTGTCCAAGGTCGAAGGTGGAAGCAGCCTTTAAGAATGAACAACAACAATAATAGTAGTAGTAGTAGTAGTAGTAGTAGTAGTAGTAGTAGTAATTATAATAATAATAATGATGAGCCTTCACGAGTGAACAACAACCGTAGTAGTAGTAGTAGTAGTAGTAGTAGTAGTAGTAGTAGTAGTAGTAATGATGATGATGATTATAATGATAACGATGATAATGCGGTCGTGTGAATCACGAAATACTATGATGAAGGCCTTTGTTCAGCAGTGAACTCAGGATGGCTGATTTGATATTGAGTAATGATAATGATAGAAACATAAAGACGTTCATTTTGTAAGAATGAAATGGGTTTGCGAAATGGAAGACAAACTGAAGTCTACGACGTAACCTTCTTTCCAGGTCAGGTCAAGTCAAGTGAGGTCATTATGTAGTAATGGAAGGAGACCTCCAAAACTGACGAGGGAAGGGGCCTTCCAAAAAGCAGGAGAAAATATCCTTCCAAGTTCGAAAAAGAAGGACGGGAGGGGGGGGCTTCCAACCGTACACAGACACGTCCACTTAAAGCTTTGATAGTTCACCTCATTCGCCCCAGATGAGCCTTGGACGGCTTCGATTTCGAGGTCCATTATTGTTTGCTAAGAGCAATTTACTCCTCCACTCTTTGCTGTGATTGAGCGCGCGAATTAACCTCACAAGGGTTGGGGGGGGAGGGGGTTTAAGATGGCGACCGGAAATTAGAATGCGAGTTCATTGCTTTAACTGTGTGATTTACCATGGTCTTGGATCACGTATTGGACTCGTGATCGACAGCTATTGCCCTCCCGGATGAAGGCTCAGAGCTCATATATAACCGATCTATGGGTAATGCTGTGACCTTACACTCGCACACACCCTCAACTCCCCGTCCACGAGAGTTGGAGTAACGACTCGCAGCGCAGCGATACTGAAATTATTTTAATCCTGGGCGGGATTTGAACTCGGACGCTGGAGTAGCGGTTGCGAACGCTACCCCTGTGCTGTCGAGTCATGTGTGTGTGTGTGTATGTGTATGTGTATGTGTACATGCGGAGACAAAACCTATGCTCCATAGGAATAGGTATATCAATGCAGTGAATGAAGATTAACTCGTTTGCTAAACCGGGCGTTCCACAGGGATCAGTAAAGTAACCAGGCACAAGACGGACCAGAATGAAAAGTAGCTCTTGGTACAGAAGACTCTTCGCCGCTGACGGGGTGCTATATACCTACATACACAATATACCAAAGGCTTTTTCCCCCTTACAAGGAAGGTAGCCAAAAAAACAAAGGCATAACCACTCCCACCCATTCCATCCCCTACATACTCCACTCCCCTCTACCCTCTTCCCTCTCATCTTTTCTTGGCACCTCCTGGATGACGGGTCATCCATGCATGGGTGAATAAAATCGACTGGCGGCAACAGCTCTTCTGAAATGAAGAGTGACACCTGGTTTCGAAGGTTTTAATGAGGGACAGAACTTGTGACTTGGTTAAATCACCTGCGTCGTGTGTAGTGAATTTCCCATAATCCACACGGCGTGACAAAAATGAATATATGTAAAGTAGATCAATGAATTAAAAACGAAAACACGGGTCGGGTGATTATTTCAGTCGTTGATTTGTGTGTTCCTCTGAAGCGTGACATTTGACCCAGTTTGAACACGTGGCTTCGCTTGCGGGGTCGCTGTTCAGGGATCGTAGTGCTGGCAACTGTACAGCCTCTGTTTTGACCAACGCCGGACGTCTTTATTCAGCTCGAAAGTGGACCCAGCCCTGAAAAGATCTCTTACTTGGCCGAGACTCGCGACCCTCAGTTGAATAGAATCGTCTGTAATGTGTCTCAAGAGGGTTATCACACTGGGCTTCCGCAAGCTTCACCAGCTCCGACAGTTGAAAGTTCGTTCGAGTGAAAACGACTTCGGTTACGATATTTTCATTTTTTGAATTTCGAAATATCAAATTATCTTTCCCTCATATATAGTAAAATCTGAATGATGAACCAAGAGATTGTAAACCTATACAAATGTTAGACATACTGTCGAAATGTTCTTAAAGAAATCTAGATTTCTGTAAGCGAAGTCATATTCTAGTTATTCAAATGGAGGTTGAAGGGAGGATGTTGGAGGAAAAATAGCCCAGTGTGATGACCCTTTCAGGAACATCTGTAAGCTGGTCGTCGTGCTCAGGAGGTTACGGGGTTTGTCTATAGAAAGACGTAAGAAGATCACTGGCGGGACTCTGCGTACGTGTGTAGGATACAAAGTGGAAGCGCTTTGCATCTGTGGGAGTCTTAGGAATCTTAGCGCCGTCTTTGGGCGTTTCAGGTTATGCAATGGCATTCACCTTCCCGGGAGTCTCTCGCCCGAGTATATATATATATCAATTTATTTTCATGTGTTTTGTGTATATTGTTTTATTGGGTTTCATCTTTCTGTACTTAAGGTTTGCTCCTTTTTTTTTCATTCAGTTGTGTGTCTGTTTCTTTAGATAACCCTTCAGCGGTTCGGGTGTGTGGCTTTGAATACCTGTTTAGATTTATTTTTCTTTATTGATTTATGTATTCGCTTTTCATAATCTATTTTCTTGTTCATATATCAAAGTTATACGGATATTATTTGTGCATATAATCAAATTTTGCATATACTTTTTATTATGTCATTTATTTTTATAATTTTTCTTATCTCATTATTCTCATATTTATTTATTTTGATGATTTACTTTTCATACATTGGGAGAGAGTCGTTTATCACAGTTATTTATTCCTATAAACCCACTATCGGAGAAAAAATGACGGAAGTACAAGGAAACTGTATATTTCGACTACTATCTGTAGTCCTCTTCAGCAGAAGAGGACTACAGATAGTAGTCGAAATATACAGTTTCCCTGTACTTCCGTCATTTTTTCTCCGATAGTGGGTTTATAGTGAACTTTTACATATGTGTTATAACATACCAATTTCCAACAGTTATTTTTGTGCATGTATATCTTTTGTATATATTTTTTTCTGTCATTCATTTCCTTATATGATTGTTTTTATCTCATTCTCATTAGTATTTATTTTGATGATTTACTTTCCATACATTGGGAGAGAATAGTTTATCACATATATATTTTTGTGCATATATACATCTTTTGTATATACTTTTTATTCAGTCATTCATTTACTTTTATGGTTATTTTTATCTCATTGTTCTCATTAGTATTTATTTTGGTAATATACTTTCCATACATTGGGAGAGAATCGTGATCCCGTTTGTTTAAAGCGAAGAGGAATCTTGAGTTACAATTGCCGCGTCTTGAGAAGCCAGTCGACTGTGAAATCCGAGTGTTACCTCTCTCGCCACGGGTGACGTCATTCTCGAGAGTCTTGACCAGATTTCATTCAGACGAGGGAAAGACTCGAGACTCTATGAGGTCTCGATCCATCGAGACCTCGATTTTGGTCCGAGTTCGAACCCTGTGGTCCGCGCTGGGGATGGGGTAACTTAGTCGAGATCCGGCAGGTGGTCGTGAGTTCTATTCCCGGAACACGCGACTTCAGAACACACAATGAATGATGTATGTTACGGCCTCTAGTCCATCGACCTGTCAGGAAGCAGCTACAAGTATCCCTGTTTAGCGTACTGGATTCAAACATTCCTTTCATTTTCCTTGGAACTGCCTAGTGTAGGCCTTATGGTCTCTTGCAGTTTCCTTCATTCTTATGTTCTTATGTTCTTTGTCGCGTTGGTTTCCGGTAGTCCTAGCCAGGCGGGGAAGCGACCCAACATCGGCATAAAAAACAGCGGTTTGCTACCAGGGGTTTCTCACTTACTACTGTTTCGTCAAGCGTCTATCCCAATCCCCCCATCCCTCCTCTCAACTCCTTTACCAAAGTGGACAAAGAAATTAAACCTTTTGACGTCACTGAATTGAGAGTGGGTTACATAATGATCTCCGGAAATTTAATATTATTTTGTGTGCTTATTCATGTATCTGTTTATTCATTTATTTGTTTATTTTTTATATCCCCCCGTAACCCCGTATGTCATATTTGTTTCTTGTTTTACATCTCCAGTATTGCTATGCTTCGTTAATTTCGTTTTTTTTTTTTTTTTTTTTTTTTTTTTTGTCTTCGTCTCTTTTGCTGCTGTGACGTCAACCCCTCCCCCAACCCCCACCCCTCCCGCCAGGTTCAACAGGAGTCTTGCATATACCAAGGTGAAGTCAGTAGAGAACGTAACCGCATTATAGTATTCGTTCGGTCGCCTTAACATCTTCGTTATATTAATGTTACTTAAGCTGGATAAAAACGAAGGTCATTAGCCTTGTGTGTATGTGTGTCTGTGTGTGTGTGTGTTATGTAGCTGCCGATCACATCAACATCTTCATTATGTTAACGCTACTTAAGCTGGATAAAAACGAAAGTCATTAGCTTTGTGTCCGTGTGTGTGTGTGTGTGTGTGTGTGTGTGTATTTACCTAGTTGTATTTTACGGAAAGGGGAGCTATGCTCGTGGTGTCCCGTCTTCATATCTCATTTTATCTAAACTATTTTTAAATTTATGTATTGTTTTTGCACACACCACTTTCTCATCTAACTTGTTCCAACTGTCTATTACTCTGTGAGGCAAGCTGTTCTTTTTCACATCTCTTCTATAGCTGTCTTTCTTGATTTTCCGTGTCCTCTTGTATTTCTATCATCCCATTTTATCAGATTCTCTCTATCAATAATTTCTATGCCTTTCATGATTCTGTCAATAGCTATCAAATCTCCTCTCTCTCTTCTTTGCTCTAGTGTCTGTAGTTCAAGTTTTACTAGTTTCTCTTCATATGATAGTTATAAGAGTGTTGGTGCCAATTTTGTGTGTGTGTGTGTGTGTGTGTTTGTTTGTTTGTTTGATTGATTGTTTTTTGGAGGGGGGCTACGGACACGTGACCCAGGAGCGAACAGGTGCCATCTCGCTCGTTTTCTCCTTCCGTGGTGTTGATGGCGAGGGTAGAGTGCCATAAGGCTGTGCTTCTGAAGGGCTCTTAGCGGTAAAGGGGCGACCCGTCCTAAGAGGAAGGAGGAGGAGGAAGAGGAGGAGGAGGAGGTTGGACTTGAAGGAGGGAGGGGGTCGTATGAGAGAAAGTGGAGGATAAGAACTGGAGCTTTAACAAGACAAAGACATGTGGAGGTGAGGAGGCGGGGTTAGTGGGAGGAAGAGCTTAACCTATTCTGACCTAGGTTGACCCGTGTTGTCTGTTGACGATTTGAAGCAGGTAGTTGGGGGGAGGGGAGGAGTCTCGGGGGGGGGGGTAGGCTGACACCTCCGCCCACCTCCGCCCACCGCCCACGACTCGCCATATGCTGATGAAAACCGACATGGACGTTCCCTCAAGAGGTTCCGTGCGATCCTTTGCGATGCTGAAGAGGTCTGAGAGTTTCTTGAATTTCACACCTCGGAGGTTAACAGACGCGGCATTCAAGCCTTTGAATTGCCGCGCTGATTACGAATGAGCTCGTTAAGGTCTTCCTTAGCGAAGGAGTGTCACGGCGATGATTAAGTGGGACGGGCCTCGCTCCTTCATTAGCAAGGAAAGGACCAATTAAATCCTTCCGTCCTGAAGGACACTTGTCCTTTCAACCTGGAGGCTGCCAAGCGATTTTGTTCAGCTTCGTGGCACCCGTTTGGTACAGAAGGGGGTTCCGCGGTGGGGGGGGTGCTTCACGTGGCGGTGGCGGTCTCTCTATCTATCCATCTCTCTCTCTCTCTCTCTCTCTCTCTCTCTCTCTCTCTCTCTCTCTCTCTCTCTCTCTCTCTCTCTCTCTCTCTCTCTCTCTCTCTCTCTCTCTCTCTCTCTCTCTCTCTCTCTCTCTCTCTCTCTCGCCCTCTCGCGTTCTCTATCTCTCTCGTTCTCTCTCTCTCTCTCGTTCTCTCTCTCTCTCGTTCTCTCTCTTTCGCTCTCTCTCTCTCTCTTTCGCTCTCTCTCTCGTTCTCTCTCTTTCGCTCTCTCTCTCTCTCTCGTTCTCTCTCTTTCGCTCTCTCTCTCTCTCTCTCTCTCTCTCTCTCTCTCACACACACACACACACACACACACACACACACACACACACACACACACACACACACACACACACACACACACACACACACACACACACACCAAAGGCTCTTTTTCCCTATATAAGGGATGTAGCCAAAAAACAAAGGTATAAAAACCACTCCCACCCATTCCACCCTATCACACTCCACTCCCCTCCGCCCTCTTCACTCCCCCTTATCTTGGCACCTCCTGGATGACTGTTCATCCCTGCATCTTGTCCACTGTCCTGGGTCATCAAAAGCAGTGTCGCAAGACACCGCACATCCACAGCAAGGCCGCTTCATTAATTCGGCGACCCCCCCTCTCCATCCCGTCATGCAGAAAAGGAGAAGACGGGTAAAAACGTTTCCCAACGTTTGTCGGTAAATGAGTCCTTTAGCACTTGACATCAGAGGTATTTTATTTAACTGAAACGAGTTGATTGATTGGGATGTGTGTGTGTGTGTGTGTGTGTGTGTGTGTGTGTGTGTGTGTGTGTGTGTGTGTGTGTGTGTGTGTGTGTGTGTGTGCAATAACCAGAGCTTCTATCCTCGCGAACAAGGTCACATTGAAGACGTGGAGTCTTTTAGGTGGTCAAGGAGAGATTTAAGGAGGGGTAGAGTGCTATGAAAGAGGCCTTTGTTCAGCAGTGGACTCCGAATGGCCGATTGATTGGCTAATTGACTGAGTAGAAGTTAAAAAGAGGTGGGAATTCCATCACTACAACCACCACCTCTAGCACCATACGTTGGCGGTCTCATTTGTGTGATTCACCATGGTCTTGGATCACGTGTTGGACTCGTGATCGACAGCTATTTTCCTCCCGGAAGAGAGCTCAGAGCTCATATATGACCGATCTATGGGTAATGCTGTGACCTTACACGTACACACACACACCCAACTCCCCGCCCACGAGAGTTGGAGTAACGACTCACAGCGCAGCGATACTGAAATTATTTCAGCCCTGGGCGGGATTCGTGTGTGTGTTGGGGGGAATTAAGACCGTCTCAACCGTCTCGGTTCAATTACAGTCCAAGTCATTGGAAGTATTCAAACACAACCGCGCAGTTTTTCCTTGACTATGCGGTACCGCCGCTGTTTCCGCGCGTTTCAAACCGCTTTTGTGAACAGAGCCTATGCATTATGGCTTCTTCCAGGCTACTTTGATCAGCTGATGGACAGACTGGGTCAAATAGCCTCAATTGTGTTTGTGCTCCGCCCTAAGAGCAAATAAATTCGCAAAAAAAAAAAATAATAATAATAATAATATTTTAAAAAAAATGCGTCGTCGATAAAGTGAAAGGGATAAGAACGTTTAATTACGGGCCGAGTTTCCTTGGCTTCGCGTTAATTCGATTAGGTCATGCAGTTTATGCGATTCTGTTCCTCGTGGCTAATATAGCCTTTGCCCACGGAGTCTTGGGGTGTTCCTACCAAACTTTGTTCACGAAGTTGAACACGCACACACGTGTACGTGCATGTGTATACATACGTGTATATATATATATATATATATATATATATATATATATATATATATATATATATATATATGCAAAGTAGACCACTTGGAAAAAGAAACTAACGAAGGGAGGGGGAGGGGGTGGGGGGAGGCAAGGTTTTACTTGGAAACCGTGTATTGTTACGTACCTTTCCTGTTATTGTGAACACAGAGAATCCTGTCATCGTCGACGGTGATATGTATTAGATTTGTGTTTTGTTAGCTGCTGGGTTTGATGTGGATCTGACAGCTGCTCTTGGCATTGGCCAGTGCACACGGTGACTTATAAATTTTATTTTATTTTATTTTCTATTTTTATTTTATTATTATTTTTTTTCCCCACCATTATATTTTCTTTATATTTATTACCGGAAATGTGTTCCATGGCGGTGGTGTGTGGTTGTGGAAGAAGAAGAAGAAGAAGAGGTGATCAGGATCAGGATCATCATCACCAACAACCTTACCGTCCCTATATCCTCTTTTCCTTTCCCCGTCTCCCCCTCCTTGGCATTGTCCAGTGCACACGCTGGGGATTTTTTTTTTTTTTTCTCCAACCATTTATTTTTTCTTGGATATTTATTACCGGAAACGTGTTCGATGGCGGTGGGGTGTGGTGGTGGAAGAAGAAGAAGAGGAAGAGGAGGAGGGTCGTTATCACCATCACCAACTTTACCCTCCCCATATCCTCTTTCCCTTCCCCGTTTCCACCTCCTCCTCCTTGGCTTAACCACAGTTTGTTAGAAAGTTTCCGCAGAAACAAAGAAGAGATTTCATCGAACTCCATTGTGGCAGCACCTCCCGGAAGGCCAACCCCCACTTCCTTTGAAGACGAATCTCTTTCAGCGGCCTGATCCGATTTGATGGCTTCTTTACCGTAACTTTTGATTGGGGTCCTCAACTTCTCGGCCTTCGATCGTGCAACAGGAGTCCCGACCTCGTTTAACATGTCGACGTACTGCTGGTAAAACTCCTAGAATGTTCCCGTGTTTTGATATTAGAATGCCCCCCCCCCCTCAACCCTCTTTAGCTCCAGATATAGGAAAAATGTAGAGGATGGCGCGGTCGTGTGAATCACGGAATGCTATGAAGGAGGCCTTTGTTCAGCAGTGGACTCAGGATGGCCGATTTGATGGCGAAGGTACAAGAGTTTAGAGTACTTGTTTAGACAACCACAGCAGGAAGTGATGCAAAAATTTCTCTACTGGACATCGTTGTCCCTATAAGGACAAGTGGTCTCCGAAGTGATCTATATACCAAGCGCTTCCATCTCCTTATAAGGGAGGTAGCCAGAGTCACATACCCACTCCCACCACTCGTTTTAGCTCCTTGTGGACGAAGGGTCATCCGTGTCCCATCTCAGCAGTGCAGTAAGACCCAGTACATCCACAACAAAGCCGCTTCACTTAATTGGCAATCCCCAATCTGTCTCCTCATGCGGAAAATAGACAAGATGGGGGAAAATATCACTGGCGTTAGTCGGAGTAAGAACCACTTCCCTGTAAAGTTTCAGGACAAGAAGGTCTGCATCTGCAGATACTCAGTAGTCTTTCATTCCATTGTGGAGGTGTTCGGAAGACCGACGTGACAGACCTGTTGAACTCTTTCGTCTTTCGGAAGGCATCTCAGAGAGAAGCAGCAGGCGAAGACAAGAAAAGGACCGAGTGGTACGGAAGGAGAACTGAAATGTCATCGGGTCCATTGATAGGTCAGGTTCTCTTGTATATTGGACGACTGTCGAGTTGTTATGTAACCAGACTTCGGTGGAGGACAGAAGGACGTGTCCATTACAATAATGCATTTTGTATTCAAAAATATTGTCAGTGTATTCTGTTCGTGTATTCAAAAATATTGTAAGTATTCAATAGCGAGTGTGTAGATACGGTGCGTGCACGCACTACGAGCGACTTATTAAACTTGTAAGAGGAGACCTTTAGGTCTACAAAGAGCAAGGGCAAGGGCAAGGACATACGCAGTTGCTATGTGACGTAATTTGGGTTCAGATTGGAAATAAAGTTCACGTAGAGCAGAACCCACGCATTTGGTTCATCCTTAACATTGCTAGATTGTAACATCTTCAGTTCCCCGTCGGTTATATTAGTAAACACATTCATTAATTCCAGTTGGAGAGGAAAGCATTAACGAAGCGTTTGTTCACATGGTGCAATGTAGGTGGAATGGTTTTTTAGTTGTGTAGAAGAGGGTCTAGTCTAGACAATTTCGATCACAGGTATCCGATTATATATAGGATTCATAGGATTACCAAGCTTCAGTAGAGAGCTTGGTAAATGTTCGCCAGACCTCAGCGCGGTTTAGTTTAGCCTTGTTAAGCAAGTTTAAAATTACAATTGTGCGAGTAAAAAGTAATTTGCTGAAACTAAATTTCCGATAGTTACAGAATTTGTTAACTTCGGTAATAGTGTTGATTAATGGTGCGGACGATATGGGAATTTAGTGTCCATAGTTTGGTTATGGTAGTAAAAGATACTATTAAAGACGGGCCGTTGTAGTATGGCTTATACATGGGGTAGCCATAAGGCTTGTTGCGAATTGTTAGTTTCGTTAGATATTGGCTTTACCGAGTAAGTCTTCCGATGTGGCCGTGAAATCTAGTAGGATGACGAGCCTCGGGGCGCTCATTTGTAATAAATGAGGTCACGTTCGACTCGAGTAATTTAGAGATGTTATTTTAGATTATATTAACTAGTCTAAGTTTTACGCGACCAGTAATTGGCAATCTAGTCCAAGAAATTCAAATCTGGAATTTAGGACAGCCGTGTTCGAATGCTGTTGAATAAGTTTGTTGAAGGGATAGATGCAATTAATTATATTATCGACTCTGGAAGTCGATGTTTCCAGGAAGTGGTGGTTAGTGGGAGAAGACGGAGAATGGTCTCTAGTGGACTTAATTCCAGGAATACTTCCAACGACTTTTGAAGTCTAGTGAAACTTCACCTAGGACAATTCAGGTATATGCTCGAGAGTTTAATCAAGTTAAATATTTTAATAAATTAAAGGTTGGGTATCGAAATTAGATAAATGTGACCAAACAGTTAAATTTTGTAGAAATTTATTGGAGTAAAGTATAACCAGTTTAAGTTACTCTTTTTCAATTAGATTTGTTACAAGAGGACGCCGATGTATCTGGAATAGAATTAGAATGTTCTAGTCTACTGGTTTTGAACCGACCATTTTAGTTTAGGTAGAATTTGCGAGGGTTGTAAACTCTCCGATAGTAGGGTTTGTAAGTTGGAGGATAGAATGGGTAAGGAGTAGGAGTGTAGCGAGTGTAGTAGTTGTATGGATTGTATCTGGAGTGGTAGTACGACCCGAAGTGCCTGTGTCGGTGGAATCGAGGGAAGTGGCCGTCGAATCCTTGACGATGGCGAAAACGATGGCCGTGGACGAGACCTCGGGTGTGTCCGTGCCTTCGGCCGTGTCCGTGTCCTCTACGTCGACCACCGCGGTTACGTCTGCGGGCCTCAGCATCGGCGAGGAGTAAGGCGAAGATCACTAGGAGCACGATCAGTAGCTTCATGGTCTGAAGTACACAAAAGTCGTTCATGAACAATTTTGTAGTACAAGTCTAGTACTCGCAGTTCCTTAGACTGCGTATATTAGGCATGTATATATGTAGAAGTTTGCGTGGTCGTGTGAATCATGGAATGCTACAGAAGAGTAGTGGATTCAGGTTGGTAGATTTGATAGGAGTGCTTACCTTCATGGCTGCGTTAGATTCTTGATTCTAATACGGCGAAAATCCCGAAGTTCAAGCAAATCGAACTACACAACTGCAAGGGTCGTCCTCTTAGGGTCTACCAGGTCTTGTGACCGCTTCCACACTGCCCGGAGTTCCTTCGCCCGGCTCGAGTACAACTCGGCTCCACCGGCAGTTCTTCGACTTTCGGTCAAAGGGTCGTGTTCGGACGCCGTGAACGACGCTTGTTAGGGCGGCAGCAGCAGCAGCAATTAGTCGTCGCTGAATCGGGCAGTTAGTGAGAATGACTGGTGAGCGAGGGAGCAAGTGTGTTAGTGAGTGGACGCCGCGAGATGGGAAGCGTGGAAGAGAGAGACCAGACAGAAGGTGGAGAGACAAGATTGAGAAGTTTGCAGGAGTGATATGGCAAAGGTTGGCGCGGTCGTGTGAATCATGGAATGCTATGAAGGAGGCCTTTGTTCAGCAGAGGACTCAGGATGGCTGATTTGATCGGTTGATTGAATCAGGTAGACGACAGCAAAGACGTCGGCAATTGGTGGCTCGAATGGAAAGTAACAGTGGTCATAGTCCAGCGAGAAAAGTTCATGAAAAAGGACGTTTTTTATTATTTTAATATTATTTATTAATTTATTTATTTATTTATTTATTTTTATAACACGGAGGCGTCTGTAAAACAGCCCGAGGAACGCGAATATTTGCAGATACTCGCCGACAGCGGCTGCAGGTTCTAAGCAATTTGTTCGGAACAATAAGTAACACCACAGCCGTTTACGTTCACGCTGATTACCTATTCAAATTTCATTAATGACAAAGTACCACGAGGTGGCGAGCTTTGGCGTGTGTGGATGTGACTACCATGATGGATTTCGTCAATGATAGCCAGTGGTTATATCCGAAACAACAATATTGCAATGATGAGTCGGAGACATCAATGTGGGAAGGACGAGAATTAAAGACATGATCCAAGGCAATGGTGAAACACACACACACACACACACACACACACACACACACACACACACACACACACACACACACACACACGCACACCTCGTGGCTCAGTGGTAGAGTTCCCGGTTGCCACTACGGTGGTCCTGGTTCGAATCCCGCCCAGGGTTGAAATAATTTCAGTATCGCTGCACTGCGAGACGTTACTCCAACTCTCGTGGCCGAGGAGTTGGGGGAGTGTGTGCGTGTAAGGTCACAGCATTACCCATAGATCAGTCATATATGAGCTCTGAGTTCTCATCCGGGAGGGTAATAGCTGTTGATCACGAGCTCAAAACGTGGCCTAAGACCATGGTCAATCAAAGGATTACAAAGGCGGAGCATGCCGACAGGAGACCTTTTGGTCCATAACTAGGTCGGATGCGAAACAAAAAAATCACACACACACACACACACACACACACACACACACACACACACACACACACACACACACACACACACACACACACACACACACACACACACACACACACACACACACACACACACACACACACACACACACACACACACACACACACACACACACACACACACACACACACACACACACACACACACACACACACACACACACACACACACACACACACACACACACACACACACACACACACACACACACACACACACACACACACACACACACACACACACGAGAGAGAGAGAGAGAGAGAGAGAGAGAGAGAGAGAGAGAGAAAAGAAAAAGAAAGAACTTGTATTGCGTAGTCTGACATTTTACCTCTGCAGTTTCATACATATCGTAGATGGTTCGCCTTCCCAGTCGTGTTTCTACAGCGTTGACTCATGGTACGAAGCATTTGGAACTGACAGTTGGATGTCAGAAACTATTTTATTTTTTCGTTCTATGTATTTATTTACTTTCCGCGTGGCTCACCTGGATTCATTCGTGACATGTCACGCCACCACTGTTGATAACAAGCACGATCGCAAAACAAGTAATGTCAATATAGTAATATTTTTTTTAATTAAAGATACATGAGATCTGACCGTAACTTTATCTTCAAAGTGCAACACATAAGATCCCTATACCTAACATAGTATATATAAGTACTAGCAACTCGTGAACTTGTTCACAGAGGAGCGACCATCATATATACTTGAGCCGTTACATTCCGTAATATAGGTTATTCATTATACTTTTACTCATTGCATATCATGGGTATTCTAAACGTAGAGCTATCTTTTTGTAATCATAATATAAAAAAGAGTGGGCTTAAACAATTGTTTATGCATTAGTTGCTATTCGTAGACCCACAGTACATACTTAACTGCCAACAGCTAGTGTATTCGTAGACCTACAGTACATACTTAACTGCCAACAGTTAGTCTATTCGTAGACCTACAGTACATACTTAACTGCCAACAGCTTGTGTATTCGTAGACCTACAGTACATACTTAACTGCCAACAGTTAGTCTATTCGTAGACCTAGAGTGCATACTTAACTGCCAACAACTAGTCTATTCGTAGACCTACAGTACATACTTAACTGCCAACAGCTAGTCTATTCGTAGACCTACAGTATATACTTAACTGCCAACAGCTAGTCTATTCGTAGACCTAGAGTACATACTTAACTGCCAACAGCTAGTCTATTCGTAGACCTACAGTACATACTTAACTGCCAACAACTAGTCTATTCGTAGACCTACAGTACATACTTAACTGCCAACAGCTAGTCTATTGGTAGACCTACAGTACATACTTAACTGCCAACAGCTAATCTATTCGTAGACCTACAGTACATACTTAACTGCCAACAGTTAGTCTATTCGTAGACCTACAGTATATACTTAACTGCCAACAGCTAGTCTATTCGTAGACCTACAGTACATAATTAACTGCCAACAGCTAGTCTATTGGTAGACCTACAGTACATACTTAACTGCCAACAGCTATTCTATTCGTAGACCTACAGTACATACTTAACTGCCAACAGCTAGTCTATTCGTAGACCTACAGTACATACTTAACTGCCAACAGTTAGTCTATTCGTAGACCTACAGTGCATACTTAACTGCCAACAACTAGTCTACAGGGGGTGGGTGAGGGACTACGTTGAGAGGGACGAGTGGAAAGTTGCCTTGTTCGAACGCAACGATGTAACCAGTTGGAATGAAAATGGTGATTTTGGTCATTCGCCGACCATAACCAGCGTTTCTATCCTTGGGGACAATACCGTGACGAGGGAGGGTAACAGAACAGAGGTTATTGTTATTATCGTTGTTATTATTATTACTACTATTGTTATTGTTTTTATTGTTATTTTATTTTCATGGATTTTAGTCTCCAGTCATAAGGAATGATAAGTGACTCTGGTCCGTAGGGATACCACAAAATCCCTATAATATTGATTGCATTGAACTTATGGTGTTAAAAATTCTCTTGTAAAGATAGAAGATACATTTCAAAGCGACGACAACAACAGAAGCGGCAACAACAGCCTGTTGTATCCATGGGTAGGAACATGTACATTTATGCGTATATGCATAAATCTTTCATTGAGGGGAAGCATATTGAACTTATGGTGATAAAAATCCTCTTGTAAGGATAGAAGATACATTCCAAAGCGACGACAACAACAGAAGCGGCAACAACAGCCTGTTGTATCCATGGGTAGGAACATGTACATTTATGCGTATATGCATAAATCTTTCATTGAGGGGAAGCATATTTGTCTTGTTAACTAAAAACAAACAAAGAGAGCAGTGTCAGTCCTACACGTCCGGAAATGTAAACAAAATCGTTTCAACATTGCTCGTGTAGTGGGCGGGTTTCAGAGCCAGAAATCGAAAAGGATAGAGAATAGGTCACTTTGCGAGCTGAATAAAGGTCCATCCCAATCCCTGCACTGGACTCCAAAGGGATGATTGATTGATTGATGGATTGGCTCATTCATTCATTCTTTTGAGGTTTTGAGGTCACTATAGCCTGTTATCTTACTCTGAATACCCCCCCCCCAAAAAAAAAAAAATCATTGCAATCCTAATATGGAAACAGTTTACCAGTTTGAGTTTTTAGTTACTTGTACCAGTAGAAAGGTTGTAATACCGTGTACGTGCCTTTGTGTTGCATTGTCTTAGTGGGAAAGAACGCGTTCTGAAAATCGTAAACAACCTTGGCTTTGGTCATTAGTAGAGCAGCTTATCTTCCGTCGTATAGGTGTAGGACTTCAGCGTAATAAGGGGGAATACATATATATATATATATATATATATATATATGTGTGTGTGTGTGTGTGTGTGTGTGTGTGTGTGTGTGTGTATTGCCAGTCGACCACTCAACTCACGCTCTACGCCAGCGACACTATATATGTATATGTGTGTATATATATATATATATATATATATATATATACATACATATACACCCACACACGTACGCCAACGCGAGATAGGGTTCTCTTGAGTTGAACAAGATAGATTAGCAGCAACCACGAAGAAAGACCTCGCGAATTAAACGTCTCAACTCAGGGGTCGATCATCTGTTTTAAAGTGAATGAAGCTGTATTAGCCCGAGAAGTGGGACAAAGATTTTGTGGAAATTGGGTTACTGGAGGCTGCTGGCGCAACCGGGTGTTTTTGTGTTGGAGGTCGGTGAGGATGCGTTAATGACGAGTGATGTAATTAGGAAATTTCTGCGCAAGGTAATTTCATCCTGACCCTAAGGGGGCGCCCTGATCGAGACGAGGTCAGCGACCCTCAGGTCAGCGAGGTACCTGATGCGATTGTGTTTCAGTTCCCATACGACCTTCACTGGCTGTGGTTGAAGGACAGAGGCTGTATCGTTCCACAGGGGATAGCCCAGAGGTCCTGCAGTGGACTTGGAAGGGGCGTCCTTAAGGGAGGATCCCGTACGGGTAGCTCCTTCGGGTTGAGGATCCCTCGGAAGGAGGAGACGTACCACATGAGAACAGAAGACTAAGGAGAATGTAATCAGGGAGTCGCCATCTAGTTATGTAGATGTTCTTGACAAAGTAACAAATTGCTAAGATTTGTAGAGACCAGTGGCAACACTTTTTTAGCGTCTAAGCATTGAACATCCACCTCTGAATGCAGGTATTCCTAACCTAACCACCGCTGAAAGCACAAGTCATAAGAATGGAGGAGACTGCAAGAGACCATAAGGCCTACACTAGGGAGTTCCATGTCCATTACCACCTATCATCTCCATCTATAAATTTACCATCGATTCACAGCCACTCTCCACTCACACCAGTCTTGCCTTTTCCCTTCTCTGCTCGACAGACATTCACCTTGTCCCCAAGGCTCTCTTCACCCCATCTATCTACCTCCTTTTTGGTCTTTTTAAAGGATGATGAGTTAGTGAAAGACAGTGGTTATGCATCTCCCCTCACTTCTTTTTATTCCAACGTGGACGCTTGAGGAACCACATTCCAAAGGGAAGGAAAATCAGAGGAAGTAGAGACAGATGTACTGGAAAAGGAATCGCGGGGGACCTTTCCAAGGGCCGGTGACAAAAGAAGGATCAAAAGCGTAGAGCCTCGTGAAATATCATCCAAGACTCTCTGGTGAAAAGGAATCTGTCTCCGAGTCGCCTCGAGGACGACTGAAGAGGCGCTGGAGTGACCCAAAGAACAAAGATGTCTTAGGGAATCGTAATGGGTCTTGAAGAAGAAGAAGAAGAAGAAGAAGAAGAAGAAGAAGAAGAAGAAGAAGAAGAAGAAGAAGAAGAAGAAGAAGAAGAAGAAGAAGAAGAAGAAGAAGAAGAAGAAGAAGAAGAAGGGTCTGTGTGTTGAATGGAAAGGTGGTGTAGGTTGGGGCTGCGGTTGGCAGGTTGCAAGGTGAGACGAGGGAGAACGAGAAAGAAGGGTGAGGGGAGATGAGAAAGGAGAGAGAGAGAGAGAGAGAGAGAGAGAGAGAGAGAGAGAGAGGGGGGGGGAGGGAGGGAGGCAGGAGAGGGATAGATGATGAATAAGGGAAGAAGACATATACAAAGGGGAAAGGGAAGGAGGGAGTTTAGGGAATATAGGGTGAAGTGAAGAGCACCCTGGCCAGCACGTGTTTGAGTGTTTGCAGGCTGGTTGGACGAATCACCGAACCAGATCTTCGTCCCCATATGGCTAGGCTCTCTCTCTCTCTCTCTCTCTCTCTCTCTCTCTCTCTCTCTCTCTCTCTCTCTCTCTCTCTCTCTCTCTCTCTCTCTCTCTCTCTCTCTCTCTCTCTCTCTCTCTCTTTCTCTTTCTCTCCACCTCTCTCTCTTTCTCTCTTTTAGAGAGTCATTCATGGTGAACTGGATAGAACATATAGAACATGAGGTCGGAGTCCATGAACTGGGAAAACACGTTGGTGCGTTTTGCTCCAGTTAATACGAGACTTGTGTGATTAACGATTGTCTTAGATCACGTGATGGACTCGTGATTAGCAGGTATTACCCTCCTGGTTGAGAGTTCAGAATTCGCCTGATCCATCACTGGTCCTGGCTATGGCCTTTCAATGAATGGAGTCATCTGGTGATACTAGAAACATTACCCATAGAGTCTGTGTCGTCCCTCAGGGGATAGACCGGCGGTCCTGCAGTGAACCCCTAAGGCTGAACACTAACTTTCAGCCTCTTGAGCTGAATAGATTCGCCTGCCATTACTCGGAAGAAGAACTGAAATCGAGTTCGAAAAGGGGTCGAAGCACCTTAGAAAAAGACAACGAGGAAAGTATTCTGGAATCCTGTAGGGGAGTTCTTAAAGAGAGTTCGAGAGTTGGAGGGCTTGTGGTGGTTGTCGAGGCGCGGACAATGAAGTTAGGACTCGAGGATCCTTGAGAGAAAGTGTCCGACTCTCGGAGTCTTCACCAGAAGGAACTTTTGATTTTGTTTGGAAAGTTTGAAGAAGAGGGGGTCGGTCACTCCGACCTAACCGCACTTCATTCCTTCTTCAGTAATATTAGTACTTGACCTGAGATGGTATCCCCCCCCTCTCTCTCTCTCTCTCTCTCTCTCTCTCTATCTCTCTCTCTCTCTCTTTCTTCTCTTTCTCTCTCCTCTCTCTCTCTCTCTCCTCTCTCTCTCTCTCCTCTCTCTTTCCTCTCTTTCTCCTCTCTTTCTCCTCTCTCTCTCTCTCTCTCTCTCTCTCTCTTTCTTTTCTTTCTCTCGCTTTCTCTCTTTCTCTTGTCTCTCTCCAACCCCCAACCTCTCTTCTTTGTCCTCTTCCTCTTCCCCCTTTCCCCTCCCTTTCATTTCTCCCCTCTCGCCCCCCCTTCCTTTCTCCCCTCTCCCATCTCTCTTCTATCCTTATCTATTTCCCTTTTGCTGATTCCATCGTCTCCTCTCTCATATAACCATGTGGGTGCTGGCGGGTGAAACCCAATCATTTAGTCTATCAGATTATTAATAAATGGTTCTGACAGTTCCCGCTTCTGGTGGTTTCGACCGACTAGTAACTAATTGGGTTCGTGTTCGATGCCCAACGGCTACCGGTGACTACCACAAACCTGAGGTTCTTCGAACACACAAGGGAAAGGTGGCGAGTGTCTCGTGGCGTAGTTCGAAGTCCGTCTAGTGAAGGTGACGCCAAGAGTCTGCGGGCTTCTGCCGAAGTCGTCATCTTCGAGCTCGTCTGTCTGGTCACCGGGAGCAGTTGGGGATCAAACTCGGGTCCCGAGTGGCGAGTTCGAAGCTCAACGGGTGACGTAATTGCTCGTATATCAAGAAGAATGTTCCGGGGATTGAAGGACATCTGACCATCGTCGGTTTCTGATCAGCAAGACTCCGTCCGTGATTGGCTGATTGATTCAGTCGTTAGAGGCAGATCATAGGAGGAGGAAGAGGAGGAGGAGGAGGAGGAGGAGGAGGAGTGTCTGGTGAGGTAAACAACCTCGCCAAGGTTACACTTTGGTCCAAACGCCCTTCAGCCTTGTGGATCTCAGCCTGGAGACTGAGATAAACTCCCTCTCCCCCTTCCCCTTCACCCTCCCCCTTTCCCCTTCCCCCTTTCCCCTTCCCCCTTCCCCCTTTCCCCTTCCCCCCTTTGAAAACCCCCAGAGTTCCATAAGCGGGAAGAACAAATCGAAAACTAGTGGTAATTAGGGGATTCTTATTGTTTTTATTTACTGTTGAAGTGGTCTCCAGCAGTTTAGACAACAGCAATTCATAAACATAAGGTACATGATGTAAGAGGAGCAGTTTCTCCTCAGCTGAATTAAATCACCTGGCGGCAGCCAGAGCAAACGTAAAAATCGCAAAATAGCAACGAGAGAATTACGTAGACTTAGGCATTATTAGTGATTTTCCATCAAATTTAGATTTAAGAAGGAAATAGGCAAGAATTGGTTTACTAATACGGTGGTCAACGAATGGAATAGACTTAGTAACCATGTAGTAAACGCTGAAACTATTAGTTGTTTTAAGAAAAGGTTAGACAACTTTATGGATGGGGATGACAGGTGGTAATGGACATGGAACTGCCTAGTGTAGGCCTTATGGTCTTCTTGTGTTCTTATGAGACTGAAAAGTATGTCAGCGTAGCGAAGGAGTTTGACGGAAGACGTGTGACATCACGTGACATGTGACGCTTGTTTGGTACACGTAAGGTGACACGTGACACATGTCGGGTACCCGTGTCACGTGTGTCACGTGTTTTGTCCACGTAGGACTTGTGTCGCTTCAGCATCATGTCTCAGGCAACTGCGCAATTTGTCCCCCTAATTGTATTGATTGATTACATTATCATGGAGTGAGTGCCTAATAGATATTGAATGTTGAAAGATGACAGGAGAAGGAAAGATGATGCTGTAAGATTTTTTTCTTCTCAATATTCACTCGCCATCCCACCCCCACGATGTGGGAAGTGGGAAACCCATGGTAAGGTAAAGCCCTGTCAGTTGCTGCAAGCCGCTTTTTTTTTTTTTTTTTTTTTTAAGGCCGGTATTGGGTCTCCTCCCCGCCTGGCCAGGGTTGTCGGGAACCAACGCGACAAGCCCACAGCATGTCCCGGGAATCGAACTCACGACCACCTGATAGTTCGACACTATCCACTAGACTACCTCACTCCCTCAGTCTCTTCCTCTCTCCCTCATCATTCCTCTCATCCTCCCACTTTTCCCAAATAAACTCCCTTTTCTTTTGTGCCGGCATTTCAGTGAAAACTCGTAAGTTATAATGATAAGAAGTAATTGAATAGACAACACAAGATAAGAAACTATATATAAAAAAAAGTATCAATAAATAAAAGTGAAAAGGAAATAAGATTAAAGTAGCGAGGGAAGTAATTGAAGGCATCGTCCATATTGCATCGAAGCATAACAAGCAGCGCAGTTCGTACATTTGACTTGTATGGAACTCTTGTCTCCTTCCTTCCCTTTGCATTACTTCTTCCTCTTCTTTCTATTTTTCTTCTTCTGTTTCTTGTTCTTCTTGTTCTTCTTTTTCTTCTCCTTGTTCTTCTTTTTCTTCTGCTTTTTCTTCTTCTGCTTCTTCTTCTTCGTCTTCTCCTTTTTCTTCATTTTCTTCTTCTCCTCCTTTTTCTTCTTCTTCTTCTTCTCCTCCTCCTTGTTCTTCTTTTTCTTCTCCTTTTTCATCTTCTGATTCTTCTTCATCTGCTTCTTCTTCTGCTGCTGCTTCTTCACTTCTTTTTCTCCCATGTTCTTCTTCTGCTTCTCCTTTTTCTTCTGCTTTTTCTTCATCTGCTTCTTCTTCTGCTTCTTCTTCTTCTATTTAATTATTTTTTCTCCTTTTCTTCACCATTTCACCCTCTTGTAGTTCCGTATAGTGCAATTTCTTTTTTTATTTCCATCCAGCCATGTTGTAGACCGAAAGCTCTCCTTTTGGCACGCCTTAACCATTGTAACTTATCGTAACCCTCCTTTTGCTCCCGTCTTTCTTCAGATCTCTTTCCCTTTCATAATATCTCCCTTGGCGTTCTCCTTCCCCAATCTGCCTTCCTGCATCTTCCATATATTCTTCTCCCATTCGTTTCACCCACATTTATTTCCACCTTCCCTGTCCCCTTCATTCACTAATTTTCTTTTCCTCGTTTTCTGTTCGTCCGTCTTAGTGAGGAGGGAAGGAGGAGGAGGAGGAGGAGGAGGGGTGATGGTGTAGGAGCTGAAGAGTCGAAGAGAGCTGAGGGAGCGGAGGCATCGTTGTCTATCGTTGTTGCTTTGATCGTATTAGTCGTCATCGTCGTCTTCGTCGTCGTTTCTTTTGTTGTCGTCATCGTCGTTGCCTTTGTTGTCTTCGTCGTCTTCGTTGCTTTTGTCTTCGTCTTCGTTGCTTTTGTCGTCGTCATCGTCGTCTTCGTCGTTATTGCTTCTGTCGTCGTCTTCGTCGTCGTTGCCTTCGTTGCCTTCGTCGTCATTGCTTTTGTCGTCGTCATCGTCGTCTTCGTCGTTATTGCTTCTGTCGTCGTCTTCGTCGTCGTTGCTTTAGCTGTCGTCATCGTCGTCGTTGCTTTTGTCGTCGTTTTGGTCGTCGTTGCTTCTGTCGTCGTCATCGTCGTCTTCGTCGCCTTGTCCTCATCATGGAAACCAATCCGATTCGGCTGTCAATCTCCCACCGGGAGCGTAAACACAGGACCTCCCGAAGGAGCTGAGGTGGTAGGGTGTCGGAGAGGGAGAAAGAAGAGGGAGATGGTAGTGGTGGTGAAGAGGGTGTGAGGGAAGGAAGAAACTGTTGGTGAGAGGTTGGGGGAGGAGAGGAAGCTGTCCAAATGTGTCTGAGATAGAGGGAGGGAAAGAGGAATGTGTTGGAAGGAGGGAGATAGGAATGTGTTGGAAGGAGGGAGTCAAGTAACGGCCGACTTGAAGGAAGGAGGGCTGTGTGTTGTCACGGGAGTTGTCCAGTTGTTGGAAGGAGGGAAATGTGTTTGCTCAGGGATTCTTGTAGTGGTCAAGAAAGAGAAGGTAGGGGGTTTTGGCGGAAGTGGGAGTTGGAGTGATTGATGATTGAGGGTAGAGGGTTGGGAGAGCGAGGGAATCGGAGAGAATTATTGGCAGGGAGCGGGAGCGAAGCAGCTTTTTTTTTTTTTTTTTTTGACGGAGAAAGATAAGTAGTTCGTATTATACAGACGGAATAATCATTTATCGACGTTTGTGTAGAGACGAGAAGTGGGAGGAACGTGGAAGGCTTTTGTGGCCTAGAGACATTGGTTTCCGTTGGTGGTCTCCTGGAGGGCAGAAGACTCTTCGGGTCTTCAGGAGGGCAGACTCTTCGGGTCTCCTGAAGGGCAGACTCTTAGGGTGACCTCATATTACATTTGTTCTTTGTCAGAAGGACGAAGCGTCTCGGGTGATCTGTGGAAGAACCGAAAGGGAATTATTGTTCTATGAGTGGCTCTTCTCTCAATTCAGGATTAATTTTCGATAAAACTCGTAACAAGAGAGCCTCCCCCCCCCTTTTTTTTTTTTTTTATGTGGGTGGATATCTAATGGCGGCATTGTTGGAAGCTTCTGTTTGTACCTGAGACTCTATGACAACGTTCGGTAATAAAATTTGAATTTGATTCACGAACTCATTTTTTAAAAGATAAATTAAAAAGAAATATGTATACCAATGCATCTTTGTTGGACGTCCTCACCTGTACCCTATGTGTTTGGACAGCAAATGCGAGTGGGGTATAATGTAGCTAGAATCAATATTAGATTCCTGAAACTGGTTGAGATGGTTCAAGAAGGGATAAGTTTGGGATATAGATGACCCGTTCCGACCTGGTGCCGATTCTCAATGTAACCGAATGATAAGGCCCACCTGGTACAATGGTCGAGCGAATCCCGAACCTGAGAGAAATACTTTTATTGAAGAAAAATCTTTTCGACTCAGGAGGGATCTGACTAAAAGATTTTTTTTTCATTTCCTTTCCTTTTTCTGGCAGACTTCGGCTGAATAAATGAATAGGCAATTTTTCCCTGATTTTCTGATTCGTCATGTTTCAGTTCACACTCTCGCCCTCTATCTGTTTCTATTTCTCTCTCTCTCTCTCTCTCTCTCTTTTCTGTCTCTCTGCTCACTCTCTCCTCTCTCACTCTCCTCACTGTCGTCTCTCTCTCCTCTTTCTCCTCTCCCTGTCTCCTCTCTCTCTCCTCCCTCACTCCTTTCTTACTTTTTCTCTCTCTCTCTCTTTCTCTCTCTCTCTCTCACCTCTCATTTGAGAAAGCTTGAACCTTCCGCTGCGGAAGGAATACCCCAACTGAATAAAATCACCTGGCGGCAGCTAGAGTCAACGCCTTAGGACGTGAAACCCGTCGAAGGGGTTGACTCTCTCTCTCTCTCTCTCTCTCTCTCTCTCTCTCTCTCTTTTTTTTTCTTTCTTTTTTTTTCTTTTTAAGGGAGGGGGAAGGGATGCCTCAATTCCCTCGAGCGTTCTTATTTTCCTCTGCAGCTCTGGGCTTCAGAGGCCCATTCGAACCCTCGACGGGTTCTTGTACCAAGCCTTCGACCAGCTGTGGTCTCGTCGTTGCTGTTCTGATTGTAGTGCGGGTTCGCCTCTATTCTGTGATTACAGTCAAAGTTACCCACTTTCTATGATTATAGTGCGGGTCTGCCGTTTTCTTCCAAAATGCATCCTGATTTATGTTTTCGTTTGCACATCTGGATTCCAAAGTTCGCCGACAGTCGTGCGGTGGATTATTTTTTTTTATCTATATATCAAAGGGATTTTCCCCCTTATAAGAGAGGTAGCCAAGACAAGGTACGTACCCACTCCCATGAACCTCCCTTTCCTCCCTCTCATCTTAGCTCATCCTGAATTAAGGATGCCAGCTATCCTTCATTCATTTTATCTATGTAATGTATCACACTAGTCTCTAAACATATCTGCAACATGATATTTAGAGCCTTAAGACATCATATGTTAACAAAAAAGAAGTAAAATGTAGAAAAATTGCTATCGAGTTTTGGTATTTGGCCGTCTTATTAGAAGCAGTACTATCCTCACTAAGAAGCACGTCATACGGGCAGTATGGTGTGATGTTATCGTTATGCACTGCTAACTCAGCAGTTCCGAGATCGGTCCCCATACAGCGCTTGAAAAGCATCACGTTTCTGCTAGCAGTGGCCTTTCTTTTGGACGTTGAGTTTGTGTGTGTGCATGTGTACAGTGGACTCGGGATGTCTGATTCGATTGATTGATTGATTGGTGTGTAGGGTGACACCATTACCCATAGTTCAGGCCATATGAGCTATGTAACTCAGCTCGGGTGGGTAGTAGCTGTCGATCACAAGCCTAGCACGTGATTAAAGACGACAGGTGAATCAAAGGAATTAATTTCTCTCAGGATGGAAGGATCAATGTGGTGTCCACAGATGCCATTTTGTGGGAGAAATTTTCTCACATGGGATGTTTTGTAAGCAAGTTATATGTTGCAATGAATTTATTTGTGTATATAATAATTCCTTCTTTTTGTGAGAAAATGTGGAAGTCCAGATTTCCTTGTAGGAATTTTGGGGAAAAAATCTCATTCATTTGTGGGATTGGCATCGATCACAGTGGCAACATTGGTAGCGTCTATACATTCTTTAAGCTGCGCGACTCTTAGACGGAGCTCTTCCGGATATTCTCAGAGGAGAAGAATGACCTAAATGACACATGAGCTCAGAAATTTACCTGACGAGGACAAGCTTAGGGACCTTAATTTGAGCTCTCTGGAAAGGCGTACGTGATCCAATAGAGGTGTTCAAGTAGGTCAACAAAGGTGATACAGACAAGGTCATCATATTAAGACAAGGAAGGACTTACAGTAATGAATATAAATTGGACAAATCTAGACCTAGGAAAATAGACAAGAACTGGTTTACCAATTGAGTGGTTAACGAATGGAATAGACTTAGTAACCATGTAGTGAGCGCTGAAACTATCGGTTGTTAAGAAGGTTAAGTAACTTTATGGATGGGGATGATAGGTGGTAATGGGCATGGGACTGACTAATGTAGGCCCTATGGTCTCTTGCAGTCTCCTTCATTCTTATGTTCTTAGTCAATATAGTCAGTTTCATCTCAAAAGGGTTTTATTACCCCTAGCACTGAACTTAATATGTCACTTGTAAACAATGTCCTCCCAGGACATATTTAGAGATTTTATTATGGCTATTGCTAGACGATTTTATTCGCCTCAGACGAACCTCTCCCCCTTGCGGCAATGGATTGTTTATACAATTAGTTCTATTTTCTCGTTTATGCAAGTTTTTCTGTGAAACTATCGTGAGTACAACTAGGTCATTTGAACTATTTTGATTGTACAGCTAGTTCAGTTGAACTATCTTGATTGTATAACTGGTTCAGTTGAAGTTTTTCGATAGTAACAACTGGTTCAGATAAACTATATGGATTATACAATGAACAACCTGAATTACACAATGAACTGGGTTGAACAACCTTGATTAGGTAAATACCTCGGCTGAATTACATCGATTTACAAAAGTCTCGGTTGAACTGTGAATTGTAAAATTGGCTCAGTTGAACTATGGGAATTATATAATTGGCTCAGTTGAACTATGTGAATTATAGAATTGGCTCGGTTGAGCTATGTGAATTATAGAATTAGCTCAGATGAACTATGTGATTTATAGAATTGGCTCAGTCGAACTATGTGAATTATAGAATTGGCTCAGTTGAACTATGTGAATTATAGAATTGGCTCAGTTGAACTATGTGAATTATAGAATTGGCTCAGTTGAACCATGTGAATTATAGAATTGGCTCCGATGAACTATGTGAATTATAGAATTGGCTCAGTTGAATTATGAATTATAGAATTGGCTCAGTTGAACCATGTGAATTATAGAATTGGCTCAGTTGAACTACATGAATTATAGAATTGGCTCAGTTGAACTATGTGGATTACAGAATTGGCTCAGTTGAACTGTCTGCATACACTTAATCGGCGAGGAAGTTCCTTTAGGAGAGCAAAATCTTTTGGTCGCTGCCAGCCAGAGGTAATGGCGTTGTTGCTGTGTTCGGGCCATCGATTGGGCTCTTAATTCTTAAAACGGCCGGATTAGTTGGGAGTCTCTCGCTGTTAGATGAGATTGTTTGTGGGCAACCAGAAAGAGGTGTGTGTATGTGTGTGTAAGAGAGTGTGTTTGTGTGTGTGTGAGATTCACCATGGTCTTAGATCACGTGTTGGACTCGTGATCGACAGCCATTTCCCTCCCGGAGGAGAGCTCAGAGCTAATATATGACCGATCTATGGGTAATGCTGTGACCTTACACGCACACACACACACCCAACTCCCCGCCCACGAAAGTTGGAGTAACAACTCGCAGCACAGCGATACTGAAATTATTTCAGCCCTGGGAGGGATTCGAACTCGGACCGCCGTAGTGGCAGCCGGGAACTCTACCAACTGCGCCACGAGGTGTGTGTGTGTGTGAGTGAATTATTTATTATTATTATTATTTATTATTATTATTATTATTATTATTATTATTATTATTTATTATTATTATTATTATTATTATTATTATTATTATTATTATTATTATTATTATTATTATTATTATTATTATTATTATTATTATTATTATTATTATTATTATTTATTATTATTTATTATTATTATTTATTATTATTTTCTTCTTCCATCGGCAATACCCATCTCTATCATTGGACCGAAGAGAAGGATTCTTGCAATTAAGGAGAAGGGAGAGAAGAAGTTAGAAGTGATTAACGTCTTGGTCGAGTGGGGGATAAAGATCGAGAGACAGATGTGTCTTCATTATGCAAATTTGCATCCATACATAATCCCCGTGCAGAAAGGGGGAAACGGGGAAAGTTGATTGACAGATAGACTGACCAATTGACTAATGGACTGACGGCCCGACATTTGGTTTGGTTGAGAATAGAGGGCCGTCTTCACAGTTGAGTGAATTTTGGCAAATTGACGTCAAGGTGACAGTGAGTTGCAACGATCTTCCCCAAGGGTCCAGGATCATGTGTTTGTTGGTGAGAGGGATGGAGGAAACAAATGATTCCGCGCGTAAGGTAAGGACAAAGGGAAGGAAATAAGGACAAGAAGGCCACGAGGGAAGCGGCGGGGATGGGCTTCCAGTATGGCAAAGACGATAAGGCGAGGACGGAAGAACGGGTGGGGAGGGAGGAAGAGCTGATCATTGGGGGAGTGGGTGATGTGAAGGTAAGGAGCCTCTTATGATGCTTTTTGATCTACAACTCATTTCCTCCGTTGATTCAGGGTGTGGAGAAGGGTGAGGTGTTTGGATTGTGGGTCCTTAATGAGCCAAGGTTTATATATATATATATATATATATATATATATATATATATATATATATATATATTGTCACATTTTTGTAACTTTGTTGCTTTGCTTGGTGACCGGACGTTTTATCCTGAACAATGTCTCAGTTATAAAAAGGTGACAAAACATATATATATATATATATATATATATATATATATATATATATATATATAATAAGTAATAAGTAAGTTCAAATAAATCCTTCAGTCATCGTTCTACCTCTAGACCGATGAAGCTTGTTTGTCTTGTGCCAAAACATTATATAGAAAAAAAAAATTCTCCAGTTTCGCACAGACCTCTGGTTGAAGTTGATAGCACTGGGTACACACCCTGGGTTAATGAAGGGATAGAAAAGTAGACGGCAGTGTTTGCCGAGGAGAAGCGTGGAGGGGATAGAGAGGGAGTTGGGTTAGATGGCGTCGCTGCTCTTCGAGTTATTTTATGGTGATGGAACGCGTTAGGGGAGAGAGGAACATGGTACATGTCAGTTTAGGGAAGAATGAACGAGAAAATGGAACTCTCATGGGCGGCTGTGGAAGGAGAAGGAAGCAGAAGAATGGAAAAAGAAGTTTGTATTTATTTATTTATGTATTTATTATAAAAAAAAAATTCGCATCCGACCTAGATATGGACCAAAAGGTCTCCTGTCGGCATGCTCCGCCTTTGTAATCCTTTGTAATCCTTTGTAAGGCCGAGAATAGGAGGGTTTATTGGTTATGTGATCTGGGTGCCGCAATAGTCCTGTCGTATGGCGTCAGTAATCCCTTGTCAGAAAAAAATATGCTTTAAAAGATCAAAACTCTATTACCAAGTTTTAACTATCACCTGGAAAAAAGAAGACGGTCAAGAATTAAAAAGGAGTTTGAGGAGGTACAGGGGAGGGGAGTAGGAGAAGGAAGAAAAGGTGGCTTCTGCGCCATTATTGTTTAAGTAAAAAGAGAACGGGCTCAAGTCAGGAAGAAAGGCGTGTTGGTGATTGTGTCTGAAGAAGAGGAGTAGGTTTGAGAGTAAGAAAGAAGACGAATATGGTCGAATAGAGACAGAGGAAGGAGGAGGGTAGGCAAACAAGAAATAAAGAAAAAGGAAGATAAGAAGAAAAAAAGGAACGAAGTGGAGGAGGAGGAGGAAGAGAGAAAGAAGGAGGAGGAGAAAGAAAGAAGTGAGAAAGCAAGAGGAAGAAAGAGAGAAGAGAATAAGAAACTTTGAGAATGGAAAACATAGATTATGTGGAAGAGAAAGGGGAAGGCTGAGGGGGGGAGAAAGAAGTTAGGAAAGGAATAATTGAGGTAAGGAGAAACAGGTCAAAAATACTAGTGAAAATGGAGGAGGAGGAAGGTTGGAAGGACGAGTGAAGCGAAGGCGAACGAGTGGGGAGGTCTTGTCGTTGTCCTTCTTTGCCAAGCTTGTCCGTTTTGTCCTTGTGTATGGCCTTCTTTGTCTTCTTTGACCGTATTTCCTCCCCCCCCTTTTTTTTTTTAAGTTGTTTCCCCCTCGTCTCCTGGTCCCTTCTTGCCCGTGTTTTGCTTCTTGGTTTTTATATTCTCTTCGTTCTTGATCCTGTTCTTGTTCTTATTTATCCTTAATTGTCATCCTTGGCCTCCTTGTCTTTCTAAGTCTTGACCTTCCTCTTGGCATTGTTTTACTTCTTGTTTTTGTCTTTGACCCTCTTTTTATTCTTGTCCTTATTTAGCCTTAATTGGCTTCCTTGACTTCCTCGTCTTTCAAAGTCTTGATCTTCTTGGCCTAATTTATCCTTAATTGACTTCCTTGACCTTCTTCTTGTCCATATTCTTGTCCTTCTTATCATTCTTGACCTCCTTGACCTTCTTGTCCTTCCTATCCTTCTCGCCCTTCTTTTTGCCCATCTCCTTGTCCTTCCAGTCCGACCTGAGCTTCTGGTGCGGCCTCAGCAACGGCGGGGGCCTAATGCAAGCGACCTTGATGAAGATTACAGACCCTTAGGCACTAATGACCGCGATGCACCCTCTCAATACTGTGGCATTCTTTATATATTTTGTTCCCCTTGGGCGCCGTTCGATTTTATTAAGCGCCGCGAGATGGGAAGCGTGGAAGAGGGAGACCAGACATAAGGTGGAGAGACGAGATTTAGAAGTTTGCAGGAGTGACGTGGCAGAGGTTGGCGCCGTCGTGTGAATCATAGAATGCTATGAAGGAGGCCTTTGTTTAGCAGTGGACTCAGGATGGCTGATTTGATTGATTGATTGGCTCAAGTAGCAATAAGTGGGTCTGGACGTTTGAGCTTTGGATATATAGTTCGCATGTTATGTACACGTGAACATAAGATTTTGTTCATCTGATTGTTGGTCAGTGGAGGTGGAGAGACGAAATTGAGAAGTCTGCAGGAGTGACGTGGCAGATGTTGTCGCAGTCGTGTGAATCATTGTTCAGCAGTGGACTCAGGATGGCTGATTTGATTTGATATGATTGTTGGTTGGAAGAATGAACACGTAAAGACTGTCAATCAATGAATCAATCAATCAACTCGGCCATCCTGAGTCCACTGCTGAACAAAGGGCTCCTTCATAACATTCCAAGATTCACACGACCGCGCCATCCTCTGCCACGTCACTCCTGCAGACTTCTCGATCTCGTCTCTCTACCTTCTGTCTGGTCTCCCTCTTCCACGCCTCCTATCTCGCGGCGTCCACTCAGTTACACACTTGCTCCATCGCTCATCAGTCGTTCGCACCAACGTACCTGCCCAATTCCACTTCCTCTCTTTTACTGCCTCCACAATATCTTTCAATCTCAGTGTTATTCCCATCATTGATCTATCCATTCTCCTCTGTGCAGTCCTTAGCTTTGTTTCCATCGCCCTCGTCAGCTTCCAAGTCTCACACCCGTAGATTATTGCTGGTAGAATGCATTGATTGTAAACTTTACGTTTCAAACATGAAGGTAGAGAGCCTCTCAGGATATTATTATACTTACCAAACACTTTCCAACCAATTGTAATGCATCTTTTTATTTCATTATCATGATCTTTGGGTACCAAAACAAAACTGCCAACATAACCATTTTTGAGCGCATCTACCTTTGCCACGTTACTCTTGCAAACTTTCCTATATCGTCTCTCCTCTCAGTTAACCCATTCACCAGTCGCCAGGTGGTCTAATTGAGGGATTAATGACGTCAACCGTGGCTCCTGACGCCGGTAGGACGCGGCACCCCAGCCAGCTGGCCGGGGCAGCTGGTAACTGTTAGAAGGCTAGAGGGCCCCACGTGACGGCTGCTGGCTGTCCCCAGAGACCAGCTGATAGATGGATTGTAGGGAAGCCGAGTAATTGTTGCCGTCTTTGTGTTTAATCCCAGATTTGCGCCGGGGTGGGGGGCGGGGGGGAAGGTTGCAGGGGCACGCCACTCGCAGGGAAACGAATCCCCTCCGAGACCTTCTGGTACGTAACAAAGCCGGCAAGAAAGAGAGAAGCGAAGAGAACGTTGGGGTTCAACAATGAATTTTTTTCTTCTTCTTCTTCTTCTTCTTCGAATTTCGACTTGCTAGATGCTTTTGATTCGTAAGGAATCGATTTTTTTTTATTGTATCTTCGAAATTTCAACATGCCAAATGATTCAAATTTCCTTACATAGCTGAAAATGGACGGCAGATCGAGTCATTATTATATGAGGAAAAGGCTGTAATTCTAAGGAAAACCATACAGGAAAGGGACAAGTATAAGATACTGTGATCGAGAAGGAAAGGAGAGGATCTTGTGATAATTAGTGTTCTGAAAGAACATCCAACATCGCGAGGTCTCGGGTGACTTGGCCGACCAAGAACGGCTCATGTCATGGGAGGAGAAAGGGGAGTCGGGGCGAGAAGAGGGGAAAAGGGAGGGAAAGAGGGGAAAAGACAGAAGCTAGGAGGGGAAAAGAAAGGGGAGTCGGGAGGAGAAGAGGGGACAAGGGAGGGAAAGAGGGGAAAAGACAGACGCGAGGAGGGGAAAAGGGAGGGAAAGAGGGGAAAAGACAGGCGCGAGGAGGGGAAAAGGGAGGGAAAGAGGGGAAAAGACAGACGCGAGGAGGGGAAAAGGGAGGGAAAGAGGGGAAAAGACAGACGCGAGGAGGGGAAAAGGAGAGGAAAGAGGGGAAAAGACAGACGCGAGGAGGGGAAAAGACAGAGGCAAGGAGGGAAAGAGACACGCTAGGAGGGGAAAAGGGAGGGAAAGAGACGCGAGGAGGGGAAAAGTGAGGGAAAGAGGGGAAAAGACAGACGCGAGGAAGGGGAAAGGGGAAGAGACAGACGCGAGGAGAGGAAAAAGGAGGGAAAGAGGGGAAAAGACAGACGCTAGGAGGGGAAAAGGGAGGGAAAGTGGGGAAAAGACAGACGCGAGGAGGGGGGAAAAGGGTGGGAAAGAGGGGAAAGGACAGACGCGAGGAGGGGAAAAGGGAGGGAAAGAGGGGAAAAGACAGACGCGAGGAGGGGAAAAGGGAGGGAAAGAGGGGAAAAGACAGACGCGAGGAGGGGGAAAAGGGAGGGAAAGAGGGGAAAAGACAGATGCGAGGAGGGGAAAGAGGGGAAAGACAGACGCGAGGAGGGGAAAAGGGGAGGAAAAAGGGGAAAAGACAGACGCGAGGAGGGGAAAGGGGAGAGAAAAAGGGAAAAGGATAGACGCGAGGTGGGGAAAAGTGAGGGAAAGAGGTGAAAAGAGAGACGCGAGGAGGGGGGAGAAAGGGGGAAGGAGGGGAAAAGACAGACGCAAGGAGGGGGAAAGGGAGGGAAATAGGGGAAAAGAGAGACGCAAAGAGGGGAAGGGGGTGGGGGAAAGACTGATACGTCAAATGCCCCAAGTCTAATCGCATCACCGACTCGGCCGTGATTGGAATTGGACCAGACCTCACGAACGGCTCTATGTCCATCAGGCCAGAGGCGGGCGGGGACAGTTGCCTGTATAGTATGGTGGATAGTAAGTGGATAGTTAGGTTAGAGGGTGTCTCGTGAAGGTGGATGTGGGTTTTGGTCCGATGTGAGAGGGATAGTAGATGTACCGTGAAGTGGATAGTAATGTAGTGGATTGGTGGATAGTAAGTGGATAGTTAGGTCAGAGTTGACTCGTGAAGGTGGAGATGGGTTTCAGTCCGATATGAGAGGGTTAGTGGATGTACCGTGAAGTGGATAGTAATGTAGTGGATTGGTGGATAGTAAGTGGATAGTTAGGTCAGAGTTGACTCGTGAAGGTGGATGTGGGTTTCGGTCCGATGTGAGAGGGATAGTGGATTTACCGTGGAGTTGATTGGTGTCCGGTACCGAGTTTTGTGTGGTGGATAGTAAGCGAATAGTTAAGTCAGAGTTGATTTGTGAAAGTGGAGGTTGGGTTTCGGTCCGATGTGAGAGGGATAGTGGATGTACCGTGAAGTGGATAGTAAGCTAGTGGATTGGTGTTTGGTACTGAGTTTTGTGTGGTGGATAGTAAGTGGATAGTTGACTAGTGAAAGTGGAGGTGGGTTTCGGTCCGATGTGAGAGGAATAGTGGATGTACTGTGGAGTGGATAGTAAGGTAGTGGATTGGTGTGCGGTACTTAGTTTTGTGTGGTAGATAGTAAGTGAATAGAGTGCCGACAGCTTCTTGGAAAATGAAAGATAAAAAGGTACAAAGAACGTACAGTGAATGGATTATTGACAATTAGGAAAAAAATAATAACAAAAGCAAAAATATGGACATCAAAATAGAGTGAAGCAGCCTTACGGTAAAAAATTAAGTGACACTTGAAAGGGGTCTAGATAGGATTAAAAAAGAAATCTGATTAATTAACGATAAGAAAAAAAAAGTGTAGGCATGAAGATGAATCAAAGAGCAGACTTTAAAAAAAAAATCCAGAAAGGAAGAAGTTTTCGGAGAGGAACTTGTTCTAAAAAATAAAGATATGAACATTGAATAGCACGACGCAAGTCACTAGGTGGGTGGTTGGGGGGATTAAGGGGGTGGGGGAGAGCGGGGGAGGGTGGGGGGGAGTTGAGGAGGCTGGAGGAAAAGGGAGGTGGGGGCTTCGTAAGTGTCCATGGCAGTGTCTGGTGGGCTGTGACTTGGAAAGGGCGGCTGGCAGGACCCGCAGACTTCATCAAGAGGCGTTCTCTCTGTAACGAAAGAGTCTGAAGGCAGCAAGCATTAGATGTGTTCAAAGTGTCTTTGTACTCAAAGAATATTGATGCATTCACTATGGGGACGTTCCCGGAATTGAATAATTCTTCTGGCACCTCAAAGAAAGGGCCGCTGGAAGGACCCGAAGACTTCTTCAAGAGGCGTTCTCTCTGTAACGAGTCTGAAGGCAGCGAGCATTAGATGTTTTGAAAGTGTCTTTGTACTCAAAGAGTATTGATACATTCACTACGGGGACGTTCCTGAAATTGAATTAAATCTTCTGGCGCCACAAAGAAAGGGCCGCTGGCAGGACCCGAAGACTTCTTCAAGAGGCGTTCTCCCTGTAACGAAATCGCCTTGGGGCAGCCAACATTAAATGTGTTGAAAGTGTCTTTGTACTGAAGTAGTATTGATACATTAACTACGAGAACGTTCCCGGAATTGAATGAAATCTTCTGGCGCCAAATAGAAGAAAATAATAAAGTAAAATGCGTCCCCGTAGTGAAAAGGTCTTGGCGACAAGGGATGAGGTTCCCCTCCTCCCAGCTGAATAGAATCGTCTGGCGACAAAAGGAAAGATTCGTAACGTGTCGCCATCGTTGGCGACAGTGGAAGTGAGACCACATGGGGAGCAACAAGTTGGAGAACTCCCACGCTGAGGATTTGGCTGGAGTCCAGGACTCCTCGTGAGGGACAAAATAGACTTTCATCCCAAAAAAGTACCGACACACTCTCATTCATATAATATGACACAGTGGACGAAAATATCCGAAAAAATTGTATTTTGAAGATTGAATTTTCACGGTAGCTCTGCCTGCGAAAGATTGTCGCTCTAGCGATTTGCATCTGTGGCGTTTTGCAAGAATAGGCAGATGCGCAACGATCTGTCAGGATTAATAACTCTTGTGAAAAAAAAATGTGTGTGGTAGTTTGACTATTTCCAGGTATTGGCTGACCCAGAAGATCCTCTCTCTCTCTCTCTCTCTCTCTCTCCTCTCTCTCTCTCTCTCTCTCTCTCTCTCTCTCTCTCTCTCTCTCTCTCTCTCTCTCTCTCTCTCTCTCTGTCGATATTTTTTTTGAGGTGTGGGAAAGTGTGCATTGGAGGAACGAAACTTTTTTCCAACCTTTTCGTTTTAGCTCTGAATTCCTCCGAACCCAGACATAAAGTCTCATTCAGCTTAATTAGATTTAATCTTTCTGTGACGTTTTTCACATTGTCGTTGTCTGTAGTAATACTTATTTACTGTGAAAATCATGAGCTTTTGTGTGTGTGTGTGTGTGTGTGTGTGTGTGTGTGTGTGATTTTATAGGTAACCGTTCAACTGGGATTTAGTCAAATCAGCCATCCTGAGTCCACTGCTGAACAAAGGCCTCCTTCGTAACATTTCATGATTCACACGACCACGCCAACCTCTGCCACGTCACTCCTGCAAACTTCTCTATCTCGTCTCACCGCCTTCGGTCTGGTCTCACTCTACCACGCTTCCCATCTCGCGGCGTCCACTCAGTAACACATTTGCTCCATCGCTCATCAGTCGTTCGCTCCAATTTACCTGGCCAATTGGGATTAGATGCAGACATATGGAGCCTCGTGTTGAAACATAACTTCCTGCTGGTGAACGTTTTGTAATGTTTACGAATATGAAATATGGACACTTTATTTGTCATCCAATGTGACACAATGGACGATTAATTCTGGCACGTCTTTGTGACGCACCGCAGATTGTGTGACGTCTGGCAACAGGTAGTTTTATTTAGGTTTGGGGGAGTTGTCGCCGAGTTGAAGGGAGTAAAGGCTCTCTGCTAATTCGTGTTTTGTCATTATTATTATTATTATTATTATTATTATTATTATTATTACTATTTTGTTATTATTATTATTATGGGAGTGTATGTGGGGATGAAATGGGTGGGAGTGGATTTATGCATTTGACTTTGGCTACCTTCCCTTGTAAGGGGGAAAAAGCCGTTGGTATATGTATATATTATTATTTTTATTATTATTTTTATTATTGTCATTATTATTATTATTGTTATGAATTATGAAAGTCTTGTCTTTTTTTGCATCACCTCTTTTTTCTTCTTCTTTTCCTTTTCTTCTTTCTTTTTTTCTTTTTATGGAATATATCCAAGAACATTTGCTCCTTTAAATCTTTCGGAATTGTTAAAGTTTTATTTGAAATAAGCGGAGGGGGGTCTGGAAGGTGGGTGGGCGTGACGCAGCGTGGGCGTGAGCGTTAATGTGGGCGGAGGGAGCGAAGAAGGGGGTGGAGGGTGGTGTCGAAGCCCTGGGTTTTGGAAATGGGCGTGCGGGCGGGCTGCCGCAAATCTGGTGTGAATTGATCAAATCAAGACTGCTTTTAGGGAAGGGTCGTTGGTGGCTGGGGGGGGAGGGTGAAGATGGGTGGAGAGAGAGAGTGGCGGAGAAAGAAAGAGAAGGGAAAGAGAGACAAAGAGAGGGGAGATGGTGAGGAAAGGGTGGTGGGAGGGGAGACAGTGAGAAAGGAGAGAGAGAGAGAGAGACAGAAGGAAGGTAGGAAGGAGGGATAAAGCAGAGATAGAGAGAAGGAAGGAAAGAAGAAGGGATAAAGCGGAGAGAGAGAGAGAAGGAAGGAAGGATAAAACAGAGAGAGAGAAGGAAGGAGGGATAAAGCAGAGAGAGAAGGAAGGAGAGAGGGATAAATCAGAGAGAGAGAGAGAGAGAGAGAGAGAGAAGGAAAGAAGAAAGAAGGAAGGAGGGATAAAGCAGAGAGAGAGAGAAGGAAGGAAGGAAGGAGGAATAAAGCAGAGAGAGAGAAGTAAGGAAGGAAGGAAGGAAGGATAAAAGAGAGAGAGAGAGAGAGAGAGAGAGAGAGAGAGAGAGAGAGAGAGAGAGAGAGAGAGAGAGAGAGAGAGAGAGAGGAAAGAGAGATAAGGTCGTGCAAACACGGCCCATTACCCAACGTTGGGAATATCCCGAAGTCCAGATCGAGGCCGGGAACTCGAGTCACAGCCGCGAACGGTCCGGGACAATCCATCACAGCATCGCGTTTCTCCCCGCAAGGGAGGTCGTCATCGCAAGAAGCGGAAATTCTTCCTTTCCCGAAGAACGAAGTAGCAAGCGGATGAAGAGTTCGAGTCAAGAACATAAGAACGAATGAGACTGCAAGAGACCATAAGGCCTACACCAGGCAGTTACATATCCTTTACCACCTGTCACACCTATCCCCCCCAAAAATAATTTTCTCTTCAAACAAAGTCTATTCCATTCGTTAACCAGTCTTTTGGTAAACCAGTTCTTGCCTTCTTGAACCTAAATTAGATTTAAACCCATTACTACGAGTCTTATCCTGCTGTCTTAATATGATGACCTTGCCTACATCACCATTGTTAAAGCCCTTGATCCGTTTGAATACCTCTATTAGATCACCCAACTCTCCTCGTCTTTCCAGAGGGTGTAAGTTAAGGTGCCCGAGGAAAAACGAAGGTTCTTACCTTTGCTGAATGAAATCGCATGGCTATTTGTAATCAGGTGAAAAGCGTTTGTTGGTGACGTGTGTGTAATTCATCATGGTCTTTGGATCACGTGTAGGACTCATGATCGACAGCTACTGCCCTACTGGATGAGAGCTCAGAGCTCATATATGGCCGATCTGTGGATAATACTGTGATTTATACGCGCACACACACACACACACACACACACACACACACACACACACACACACACACACACACCCAACTCCCCGCCCACGAGAGTTGGCGTAACGACTCGCAGCGCAGCGATACTGAAGTTTCAGCCTAGGGCGGGATTCGAACTAGGACCGCCATAGTGGCGGCCGTGAACGCTACCACTGCGGCGTCAAGTGTGTGCGTGTGCGTATGTGTGCGCGCGCGTGTGTGTGTGTGCGCGCGTGTGTGTGTGTGTGTGCGTGTGTGTGTGCGCGTGTGTGTGTGTGCGCGCGTGTGTGTGTGTGTGCGCGTGTGCTCGCCCATGTATGTACGCACTCGCATTGATTAGGATAAAAATGCAACCTAGTATCTATATGAGGATACATGTTATATTGTTATTCGTGAACGCTGTTGTCATGTTTACGTAAAATTTAATGTCGGGATTGCATTGGACATTGTGGTATCAATTTATTTAATGAAACATAACAGTAATATAGTAATTGTTTTGGCTCCCGTTATTAACCCTTTCGGCTGTGCTGACATGTTAATATATACACATATATATATGCATATACAAATATACATATATATATATATATGTATATATATATACATAATATATATATATATATATATATATGTATGTATATATATATATATATATATATATATATATATAATATATATATACATATATATTAATCACGAAGAACCCACAGTCGGAATAATTGGAAACTTTGAAGAAAGTATAACTTCTATATTTCGGCTATAGCTATTCTTCTTCCCTCTCTTCCTCTCCCACTCTCCCTCTTCTCCATCTTCTTCTTCTTCTTGAATGATTTATGTATTTGTAAGCAGTGTGCAGGAGAAAAGTTGATGTACTTCGAGAGGAAAGGGGACACGAAGGCGTGGACTAAGAATGGAGTAAGAGACAAAGATCAAGTACTAAGAACGGGACGCAGAGGCAATATTTAACAGTTTAAGAGGCGTGGGGAGAACGAAGGTTAAGAACCAGTGACCTTGAGACTCGAGTGCCAGTCGTCTTCGACTAAATTCGATACCTCGACGAGGGTCCTGAGGCGCTGTGGCCGATGTAGTCTATATTGATTGAACCTGGTTGCGTATTCACTCTTCGTATAATCTTATTCGTCGACCATCGGGGGTGGGTGGGGCTCGGGTGGGAGCACGGACGACGAATATCTAGTTTTATTTTATTTTTGTTATTGTTATTTATTTCATTTTTATTCAATATTATCGTTATTATTATTACTATTGTTATTTATTTATTATTATTATTACTATTGTTATTATTATTTATTTATGTTTTTATTATTATTGGTATATTTTATTTATTTATTTATTTATTTATTTATTTTTCTTTTTTTAAATGCCGCGAAGAGCATTTGTTTCGTTGATGGGATGTAAGTGACCCTCTGCCTTAGAGGGGAGGGTTCAAGTAGTGGAATAAAATCGCCTGACGGCAACTAGGAATCTACCACCATTACTATTTATCGACTCCTCTACCACCACTATCACCACTACTATCACCACCACCATGCACCACGACCACTACTGTACACCAGCACCGTGCACTACTACCATCTCCACGATAGTTTATTCATTGTCTGGCGACTAAGTAGTCTCAGACACGCGAGCGGGTGTCACAAGAAGAGGGAACACGATGCTGCTCCAAAGGACACCTCACCGAAGACGGCGACTCGCAGACTGTGAGAGATCCAGAGGCAGGGGTCTCTCTCTCTCTCTCTCTCTCTCTCTATCTATCTATCTATCTATCTCTCTCTATGTCTATCTGTATCTCTCCTCTCCTCACAGTCTTTCTCTCTCTCTCTCTCTCTATGTTTATCTGTATCTCTCTCCTCTCCTCTCCTCTCCTCTCCTCACAGTCTTTCTCTTTCTCTCCCTCTCTCTCTCTTTCTCTTTCTCTATCTCTCTCTCTCTATCTATGTTTATCTGTATCTCTCCTCTCCTCACAGCCTCTCTCTCTCTCTCTCTCTCTCTCTCTCTCTCTCTCTCTCTCTCTCTCTCTCTCTCTCTCTCTCTGTATCTCTATCTATATCTCTCTCCTCTCAATCTCTCTCTACCTTTCTATCAATATCTCCCTCCTCTCAATCTCTCTCACTCTCTCTCTGGCTCTCTATCTCTCTCCCTCGCTTTATCTCTCTCTCCTCTCTCTTTCTCTGTCTATCTGTCTCTTTTGAGACCCGCAGTCTCGACCCGCCTTTCTGTGTCCTCTCGCCTTACTCGAGAGATGCCGTCCTCGATGCAGAGTGAGTGAACTGCAGTAATGATAAAGAAAGAGGCCGACAGGAGAGCTTTAGGTCTATGACGAAGTTGTTTTTGAAAAAAAAAAAAATCAGTTTGCTTCGGTCCAGTCCAAGTGAATTTTGAAAATTCAGACTTTTGTTAAATTGGATAGCCGCTGACGTTCTGACGATCTGTGTAGCTGATCGCTCCCACCCAGCTGAAGAAGAGACCTCGAAATCTGCAGATATTGGTTCACGGATGAATATATGAAACTTCTGTTCCACATTGAACAATGATGAAAAAAAAAACGTCTTCCGCAATTTTTAGCGATCAGGTACAAAGATCGTCAGAACGTCAGCGGCTATCCAATTTAACAAAAATTGTATCAGAGAGAAGATAACTCCAAGAGCTTCAGACTTTGTTATGTTACACCATTCACAGACGACGCTTTTGGCTGAGGCACCTTTACTTCAACCTTGGAAAAACGGAGAGCGCGGGGTAATCTAATAGAGGTATTCAAATGGGTTAAGGGCTTTAACAAGGGTGACCCAGGTAAGGTCATCATAGTAAGACAGCTGGGCAGGATTCGTAGTAATGGATTTAAATTGGACAAATTTAGGTTCAAGAAGGAAATAGACAAGAACTGGTTTACCAACAGAGTGGTTAACGAATGAAATACTGTAGACTTAGTAACCATGTGATGAGCACTGAAACAATTGGTTGCTTTAAGTGAAGATGAGATAAGTGTGGACAGGGATGACAGGTGGTAAAGGACATGGAACTCCTAATGTCAGCCTTATGGTCTCTTGCAGTCTCCTCTATTCTTATGTTTGTACCTCTTTCTGTGCTGTGTCTTGCTACATTGCTTTTGACGGAGGGCAGTGGGCGAGATGCAGGGATGACCCGTCATCCAGGAGGAGCCAAGAAAAGAGGGAGGGAGGGAGGGAGGGGTGGTGAATGGGAGTCGAGTGTGTGGGGATGAAGTGGGTGGAAGTGGGTTTATGCCTTTGACTTTGGCTACTTCCCTTGTAAGGGGGAAAAAAGCCCTTAGTACATGTATGTATGTATATATGTGCCTCTGGTATATGTATGTATGTATGTATGTACCTCTTTCTGGGTTAAACCTGCGTCCTGGCAGATCGAGACCATTATTTCTTGTCTGGTTATTATTCAGTACGAAGGGCGGGAAGCTCCGGCTACGAACGACCTAATATGTGTGTGATTGGATCTACGAGCAAGAAGGACAGTGGTTGATCGGATTTGCTCGCGTGACTTGGACGAGCCTGTGTAATTTGTGTGGATGCTCACATGGTGTAATACTCCTTCGTTGTATATGTCGGTGCGGTACACGTGTATATATATATATATATATATATATATATATATATATATATATATATATATATATATATATGATGGCGCACTCGGGTAAGTCCCTAACACTTGTCACGCACTTGCCCTGGTTCGAGTCCTTGGCCGTACCA